>NW_027526203.1:394536270-394622649 GCF_048455015.1 Haemaphysalis longicornis
TGAGATAGTTCGTAGCAATTCATGGTAATTGGACAGCGCTAAGAGCTAGGGCAAAGGAAAGATGCGTGCGTACAACGCTCAGATCTTGTCCACATCCTTATGTGTCGCTGTTCCTTGCATTCAAATTCTCAGTTTAACCTCTAGAGGACGAAAGCCATTGCAAAGCGCGTCCACTTTCAACGGCGCAGGCCGCGCGCTTCCAGTTTCCAGTATATACTGATGCGCGCTTGCCGGAAGCAGCAGACGCCAATCAGGGTGGCATCACAATGGTTTGCCTCTGCGACGCGGGCCCGACCGTGAAACAGATATCGCGCACTCATTCCAGGGACAAGGACAGCCCTCATTTGCCGCGTAAATGTAACGACGATCGACGGCGCGTCCTTCGTGGTTACGCTGGAGGCCGCAGTATATGGATGAAAAAAAGCTATATAGCAGCGAACGAGGCGGCCAGCTTGAATCTGAGAGCTCTCACGCAGCGAACAAGGAAAACTGCGCCACTCTATCAGTTACGCCCCCTCATTCAGCCGGGGGGACAAACAGCCGTGTCTCGAAAAATGTTCGCAGTAAAGCGCGTGTCGTATCCTACAGTTCGCCTAAATGAAACCCGTTTGAACCGGATCCCCAGCGACTCTCCGGCGAATGTTTTTTGAAGTTCGTTGAGCGGTATTCTCTCAGAGTAGTGCACAACGACCTTCCCTCATCAACGGCGGAGCCCGCGGCAGTTTACGCACCGCTAAATGCGTAGCGGCCTCGAGTAACGAAAGGACAAACAAGGAGGGTGCAACTTCCGCCGCCGGGCAGGCAGTCGCATCCCTGGCCAATCCTTTCGCCGCCTGCCAGGCCTTTGCGCGGTGGGCATGCACTCGAGGCCCCGGTCCGGCGGCGGCCAAGGGCGGTGGCCGGCCGGTTCTCCGGCGCCGAATGCGGCAACCAGGTAAGGCGGTCAGGCGGCTCACCGGCCTCGTTCGCCACACGCCGCATAAACCCGATCTGCGCTGCCTGCTCCGGGCGCCGGCAGGCATCGAGCTCCTCAGCCTCGACGGCTACGCACAGGTGCGTACAACCGTGGCCCCCCGTGCCCTGTGTGATCGCCTAACGTGCTGGGGCATCGTTATTGCGTCGACGCCACAAAACGTGCGGCACTGGACGAGCAGGAAATCCGGAAGACACAGTGCCTTGGCGTCTGTGCACATTTGGCGTGCCGCGTCCCTGGCGCCGCTTTCAGCGTCCCGTCGTCGTTTACGGGACGATGTCGGTCCAGTGATTTCCGGCTTCTGCTTTAATTACTGCAGCGAAATGCAACGTGAAAGTGTAGGAAATAAGATAAGGTGAAAAGTCTGGCGAGCAAGAGCTTTTTGCAACTGCCGTAAGATTCGTCTTGCATTAGACATGCATTGACAATGCAGTGTTAGAGCGAATATTATTTTCTGGGGCCCAGAGAGTCCATGTCCGCATGCGCATCACTGGATTCTTGGGTGGGACGTTGATCCTTACTATGTATGTTTTCATGCCCATACTTTGAGATGTAACAGAGTGCCTATCCTCGTTGCGTTGGCTAACTGTTGCGTTGACTGGACGCGGATCGACAATCTGCGTCGCCGATCCGCCACGGCTGTCGACGGAAGGCGGAGATTTGCATTAAGTCTTCAAGTTTCGCTGATCACTTCCATGTTTCTCAACGAGAAGCAACGGTAGTTGAGATACGCACCGGGCTCGATTGTGTCTAAGGGCTGATCAGTTTCAATGAAGGAAATCAATGCATGTTTAGTTGCTTCATTATGCGATGTTTAGCTTCACTCTAAGAAATCCCAGCAGTGATTTCTTTAGAGGGATTAGCTTCACACAACGCTCCAGAACGCCAATCAGCGTGACCAAATGTACGAATTTGGCGAATGACGAGGCCAAGCATGCGATAGAGAAAAAAATAGGATCTGCGCTGGGACAACAGCGCAAGGTGTGTATGTGCGCTGATTGGTCGTTCTAGAGCATTGTGGTGGAGCCCACCTGCACTGATTTCTTAGGTGTTTCATCCAGTTATTTATTTCTGTTTTCCTACGCTAGAACGGTCACGTACAGGCGTTCTTGTAAGACCGCATGAAGGCGTACAATGCGTTAAAGCATTGAGGAACTTCACAAAATGTGAGAGAGAGAGAGAGAGAGAGAGAGAGAGAGAGAGAGAGAGAGAGAGAGAGAGAGAGAGATAAACTTATTTATTGAGAGTAATGATGTTTTCGCGGGAGTGGTGCCCTCTTCGCGGGTACCCATGCTGACAGTTGCTCACTAATTCGAAAAGTATACAGCGCGCAGCCTGTTTGACCAGTTGTGGAGGAGGAAGAAAAAAAGCGGAGAAAACACTGCAGCGGATGATAGAAGCCTTAACCTCGTAGGATCAACAGCAGGAGGGCACCTTGCACCCTAGCGCCGCACGCCGCAGAGTTGACTGAACGCCCTTTGAATACGGTCAAAGAATGCTGAACTCGGAGTTCGGCGTGTCACAAAACATACATGCAGAGCTTCCTCTCGCCTTGACAGAATCTCGGCAGATGCCGGCGATATGAGTTGGACGCCCGAAGCAATGACCTGGTAGCAACCGCCGTGCGTATGCGTGCTTTGACTACCAAAATACGGTGCGCGGTAGCAGGTGGTTCGATTTCCACTTGCAGGCTGATACGAGGAACATCTTCAAAGGCTGTTGCATAAAGTTGGAAAGGGGCTCGAGAAACTTGGCGATGAGCGGGAACGGAAGAACCCTTGCATGTATAGCCCTGCTCGGTTGTCTTTTTTTTTATAATTACCGTAAAGTTCCAAGCAAACGCCACCCCCCGAAACATCGCCCGCCCCCCTTTAGGGGGTGAAATATTCAATTTACTAAAAGACCCCAATGATTGCCCACCCCCTAAAATCTATGCTTTAGCGCCAATGAGTGAACAAAATAGACGCATCTATTCATGTGTTGGTGCGGTCACTTATTTGTCCTTTCCGCACTTGAGCCGAAAGTTAGCCCACCTGGTATTTTTTTCTTGATATCTCGGCAGTTTTGGTTGGCGATGCGGCCACTTTTTTCTGGTTTTTCGCACCTGGCCCGAAAGATCGCCCATCCCGTATTTTTCACTTGATATATCTGTACTGTGGGTGGGCGTTCTTTCAGAACTTTACGGTAGATATAATGCAACCAACGCACATTGGCGCTTCTACAAGGCTTAATTGAATGGCATGCGGAGGTGAGCTTTCACTTGCAATTCGTGAGCACCACGCACTCTAGCTGGTGTTCTGAGGTAAGAAGAGCAAGGCGCTGGAATACCAGCGTTGACAAATAAGCAGCGCGAACGTTACGCCACCGGAAAGGAAATGGGAGAGAAACAAACAAAAGTGTCGTAGTCGCGATACTTGTAATGCACTGTGCGTGCGTGCACGTTAGCGCGAGTGGATCTGCGGCACATTCCTGGCCTCGTTGGTGCGGCAGAGACCGGGTGAACGCTCGCATAAATACAACTGCAATGCGCCGCCGACCGAGGTAGCCCCATGATACATGCCAAGCCGAGTCGACGGCCTGATGAGGTCGCGCTGCTGTGATGCATGACATGCAAGGGCGGCTGATCGCAGCATGTCCTCCGCAGCGACCACCCAAAACAATCCGCGGAGCCCACGCGCGACTTCAACAGGTGATTCTGTCGCCATGGCGACCAGTGTTTGGCTTGCGGGCCGCAGTGAACGGTGCCGCACGATGACGCAGACGCAGAGGGGAGTTTGGCGCGGGAGGCAGCAAGGTTGTTGTGGTTGCGCGTCCACTGCTCGATGACGTATGCATAGGTGGGAAGTGGCGCGCCATTTAATTTTGTAATGCCTCTCGAGGTATTCGTTACGCTGTGGTCATTTATCTCGCAAAATGTACCTTCTTGCTCACCATTACACCTAACAGTGCCTACTTTAAAACGCCGCTAGGCTCTAGTTGGTGGTTCATATGGAAGCGGCGCAAGCTCCATACGCGCATTCAGCGCGTGCTTCGGCTAGTTTGAGGCCAAGAAAATTGTTTACCTTAAAGTTGCTCATCGCTGTCATGCTCTGCATTCAGTTATCGCGGATGCAGAAGTAAAGTTAACTCTTTGCATGAGCATTCTGTCGGACCACAAAGATTCCATTGTAGCCCCAAGACCAATACTGCTTGCATTTTTTCATCGCGACAACGTACCATCGTTACTTTGAGAGCGTAATCCTTTGCGCGAAAACCAAAGCGAAAGAAAAAAAAAAGGCATCTCGTTCATTCGGCTGCAGCTGCGTGTGGCAGCTAGCGACATCAACAATTAAGGTGTCCCTTGCTCTGGCATTCTCTCCAAGACGACAACACTGCGCGCGCATGCCTTGTTTGCCTTGTTCGTTCTTCGCACTCCCGCACAGCTGTTGAAACCAGCGTTCCTGACTTCCGATGCAGCTTCGGCGTAGCAACTACAAAGCGGCAGCTCGGTGGAACGAAGTATAGTCGGTCTGACATTTCTACCCCGTTGTGCACAGCTCTCGTTTCGTGTCAGTCACGCATCGGAGGGGATCTAGCCTAACGTGTCGGTAGTTTTTAGCGCGGGGGAGGTCCACACGAGGCGAAAAGAGAGCGTTGAACTGCATTTAAACACGGCAGAGACGCTCGGGGGGAGGTAAATGCATCATTTATTGATGGCCAGCATTCGACATCCAGAAGGATAACTGGGGAAATAAAGAAGGGGAGCTACCCTCACTACCGACTCTGAGTATGCGCGCAACACTTTGGCGTTGTTCCGTCTTCGTTCAGGCGCAGCTGTGCGCGTAACAATGCCAGCAAGTCGGAGCATTTCCATCAAAACGCGGCGCAGGCAGCGAGCGAGCGTCGCGCAGGCTTCGTCGCAGTGTCGCTCAGACGGGCTTTGGTGCAGGTCGTCCGGGAACCATCCTGCGAAGGCCTGGATCCATGGGGCGACCCACCAGCATGCTGTCTTGGCGCCTGATGCTGCTGGCCGCTGGAATGACGCTGCTTGGTGAGCGAGCAAAGGAGACGGTGCGCTCTCTTGAGTCCAGCACGTGTCAGCGTTCACAATGAGGGTCGTCACCATAGATCCAAACATGCATATGATTCTACCTATACCGTTTATCAGACCGAATGTAGTTGCTGGAATGCTCTAGTGTTCGTTACTCGTAGTTGAGTGTCACTGTTGGCTGAACTAAGTAGGACTATACTTGCGAGGTTGCATTCAAACGTTTCTCACGGCCAAAAAATGACGAAATCAGCTCTGCTGGTACTGATTCCCTTCAGTTTTTGTCCCTTTTGGTGTACATTCACCCACCTTCACCAGCAGGGCTAGCTCGTGTAAGGTGCTCATCCGAATTTCTATAATGTATACTATATAAATTTGTATATGTATATCTACATATCTAGGTATATATCTGTATCTATATATGTATATGTATAGAGGCTCGAAAATTCCCACGCTTTCTCTTCACAGCGCTTCTCTCTGTCCGCATTTTTGCCGCTTCAGTGCTGCCCAGCCCCCCCCCCCTTCGCCCTCGAAGCAAATAATGACGCACACGCTTTAGAAAGGTAGTATATCAATCCCTGCCCATAAATATTCTTTAAAGCAATTAGCTGATGTTTCCGTGAGAAATACTTCGGCTGAATTAAAATTCGTTTATTCTAAGCATCAGCAAACAAGGGAGGAGACTGGCTTATTGTAACAAGACATTATTTGAGAGAGCATGAAAGGTAGTGATTATGTGACCTCATGAGAAAAGAGCAGCGTTCATTATTGCGGCCTGCCGCCGGGGTGTCCCCACCATCCAGTATCGGCACCAAGCTCGTGTGAAATACAAAATTATGGTCGCTTTCAACTTATGATCTTCCATACTTTTGAATTTACCAGAGCAGTGAAACTCAGTTAGTCCATAGCTATAGCCTAGCAAAAGCACATGCTGCAATCTGTCTTTGTAAATTACTATTTCAACTGGTTTTACAGTTGTTTTTAAACCCATGCAGCCACAAAACGGCCGCGGAAGCGGCGGCATCACGTTCGCTATAGAACTGCGATTAGTAATTGTACATGTTAATATACCAAACAAATCAATATTTTATATCTTACAAACTAGGCAATTTTTTTTTTTCAAACGTATTATGCCTAGTTTTCTGTGTCATCTCAAGTACAAACTGGGCATAATTTGTCTCAGCTACCATGCTCGTAACACACTCGTATCATTCCGGTACCATACTCGTCCTACATAATCTTATTCTACTGAAGCTGCATGCCTTCCCCGTGCATGTCGAGCCCGTGAAGAACCTTAGCTTTACGTTAAGATCACTTGGGGCTAATTGATTGTTCCTATTGTTTGCTTAAAATTATATGGTCCTTCTCTCTCTCTCTCTCTCTCTCTCTCTCTCTCTCTCTCTCTCTCTCTCCTCTCTCTCTCTCTCTCTCTCTCTCTCTCTCTCTCTCTCTCTCTCTCTCTCTCTCTCTCTCTCTCTCTCCTTTTCTTTTTTTTTTTTTTTCAATTGTAAAAGTTCTCACCCTCCCACTGGTTCCTGACATTCCCGGCCCCTGTACACCTGTTGCGTCCGTTTGGGGAAGACCCGCCGCGGTGGCTCAGTGGCTAAGGCGTTGCGCTGCTGAGCACGAGGTCGCGGGTTCGATTCCCGCCGCGGCGGCCGCTTTTCTGGTGGAGGCGAAAAGCAAAAACGCCCCGTGTGTACGAGATTTCGGCGCACGTTAAAGATCCCCAGGGGGTCAAAATTAATCCGGAGCCCTCGCTACGGCGCGCCTCATCGCCTGCGTTGCGTCGCGCGTTAAACCCTACAGTCAATCAAGTCAAGTCGTTTGGGGAAATTTGTCAAGCCCAAATGCTTTGCGGCTCTGCTGTCGCCCGAGAGATCGCATAGATTATAGCCCAAATGTCCGTCTACGCGAGTTGCACAGAAAGAGGGGGGAAAAGGTGTTCAACTGGCGGGACACGTTGTTTGACTTCAGGACTCAGGCCAGTTTCTCTGACCACGTGGTGCCAAAAACGAATTCAAGGGGCCGACGCCAGTTCAGAAATGCTGTGGTTGGTAGTCCCGTCCGATTTTCCTCCCCCTCCCCACCCCCCTCAAGAAAAGCAAGTCACGAAGAAGTTTTGATGACACTATCTTGTGCTAGTTGGAGAGAGTGTTTGAAAGGCGTTGCGGAGCTCCGCATGCGAAAGTTGTACTCCGTGGGTTTGTTTGAGGCCGCGGGTCCGTTAAGTCCGGTGTTTTGTCCTCTTTCCGGTGCTTCCCAGCCGCCACCGACGGTGTGGACGCGTGCCATGACCTCGAGTACTTCCGCACGAAGCAAGAATGCCTACATCAGTTCGAGAACGAGGTCCGCAAGAGTTACGAAGACCATTACGACTATGAGAAAAGTCGGGAAATCGCTTGCTGGTGAGCTCTACTTCCTTCGCCTCAGAGGCTTTGTCCGCTGTCCGACGTACTGTGCATATATTTCATCTTCGTTATCTGTGATACGGCGAACTTTATGACTTCAGCGTTGCTATTGTCTTTCTAGTGCAAATGCTTCAGATCATGTACATTTTATGCACTCTAAGCTTGTGCATAAATATTCATATTAAAATCCGAAAAACACGTGCCAGGGAAAATATTGTCCATTTATATTTATTCTACACTCTTCCGAATTTCGGCACTTTTATGAAGGAGAAGCTATGAATTAAGAACATTCGGGCGCCAAAAAGCTGATTTTTTTAGATTGTTGGACATGTTTGGCAATTCTCTTGTATTTGTTTCCCCAGTGGGTTTTATGTGACAACTAGCTTGATCATTTGGAAGAGTTTATATTGTCGAAAGTTCGCTTTTGGTGCGCATGCTGTCCGCTGCGAGCAGCGTCCTGCAGCGATTGAATCAGGCATCGTAAAGTGTGCCTGTATGTTTAACAGGAAGTTTTAACCGATTGAAGCGTTGTCGAAAATACAAAATTTTCGTAGTTTCAACTTGGCATTGTATGCCTTTAAAAATTCGAGGTACTCCGGATTTCGTGTTTTAAAATACTAATGACAAGCTCCTAAAATTTTGAGTTGTCCTCGGCAAAAATACAAAAAAAAAATCAGCTCGAATAAAATTTCCGAAACACCGCAGCTGGTTACACATGCTGAAAAACCCGTGATGTAATGAAGTCAACGACACTGCAGTACAGACGCGCGGCCACATGGACACGGGACAGCAATGCTGTAGAGATGGCAGCGCCCAAGAAGAGGTGGGGGGGGGGGGGGGGGGGGTAGTGTTTTGGTTGAGAAGGAAATGAAGATGAGAAGGACTAGGGAAAGTATAAGATTTTTACATTTTTACACACACCCCTTACACCCAATTAACACCCCGCCATAAGAATTTCGACCGCCTCCAAGAAAGATTCCACAACTATACGAGCACCCCGCATTGGGTGCTCCACGATCGTCTATAAAGCCGGTCATGGGGTCCTCGTATAGTTGTGGACACACACATACACCCCCCCCCCTCCCCCTCAAGAGGATTTCGACACCTCCCCAAAATCGAAATTCTGGATAAACCCCTGGCAGCGCCGATGGGCCACGACGGGGTGATGTTTTTTCCCGGAGTTTTTTGCCCGGAGCAGCGTAGGGGGAAAGTTTTCTTTCCTCATGACCGTCAAGAGAGCGGCAAGCGTTTGCTACGCTACCGGCCGCGGGTACCGGGACACGACTGCGCATGCGCGCACGGTCATGGCGAGGCGGGCCACACCTTACCGGAACGAATGCGTGGGCACGGCGAGGCGGGCACCGGAGCGAATGCGCACAAGCCCAATCCGGTCCCGTTACCCGCCGCCGGTAGCGTAGCGAACGCTACGCTGTGCTAGGACTAGAGTGAACTTTACTAGGACGGAAACTAGGGGCGCGGATCTGGTTAGCGCGCTATTTCGCGCTAGCTTTCAAGTGGATAGCGCGCTACTTCGGGGTGGCCAGGCCGGCGCGCTGCATGCGCAAACTTTGCCGAGTTGGTGGGGAGCTGGTGAGCGGTCGCTCGAAGATTCGCTCCGCTCACGTGGTGGCTTCTAGGCCTCATAACCCCACGCATTTTCCTTAGCCAAACGTGCGGCGGTTTATAGCACCGGGCCTGTGGGCCTCATCAGGGATCGTGGGGCGATACCCTTTGTACACGGCGGCGTTTTTAAAGACGATAGTTTTTCTTGGGCTACTTGACCGCAGCAATTTTGGTCTGTCTGTCTTCCCATCTGTCTGTTTGTCCCTCGAATGAGCCACCCGGCCAAAGTTAAAGCAGTTATTGAACGGGGCGTTTATATATAACCAAAGCCAATTTCCATCCCACGTGAAAATGGGCACACTATTTCCAGCTGGAAACGGTTCTTTCCAGTGTTATATCCTGCTGGAATACATGGTCCCTGCTGGAAATGGTAGTTCCCAGCTGGAAAGAATTTCCAGTCTAGCTGGGAATGTTGCATTCCAGCGGGGAACTCATTTCCAGCTGGAGAAGATTTCCAGCCTATGTTGCCTTCTCGCTGGAACTTGGTGCTTCCAGCTGGAAAGAATTTCCAGCCAAGCAGCACACGTTGGCTTCCAGCTGAAAATGGCATTTTCCCGCTGGCGAGAATTTCCAGCCAAGCCGCACATGTTGCATTCCACCTGGACGAAAATTTCAGTTCCAACTATACTTATCTTGGGAGGAAGTTGCCAATGGGTCAGTTGGAAAGGGTAATTCCACTCTTGGTCTTTGAAACAGCCAATCTTTTAATTATTTTTCTTGTGATTTCAGTGAAAGATACGATGCGGAACATATGTCATGCGAAGAAGATCCTGTTTCACACAAAGTCCTCAAAGCGTTGACCACATTATTTCTTTATTAGCGGGGGGTTAAACGAGTTAATGGTACTCGTTAGAACAAATTTCTTCTCTTTTATGCGTACCTCAAAATCCCGAAGCCGGTAAGAACGCCGATACGAAAAAAATACAGTGTAGCCCATTTATAACGAACCCACTTACAGCGATATAGCGGTTATAACGAAGTGATCTTGATTTCCCATCCCAATTATAGCGGTCTTATAATAGTCCAGATATAGCGAAAAAGCGGTTATAGCGAAGAAATTTCAGATTCCCGCTTACTTACTTCGTTATAACCGGGCTACACTGTATATATTTTTACAGAAAAGGCGTTGGCAACATTGCTCATTTGAAGTATTTTTTAAAGCCAAGTCAAGACACGCCAAGCCAATCGATTTGTTTAAAATGGCGGTCAAGTTAGCTAGCTGTACAGTATAGTGAACTAGAATGATCTAGTGGCGCGAACGGCGAGGAAGGGGCGTGCTCTTCTGTGTAGAAAACACCAGGTGGCGCTGCTGCGCCATCTTCGAAAGGCGCCGCCGCGGCAGGCTGTCGCTGTTCCGATGTTGGGTAGTAATTAACCCTTAAAAAAAAATGCTACTCGCGTCTGGCATTTCCGTACCTTGCTAGGAACGTTTTGTTGCAAATCTGCCCGTTTGAGCTGTAGGGAAACGGCTATAAATCGAGTTGTTTGGTGTCGTCTGCTACCTGCGCAGACGATCGATGCGAGCGTACGCGTTCGATGTGCTGCCGGCGGACAACTGCTATGTTTAATTCTTTACGAATGGATTTACTTTTTATATTTACTGTAATAAAGTCCCGGCATGAACCTACTTGTGAATTTCACTCTACAAAAGCAAATTATACCCAGTATTCACGCGTCCAGTAGCACCCGGCTGATTTTCTCAGCAGCAAAGTTTGCAATAAACAAATTACCTTCAGAGGAAACTTTCCCCAGGCACTTAGTGCTGAAGGCAGCGTCTCCAAATGTGTCGTTTGAGATCGCAGCTTCTGTGTTAGCACGGGTAATACATCACTAAACCTCCTAGTCGTCATGGCCCCTTTGCAGGCCGAACTGCTGTCAGCTTCTTGCAGCACACTGTTCGCAACAGCTAGGGAATATATGTCACCGCTTCCGCATAACACACCACGAAAAGAATGTTTGCGACGACACTTTGTCGTCATGTGGATAGAAGAGCACAGATTTCTCGTGAAAATGTCTAGCTTTTTTTTTTTTTTTTCGTATCGATGTCGTATAGCGAAACGAACGTTTCGATCGTCGGCACAATTTAGCCGGCACCAGAGCTTTGAAGGAAGCTTGACTTCTTGAAGATGGCTCATTGTGAAAGCATCATTCCACAGAACTTGCGACTTCATTTGATGAGCACTGCGGAGAGAGAGCCTCGTGTTGTGGCTGGTGCACCTCATCTTTTTCGGCTCTTCAGCTTGCTTGCTGGCTGCCGAAACTGAAACTCTTGTCCGCCTTTTCCTTTGCGGCTTCCGCGTGCATGCTCCGCGCAGAATTCGAAGCACAGTCAGGCAGGATGGTAGGTACAGCACCTGGAGCCAGTGACAGCTTCCCGCGTACAAGTCGCACTTTACAGACGTTTATTACGTGGATGTAATCACGCAATAAGCACTCGGGCTCAAAGTGGCGCTCACCAACGGCTGAAGATATGGTCAAGAGTTTGTCCAGTCTTCCCAAATTTTGTCCCCACTTTTTGCACAGTTCATCGTCCAAAGGAGCGGCGAACAAAGACGCCTTGGGAGCACCTGCAGGGTAACCACTGTGACAACCCGGAGCAAAGCAATAGGTGTCCGTCCTTCGTTTTGACATCGCGTACCCGGCCTGCAGCCAACCTCTATTCGACAGCACTCGCAATAACTATATTCCTGACGATTGTATACCTCTTGCTTCTGTGGAACATCACGGAAACGTAAAACACGCAGAAAATGAAAAGCCGGCTTCAGCCATAAACAGACGGAGAGTTTGTCCGACCGCGCGCCGCCAACGTATCGCACATCCGCTCGTATCGTCTGCGCCGCTAGCAGACGATTTGTTTGTAGCCGTTGCCCGATGGCTCAAACGGGTCTGATAAGCAACAAAACGTTCCTAGAAAAGTACAGGGACAACAAAAGTGAGCATCTTTCTTCCATAAAGGTTAATTACTGTACCACAGTAAAAAACGGCAGCGGCAATAGCTAGCGAGCGCCCCAAGGAACGGCCCGTGCAACCGCGGTACCGTTTTCGAAGAAGGCGCAGTGGCGCCCCTGGCGGCGGTAGACGCGCTTTGCTTCAGCCCGAACGCTGCAAAGCGCTCCCGTTCGCGCCACTGGATCAAGACATTCTAGTTCACTGTACTGTACAGTGAACTAGAATGTCTTGATCCAGTGGCGCGAACGGGAGCGCTTTGCAGCGTTCGGGTTGAAGCAAAGCGCGTCTACCGCCGCCAGGGGCGCCACTGCGCCTTCTTCGAAAACGGTACCGCGGTTGCACGGGCCGTTCCTTGGGGCGCTCGCCAGCTATTGCCGCTGCCGTTTTTTACTGTGGTACAGTAATTAACCTTTATGGAAGAAATATGCTCACTTTTGTTGTCCCTGTACTTTTCTAGGAACGTTTTGTTGCTTATCAGACCCGTTTGAGCCATCGGGCAACGGCTACAAACAAATCGTCTGCTAGCGGCGCAGACGATACGAGCGGATGTGCGATACGTTGGCGGCGCGCGGTCGGACAAACTCTCCGTCTGTTTATGGCTGAAGCCGGCTTTTCATTTTCTGCGTGTTTTACGTTTCCGTGATGTTCCACAGAAGCAAGAGGTATACAATCGTCAGGAATATAGTTATTGCGAGTGCTGTCGAATAGAGGTTGGCTGCAGGCCGGGTACGCGATGTCAAAACGAAGGACGGACACCTATTGCTTTGCTCCGGGTTGTCACAGTGGTTACCCTGCAGGTGCTCCCAAGGCGTCTTTGTTCGCCGCTCCTTTGGACGATGAACTGTGCAAAAAGTGGGGACAAAATTTGGGAAGACTGGACAAACTCTTGACCATATCTTCAGCCGTTGGTGAGCGCCACTTTGAGCCCGAGTGCTTATTGCGTGATTACATCCACGTAATAAACGTCTGTAAAGTGCGACTTGTACGCGGGAAGCTGTCACTGGCTCCAGGTGCTGTACCTACCATCCTGCCTGACTGTGCTTCGAATTCTGCGCGGAGCATGCACGCGGAAGCCGCAAAGGAAAAGGCGGACAAGAGTTTCAGTTTCGGCAGCCAGCAAGCAAGCTGAAGAGCCGAAAAAGATGAGGTGCACCAGCCACAACACGAGGCTCTCTCTCCGCAGTGCTCATCAAATGAAGTCGCAAGTTCTGTGGAATGATGCTTTCACAATGAGCCATCTTCAAGAAGTCAAGCTTCCTTCAAAGCTCTGGTGCCGGCTAAATTGTGCCGACGATCGAAACGTTCGTTTCGCTATACGACATCGATACGAAAAAAAAAAAAAAGCTAGACATTTTCACGAGAAATCTGTGCTCTTCTATCCACATGACGACAAAGTGTCGTCGCAAACATTCTTTTCGTGGTGTGTTATGCGGAAGCGGTGACATATATTCCCTAGCTGTTGCGAACAGTGTGCTGCAAGAAGCTGACAGCAGTTCGGCCTGCAAAGGGGCCATGACGACTAGGAGGTTTAGTGATGTATTACCCGTGCTAACACAGAAGCTGCGATCTCAAACGACACATTTGGAGACGCTGCCTTCAGCACTAAGTGCCTGGGGAAAGTTTCCTCTGAAGGTAATTTGTTTATTGCAAACTTTGCTGCTGAGAAAATCAGCCGGGTGCTACTGGACGCGTGAATACTGGGTATAATTTGCTTTTGTAGAGTGAAATTCACAAGTAGGTTCATGCCGGGACTTTATTACAGTAAATATAAAAAGTAAATCCATTCGTAAAGAATTAAACATAGCAGTTGTCCGCCGGCAGCACATCGAACGCGTACGCTCGCATCGATCGTCTGCGCAGGTAGCAGACGACACCAAACAACTCGATTTATAGCCGTTTCCCTACAGCTCAAACGGGCAGATTTGCAACAAAACGTTCCTAGCAAGGTACGGAAATGCCAGACGCGAGTAGCATTTTTTTTTTAAGGGTTAATTACTACCCAACATCGGAACAGCGACAGCCTGCCGCGGCGGCGCCTTTCGAAGATGGCGCAGTAGCGCCACCTGGTGTTTTCTACACAGAAGAGCACGCCCCTTCCTCGCCGTTCGCGCCACTAGATCATTCTAGTTCACTATACTAGCTGTAAGCATAATGCGCGCTAAGAAACGAGTGAACAAGATAAATTACATCTTTAGAAACTGTGCTGCATCTAGGCGGAGGGAGTACGCACATTGTGTAGCCCGGTAATGTGGATGGAGGTCTGCAGGGCTCCTGATTACCGGGAAGGCGTGTCTTACTCGTCACAGCCGTGGTGGACAATGAAGAGGTCGATTTGTGCTCCTCACCGTCTTTGTTCTAAGGCGATTGAAGGGCAGTCGTCGCAGCTGTTTCATTGTGCGTTTATCTCGCATCGAGTTTCGACGTTTACTGTTCCCGTTACCGCGAAGGTAGGACTTGTTCATTACCTGTCTTTTTACTGCTTTTAAGAACAGATCAGGGTCTGAAGTGCTAAAACTGTGCACACACAGAGAGAAAGGTAGACAAACTGTGCTTTTGTTAGTGTCCACCGACAGCTATTTTGTAAGTTGCCATGTACCAACTAGCCCAACAGCACGTTTGCCTGTTTTAAATTGCCTAATGCATAATAAAATCTTTTCCTGTACTTTCCACTCGTGTTGGTTTCCTTGCTGCTAGCATGGCCGTTGTTGTGTAGAATAGAAGTCCTATCGCAGCAATTTAGGTAAGAATGTTTGTTCTGCCTAATTTTCTAAATGCGGATGCACTGTTCATTATCTTCACGCGGAAGCGTTTTGCCTTAGTACAGTGCTCTTTTTTTGCACTGTACTGTGCGTCCCATCTAGGTACGTAACCCGAGCACTGAAAAATACTAGCAGGAAATGCAGCAGGAAATCGTATATTTCCAGCTGGAAATGCAGCCAGGAAGTCCAAGCTTTCCAGCTGGGAATGCCAAATTTCCAGCCGGAGTTTCCAGCTGGATTATGGAACTGGAAATCTCTTCCAGCTGGGAAACATTCCAGCTGGAAAGCAAATTTCTAGCTGGGATATGTCCCAGCTAGAAGAGATTTCCAGTTCCATAATCCAACTGGAAATGTAAATGAACACAGCCACCAGATCTATATGTCTGCAGACATAGATCTGGTGGCTGTGTTCATAATTGTGAACATTATTGAGCAAAAACAAAACATTACACATATATGAGGTGCAAAATCAAGACACATATGATATTTGCAGTGTTCCTTTATTAAAAACTACATGGATGCTTCATTTTAAAGAACCTAGTGTTTCTTGGGCTGTGATATGGCAAATTAAATATTAGCCACTGTAGTAATGTGAAACGCGGAGCCATGGAGGAAAGAAAAGCCCTCCGCCGTGGACACAGTGCCGCCACCTGGCAGTGGCCCTGGGTACACAAAGTCGTGTGTTTCCCAGGGCCAGTGCCAGGTGGCACTACCAGTGTTGCTCCGGCGGTCGCTTCACCGGTGCGCCGGAAAGAACGGCACCAGATCACGCGGTTTCCCACCCTTCAGCAACTATGGCATAAAATGCCAAGTGTAGACGTGAAGGCATGCTCAGAAAACATCAGGAAAAGATACGAGGACTGATGCAGCAGGGGCGGCATAAGACTACCGTCTTTCGACGACATTTACAGTGAAGCAAGAAGATACGCAGCCAGTTTTTTATTTCAACCCTGTAATTCTTTTCTTTTGTAACGGCTTCAATGTCTTCAATGTAAATACTTGTAAATGCACTTTTTTTTAACGCCTACCTCCTTGTGCCTCATCATCGGCTACTTCACATCCCTCCATGGCGACACCACCCAACCTCACCAATGAACCAAACTTTACTGATACAAAAAGCGTTCTTATTTTACATATCACTCTCGTCCAAACAAAATTCCTTATACTACAGATTTTGCAGATAAATGATACCAAACATTAAAATGAGACAAGTTTAATTTTCAGCTAAATCATCAGGGGTGACATAAGCCATCTACACACATTTTTTTTTTCATTGAAAAATTTGCTAAGATAAAATATTTAACTTCTTAACAAATAAAGTAGCAGACAGTTTTTGTAGGGCAGCTGTATATCGCCTAAAAATATTGAAATCTCGGCGAAAATTGATTGGCAACGAATGAACTGGACATAATTTACTGGAACGAAACGGTGAGGAATGTCAACGTACTTACCGCGGTGGCTCAGTGGCTAAGGCGTTGTGCTTTGCTAAGCCCAAGGATGTGGGTTCGGCCCCAGCCACAGTGGCTGCTTTTCTGATTGAGGAGAAAAGCCAACATGCCCGTGTGTCGAGATTTCGGCACACGTTAAAGATCCACAGGTGGTCAAAATTAATCTGGAGCCCTGCACTATGGTGCGCCTCATAGACCAAGTGTAGCTTTGGCCCGTTACACCCCACAGTGAATCGAAAAATGTCGATGTGCCGCCGACTTAAGACTCCACTGTACCTAACAACGACTGCGCACATGTTACCACTGGCGCATGGCAAACCTAACCACATTCTGATCAAATAATGCCTTCGGTTTGGCTATGCAGGTCCGCACCATATAGATACAGAGACTTTTTGATAGCACTGATAGCAGATAAGCAGTGAAGAATGGCAAACTCGCAGAATTGCAAGATAATAATGTAAACGCATCTATAATATGTTTTGTGTTTTTTATATTTCTCAAAAGAAAACAAATCAACATTTTTTAACTGGAAAAAAAAGTGCATCATTCTTCTAGGTGATGTGAGTAGTCATCCCTCAGTGTTACTCAATGTCACTTCATCGGCTTCTTAGAGACTTGTCATCACCAGAAAATGGAGAAGCTTTAATGACGAAGCTGTTGTGAACCTTCGTTACACTGTACCTGCATTTCCTAAATAAAAACAAAATGCAGGGGACAATGCAGATTTACTGCAGTTTTTAGAGACATGTGCTCTTTTGGGCTGAAGTCGGGTAAGTGTCGCCAAATCTTCTCCTACTGCGGCAATGCAGTGTAATGCCCGCTTGACTACTCGCCGTGGGAGCAGTCTGTTTTTGATTTTTACCCAACCTGCCAAAGTGCTGCCGCTTACTGACTAGCCAGGGTCACTGCCAATTATTAATTACTATTTCTTGCTGTAGTTGAAGTTTCCTCCCGAGTCCAGACATACTACTTTGGCTGGAGTTTCATCCACACGTAGCCATCGCTGGAGTTACGTCCGTTCATCTGTAATTATAGTTTGGCAATTAATAACTGACAGTGACTCTGGGTAGTCGGTGACCAGTAGTGGTGTGGACGGTTGGGTAAAACTCAAGACAGACTGTTCTCCCCATTAGGTGTGAAGCGGAAGCTATACATTGGGTTTCCGGGGTATGAGGAGTATGGTGACACTTCCTAAGATGTCAGCCCTGTTCTGTTTAATAAACTTACTTTTTTAGTGGTGCACCACTGATGTAGAAGCTGCTCATTTGGTTTGGATGCTTATGTGAACCTGTTTCTCAAGCCCCTTCGATGAGCGGTAGCCATTCAGTATTCTCGTGTAGTGCCAAACTTGGCTTTAACAGATGATGTCATTAGATTTGCTGTGTGTCCAGTGAAAGAGCGTGTACTCGGGCAGGATGCTTGATGACACGCTTCACCAGCCAGTTGCTTTGGTTTGGCACGAACTTTTAGTAGTGCCGAAAATCTGCTACACTAATGAAATATTTGTGTAAACAGCTGCATTCAGTGTTCCTTTTGATGGTCTACAATAATGTAGTTGAATAATCTTGATTAGATTCACTAATTGATAACTATTATTTTACCTCAGATAATTTCATTGTAACATAATTAAAAAAAAGGAAGTTCCTGCGTCATCTATGTAATTATTTTGTTACTGGAAAATTGTACATTTCTACTTTTAATGCTTGGTTTTGTAGATATGTGAAACTCCGTATAATAGATGCCTTGAGAAGCGTTGGGGGTGCGAAACACTGTTTGCAATGTTTTAAAACAAAGTGAATGCCTGCATTGACGAGCACAAACCAAGCCAGATTTTGACTTCGATTAACCACCCAAAACTAAGCCTGGGATGTGCACTGTAACGGGGAAATCCAGAATAATTTTTCTATGGGTGCTTTTTTTTCTTTTATGGCCTTTATCGGATGTACAGAAGCCATGGTCATGAATATAACCATTAACGTCGAGATCAATTTAGTGAAAAAACCAGCCTATTTCAAATGTCTTGAGCTTCACTGCATGGCTCCTTCCCAACATACCTAGCAATGGATATACTAGTGCTTGAGACGGAAACGGTGTGGAAGGTGTGCACATACACTTGCAGTGCTGGTTCTGTATGCCATGCTCCCTGGGCATATTCTGTGCATGTGCGTTTCAAGCAACTCTAGCATTTTGGGACACTATGCTGTGCCAAAAAGGCAGCCTTGCAGGGACAGAAAAAGTGTGTTGGAGTGATCGACAGAACAAAAGGAGACATGAAATGGCAAATGCATGTGCAGTAGCCGACTGATTTGTCGGACCTGGAGGGGAACGAATAATAGTCCGAATAAAAGAGCAGTCCAAAAAATCCGTGAGTCATTACTCTTATGGGACAACTGGCGGTTCCTCGGGAAAGTCCGAGATATCCAGCAAGTCTGAATTTTCAGCGTACAAAAAAACTGTCGGCTACTGTACTGACTTGTGTTATAAACTTGCTGCACAGCAAAGGTGCTGTGAAGAGGCTTGAAGCTTTTCTGGAAGAACTGTTGAAGTTGTCTTCCGGTGTTTAAAGGTGTCATGAAGACAATATACAACTTTGTTTTATTAAAAGACAGTGACAGCGTTGTCCCAATGACAATGATACCAATTTTACCGCAGACTTCGAATAACGTAGACATTAAGGACAATAGGTGGAGCAGACGCATTTCACCAACCCCCGGACTTCATGACATCACAGGATATTGCTGCTGCTACTGGCGGCTGCCGGCCAAAGCTACCGCCAAGAAACATGACTGTGCAGTTGTAGTGGTGCCTCTAGTTCTGTTTGATTGCACTGCTTGAATGCTAACGTGTAGTTTGCGCACTGACAACTATGCTTTTAGTGTTCATACCTTTGCATCACTGCTGACATCGTGTAGCGCGAAATGTAAACGTTTTTAAAAATTTATTAGATTTTTTCAGTTAGGAAAATGTCTTTTGGGGCTGGAATGGAGTTGAGCAGGTTACCAAAGGCTAGTTCTTTCAAATTACTCAAGGTTATATCTTGTCTTCATGGCCTCTTGAAGGCTATCTTATGCCCACTGCACAAAGTGGCTCTCTGGCTCACCAAGCACGCCCATATATGCCCACAAAGCCAAGCGTGCATTAAACAGTTGCTCAGCTTCACTGCCTCTACTTACTACCATGAACGAGGCAACAAATGCGTTAAAAAGTAGGTGGTGTAGGCTCTGAGTATATTATGGTGATTGTAATTCAACAATGGTGGTGAGCATATATGGTTTGCAACCTCGAGTCAAAACTTTCAAACTAACCACACTGGTTGGCAAAAGTCCCAAAATTAGTACCTATCAGCTTCCTGATTTCTCTTTGACTTGGTCAGAAGCGAGTAGTCACAAGCAGAATTAATTTCACATTTTTCAAAGATCGATGCACACGTTTTTTTTTATGTTATAAGCTTTTCCTGAAGCACCACACAACTGATCATTGCCTTACGCATGGTCGTTTGTCACAGCATTCCGAAACTGCTTTAAAAAGTACCTCTCTCTTTTGACGTGAGGAATAGAAGGGACTAGCTGTCAGTTGCCAGTCTGTATTTTTAACTGAGTGAACGGCTAAAAGGACGTGTTATAACGTCAGAGCTACAAAAAAAAAACAGTGGAATAATTAAAACTTTGTTGTAGCCATTGGGCTTACATGGCCATAAGTAGACAGTCGTAATTAGTTCACTCAGATTCCGTTGTTCTATTGCTTAATTTGATTGCGCATATTAATCCCAGTCAGAATGGCTACCTTGGGCCAGCAAACAAAAAGATTTGTCGTCAGGGTCACACAGGCGGAAGTCAGGTATGTAATATATACGTACAGGCTGCTTCCTGGCCTATAGCAAATGCATGCATGCCTTCATGCAGTATCATCCGCATATGGGACCCCATGCAGTCGCATGGCCTTTGTCACAGGATGTTGCCGCGCATCACTGCCTTTGATAGGCTGTGTTTTATTCGTTGTCGTGCGTCAGTGGAGCTGCTCTCATGGTGACAATCTTTGGCGGTGTGGATGTGTGTACTTAGTTGGAGCTAACAGTGCAGGAATTTCTCTAGTGATTCTACATGATTTGCATAATCGCTAGAGTGTTTTTTGTTGTTGTTGCATTTATTGGCTTTACAGTTTTGTATGCCTGAGTTTACTCTAAAACAATGCAATCATGCATTCCCACGCAATCAGTGTCATGCACAGCGCAAGTTGATGGCACAGTATCAACTTATATAGGAAGGTCAGGTAAATTCATGAAATCACAGCTGCAATGCACTTGCGATTTATCTATTCAAAAAGTACACAACTGAAGTCAAGTGAGAAATTGTTATATCATAAGTATCCCTGGTAATTCACGAGTGCTAAAAAAAATTTGAAGCAACCTTGATCACACCGGCAAAGACTGTGATGCACAAAACATATTGCACTCAGCCAAATAAACTTGCATCTGTCTAGCCTTTCTGAGCTGATTATTCTTCTGTATGCCTTATGGTTAGAAGCTTCAGAATGTCAGATGGCTGTGTCTGGACACTTGGCCAGTTACTTGCAAAGTCACATTTGTGATTGCCATAGCCAGTGCTGATGCTGTGGTAGGGTTCATGTATGCCCTCTCGTAGCCAATCCTGTACTGTAGTGGAAAACCACTGATGATTAAAATAAACCATTTATAGCTACTCAGACAATTTTTTATGAGGAAACATCCTTTGTGGTGTTTACTTAATTCGCATTTTCTAACTTCTTGGCCAATCTACTGGCCAGTCTTCCGTATGGATGCATGCAGTTTCGTAGCTAATGCTAATTCGCTCTTTCCAGCTACGCTAGTGACGCCGCGCGGAATTTGTCCGAAGCCGGGAGATGGTGATCGGCGGACCGGTCGCTCCGCCGGAGGCGGCCGGGGGCATCCGTGCGGGCTCGCAGAAGCGAAAGGAAAATCGTAATTGCACGTATTGCGACAATGCCGTATAAATAATGGGAAAATATAAACTGAACGAGCGTTCATATTCTCTCAAATTTCTTAAAGCTATATAAGCTGCATGTAAACGAAAGAGTTTTGGGACTCATCGGTGTCTGCTGCGGAGAAAAATGGAAGTCCTTCGGACCCACGCGTGCGTACGTGGGGCCTTAACTATTCTTCACTGAATTACGGCTGCCACATTTAATAGTTATTTGCGGTGAGGACGCTGATTTTGTAGGCGTTTTGTATAACCTTGTGATCGTCTTTTTCGTGTACTATTTACATTCACTGCCGCATAATATGTCAACCCATCTTCGCTTATCTGTTGTTAAATTCGCTCAATTCCACTGCTTCCAAACATATAAGCAGCAGAGGCTGTCCAATCCGCTTGCTTTTATTTCAATGAAGAAACAACTTAAAACTTTTTGCACGCGAAGGCGAGAAGCAAATGTGGAGATGTGTTTAATGATTAATCATATTGAATATCGAAATAAGTGTGTCTAAGCGAGATGTTTTAGAAATGACAATACTGTAACTGATTCTGCTGGTTGAAATGCGAGCTCTTGAATGCATTTGGTAGCCCCCGTTTTCGTTGTGGTAATATGGATCGACGCACTTAAAAATCTTACCGGCAGTCAAATCAACAGAACGTAATTTCAGCCGTAAATTAGTTTTTAACGTAAATTAGTTACCACAAGCCAGAAGCACACCTGTAAAGTACTGCCTGTAGTTTAACAGTGCACGCTTCAATATCACACGCCAGTGTATGCTACATGCACGCGTAAATACGTGGGCTTACAATATTTTTTCATACAATGCTAACACGTTCGTTTGTACACCACTTGATACGACGTAATGGGAGCCTCTTTTTCGCCGTTTGACTACTCAATGTCGTAACTAGTTTTTACTACACACAAGCAAAACACCGCAATACGCACATATCGCCCGCGCATGGTGCGCACGGGTTTCTTCGTAGTGTGTAAGCACGGAAACGAACACGCCTAAAGTAAAACGTACACTGATGGGCGTACACTGCAATAATGTCCCAAAACTTAGCGTTGCACATTCTGTAGCAGGTTGTTTGCCCAATAAGGCGGGGTTGTCCTCAAACCACTTCCGTGCGGCCTGAGCCATGCACAGCGGATTGCCTCGCACACAGCGCTTTTTACACCGCAGCAGACACCCTGAAACGAATCGAATGTTGTCTCGCGATCAGCAACGTATGCATGCATTTATTTTTCAAGAAAGTAGTTGTTTCATGCGGAGCAATGGGCTTTCAGGCCGCTACTGATGCTGGCACGCGTGTTGCTAAGGGGGCCTGATCACCGTCTCGTCCGCCATTGCGGTTTTCCGCAGCGCCACCTGTAGGGGCTGGAAAGAGCGGATAGCTTCTGCTAAGAGATTTTGGTCATTGACCATCGTCACATACATTTCAGTTGTCTTTTTTGAGTTGACTCTTCTTATGTAGGTCTGATGGCCTAAAGCTTTCGAAGGGCTTATTGGCTGATACCTTATTATAACATTTTGGTTATCTATACTGGCCAGTTTGATATCGATTATTGTTTCGTATGGCCAGTAGCCACATGCCATACTTACTGCACCCACAGCTACCACAGGTTCTTTCATCACTGTTTTGAATTCTGAGATAGTGCCGTGGCAGCCCACTCGTTTCAGGATCGAGAATATGCAAGTTCCACTCTGGTTGAGCTTGTCTTTTTTTTTTTTGTATGACAGTGAACTGTATGTGTTGGTATATCGTGTCACACTGCTATCACAGCTGCAAATTTCTCTCTGCCACGGCTCTGAGTGATCCTAGGAAGTCCAGTTAAAAATTCAGCTAATAAAACACATTTTATGTTAAAATCAGAACCCCTCATCTGTCTTCAGGTGGTACAAATGAACCATCTCATGCGAAGCGCAAATGTTGTTTTTACAGTCTGCGGGAGCATAATGCACTACCTGTAATATCAGAAGCAGTTACAACAGCCTGCTCAGCCTACTGATCGCTCATCCAAGCTGTTAATTGGCTGGCTATCTGTGCAGCACCACTGCCCGTGCTGCTTACGGTTCATTGTGGCCACGTGAACTAAAGAAAGAGCATCGATAAAATAGTTCTGGCTGCAGAGAAAGTAGAAACCACTATATATTGACAATGAAACACTAAATCTGCTGTTTGCATGTACTAGCTGTTGAATGAATGAAACGTTACTTTGACAGTGCTGACCAGTACTGTTGATTCAATGAAAGACTGATAGTGCTACACACAGGAAATATGCATTTTTGAATGCATAAGCATTCTTTGTGGACTCAGCAAGAAAACCTGTCTGTAAGATTTTATGCGCCACACTTTCGCCGCGTAAGAAATCACTAATGATAAAAGGTCCTAGTGGCTTCATGTTTTCGCATGACTGCGTGTATTAAAAAAAAATGCCGAGCCGGCAAGGAATTTGTGTATAGCGAAGCCGAATTTAAAATGGCGCGGTGTGTTGGGCTCTATAGGGATAAACGTGGTATAAGAGTCCCTACTGCCATTATATTTTCATACCAGACTGTTTAGAATGCCCCGAAAATATGTCTTCTCCGTGATGCATTTGTGTTGAAGAGTGAAGCCGACTTTAGGGGCTTGGCGTATTACACCGAGGCTTCGCATTTATCCAACCATTCCCACTTTGGAGTTTGCACGATTTTTTTCTCATCTATGTCGCTGTTTTTCTTGAATACAGACAATTTTTCAAATGGTTGGGAACCAATGGCATAATGAAAACAGTAGCAGTCATTGCAGATAATGTAATGGTGAAAGTATGTCTGGTTTTATGAACAACAAGGCAGCTTTTACAACTGGCTTGCTAACTAATCACAGAAAACTGCCTATTTAATTTTGGTTTATGAACTTCTGATCATACGGAATTCATCAAGCTACCTCAAATAAGACTAATTTTTTAAAGCTTTTTAGTTACCTAGTTTACGTTGCTCTTGCGCTGCTGAAAAATGAAATCAGTGACACTTTTAATGTGCTGCCAAGCTCTGCATCATGCAAGCCCCCCAGATCATAAGAACGAGGAGCGCATACAACTGAGAAGCAGTATGTGTAGTCGTGGCCTCCGCGATTCGCTATATACCAGCATTTGCTATATACCGTTACTGGTATACCAGAAGGTATACTGGCAACGCCATGTCTATTGCTTGTCCAATTCATGGAACTGTCGGTGCCAAGTTGTGTGCGCCGCCACATCTGTGTTTGAAGTACCAAAATGCTCGGCATTGTGTGCCTTTACAGGGCAGTGTACGTGCTTTACGTGGTCAACAAGGACCCGGTCACTTGTGTTTGTGTTATTACTGGCTGCAGGTATTCTTTCGTTACAACATATAAAAACACAATAATTAAAGTCTACATGGTGTACTTTGGTTAAAAAGGACACACCAAGGATTGTAACCTCATAGTAATAATAATTCTTTGGGATCTTTTTTGTTTTTTGTTTTTGTCGATTAAAATAACTTTTTAAGTGGCTGGTCCGGTATCTGCAGATTTTCGTCTATCAAATCTACCCGAGGTAGTAATCCCTGGCAGAGGCACAGCAACAGTGCAAGCAATGTGTACTTTGCCTCGTTACCTTTCCTGCCTTCTGCAACCATAACAATGAAAGGAGCCAGCTACAGCTGATGCAGTTTCATAGAAACACACTTTTCTCGAAAAGTCAATGTTTAAAAAATTTGAGTTTTGAGTTCCGGAGTCCTCTTCCCTTCAGTGCCATGTAAAAAAAAAAAATAAAGAAAATAAAAGTAGGTGCCTTGATCAAGATGTTTCTGTCAGCCCTTGTTGACCCGGAGGCAATTGCATGTCCTCAGTTTGCTGACGGACTAAACTGCATTAATGAGAATGATAGTTTCTTTTGCTTTGATTAGAGACACTGAAATTTAAAGGGGCCATGAAGACAAGTTCCAGTTTGTTTTATTTGAAAGATTTGGTGTGTTATAATGACCTCAGCGCTTGTCTGGCAGCAAACAATGGTTTATTCACTGAGAAATCAAACATTTTAAACCAGAATTCTGCTGCTAAATCGCATGTTTCGTGACGTCGGCAATGACGTATCCAGGACAGGGCCTTGAAACTAATGGTAGTATGCTGACAAGGCCTGCTACCATCTCACACACAGCCGTTTGGTTATCTTGTTTGTCTCCTGCTTTCATAGATGGCACTGCAATACTGATGAGGAAGTGACTTTAGCACCAGTGTTTGCACTTTACTTCTGACTGCACTTCCATACCTGCCGTACGTTTATTATGGTTGATAGCAATCATTTTCTAAAACATAAGCTATGACTCGACAAACATGGTCACGTAAGTGGCCATGTCGCTTATGTCAGTTGGCCAGTGTTATGTCAGACACAGCCCAGTGTGTCTGACCTTTGGCTGTATTAGGCAGCGTCAGTTGGCAAAGTGCTGCACTAATTTGTTCGATGTTTATATGTTCGTTCGTAACTTTAATTGTTCGTCCCACCATTCTTACTGCTATAAAAAGAATGTGCCCTAAATTTTGCCCTATTCTTGTGCCCTATACCCTTTTTGCTGCATTTCAGCGCCGTGATGCGGGCAAACCAGTGCATCAACAGACTGTCCGAGAAGAAGCACTGCAGCAGTGAGGACAGCCACGAAGCGCGGGCCCATTTCGCGCGAAAGACCCGGAACAAGAACTGCGAGGACTTTGACTACGGGCCCTGCGGCGCGGGTGCCTCCACTGCCGGGGTTACAGCATCACTGCTGGCTGTGGCAGCCCTCGTGGCGCTTCTCATGGACAAATTGTGATCTGCCTGTGGCCCTCCTCATCTCTGTCGCTTGCATCCCCATGCCACACCCCTTGTCCAGCCCTTGCCAAAATCAGCGTTACAGACTGTGGACATAGTGCTGCACCAGAAAAAAAAAGAAAAGGTTGCGCACTTAGCAGTGGGATGGTGACTGACAAGCCACAGGTGGCAGACGCACGTATGCATTGTATGCACAAAGAAAGATTAGCTAAAAACTGTGCAGTTACACGTTAGCAGCGTGTTTTATTTAGGCTGGAACAACAGGCCATAACACGGGTTAACTGTGGACTGCTAGTTTAAAGATGCAACCATTCCCATGACATCACAACTTCAACATTTCTCACCATGTGAATAAACTTTGACTTCAGAGTTGATGTAGTGCACAATTGCTCCTAGCTGAAACTAGCTTGGCATTTGTGGCCAATGAGTGGTGCTGTATGCATGTCCGCAGAGTAAATTGTTTTAGATAGTGAAGGTTTGGCTACTTGTTATTTTCTTGTCAGCAAATTCTTCTTTGAAAAGGAAGGTAGCACACACTTATCTAAGCAGCTATGGTAGATGCATTGCATTCATGCCCTCTACATTGAACTTGCCAGGCAAGTTCAATGTAGAGGGCAATGTAGCTGGCTTAACAACTGTCCAAGATTTCTAAGGGAAATCCTGAAATACAAAATCTGGCAGAAATCTATTTTCTGGGTAAAAGAGCACTGAGGATGAAAATGCACTGACCAGTAACGGCCAATACTTTGTTCTTTTTTCATTTTTAGTTTCTCTATTCTTGAAGCAAATAAGCAGAACTAAATTTGTATTTAGTATATATAGTTCGCATCATATTCACAGCGGGCTTTTTTGTAATAGCTACATCTCACAGCATGACAGTGCAAACAAAAAAAAAACCATTCAGTTATCGTTCATTGTGTAATCACCACATCTGAGCATTATTGCTGAGCACAGTATGTTAATCACAAAATACAGAAGGGGCTATCATGAATAACAAAATTCAAATGTACTGTGGCCACTTTTGGAGCTGTAATAGCAAAATTACCTTTGCACTACTTTTGGGAGCCAGGGAAGGCTAACTTCATGCACACACAGCTAGGAAAGAGCGAAATACAACTGCAAAGTCCACGAACTCTTAACGTGCATCCCTTGGCAGCCAAACACTCTGCCGTTTACACTTTATTGCAGTGCCACCAGTTCGTGCGGCGACATAAAGAATGCCACTTTGCATTTGTTGCTCTTCAGTGAATTGTGCTCACAGAAGCAGTGGACAGCTAAAGATTCCACACACCTCCAAATACTAAAGTATATAAAGAGAGACAAGAGAAGGAAATGCACATAAGAGTCAGTTGTGTATGTGCAAGTCTGCCTCTATGTCCCATCCTTGTTCATGTGCTTAGTTTCTTCAAACCAAAACATATGTGCAGTGACATGCCTTCCTGTAATTCGCTCACCAGGTTTTCATAACTGTCTATTGGTGGATAGGGAGAGAACTTCCTAAGTGAGAGGTTCAAGTTCTTCTTAGCCATCCTAATTTGATGGGGGACCCCATGTATACAAGTCTGGCTATGTGTACGATTTATGTTTGCTGGATTATTAAGTTGAACTCAACAATGATACCAAGCTTTCTTTTTACTCACATTACTTGTTTTGATGCTTATTCTGTTAGCACCGGTAGCTTTTTTAATATGATTACAACATCTTTTCAACACTACTCAAGTTGCTGCACTCTTGCTTCCAGCAGAACAGCCCAGCAGATGCTACCTCCTGCAAGATGTCTTGCTCAAGGAGCACCATAAAATATTGGTTAAGGCTTACATGCATCATCACAATTTAGTCACAAACTTGGGAACCAGAAACATAATTTAATTTGTGCAAGATTGTTGTGAATAAAGTATGTCTGACGAAGTTCTACACATGACAAAAAGTGTCCGACACAAAGCAGCATGAAATACAGCTATTCCCCTGCACATGCTGCAAAGCGAAATAGATGCAGCATGTGCAGGGTAGATACATGTAGATGTAACTGGCCTGGCAGCAATTTCATGCTACTGGAATCCTATAGTGGTCAAAGAAAGCTAAATACTGCAATGTAGTTTGGAACACATGCTCAAGAACTTCCGTTTTACATTTGCAAGGAAAAGTGCAATTTAAGTATCCTACTTCATTTTGTCACCCAGCATTCACTCCTACAGGCAGAGGGCCTCCACAAATTACCAAGTGTCATACACGTCCACCATCTGAAACCCGATATCACCTTGAATTTCAGCAAAACATCCCGACTCTACAAGACTAGAAGTTAAATAATAAAAAAAAAACATGAGAACTGCATTCAGAATATGGAACCAAAACCACATTTTCTTTTTATGGCTGTAAAGTTAGGCCAGCATGTTCTTTTGAGCTGGGCAGCCATTCCCAGCTACTGCCCTAGTTCGGAATGTTTGCATCTTCTCTCTATCATTCTTTTCGCACTCGGGTCTACGCCAACCAGATGTTCATCTGAAAACTAGTGCAGCCTGCCAGTGGCTAGTCATGGCGGAGTGAGGAATGTACATTCTATAAATTGGAGCTAATTTTGGTATATATATATATATATATATATATATATATATATATATATATATATATATATATATATATATATATATATATATATATATATATATATATATATATATATATATATATATATATATCAAGATTATGTATATTTTGGTTGGTTACGAGCCTGCATGAGCTAGTACCTACAAAAGCAGCCTTCAGAAACCATAGTCCAGATAAGCCCCTCATTATCGTTGGTAATACTGAAGGCTCTCTTAACACTTTTCAGTCCTTAGCCTCCCTGAGAGTCGTAACTCCACTTATAGCATGGCTTGTACCCTTGCCACATGGAAATTTGCAATGGTATGCATGTCTAAGGGAATTTGAAATCTACAATGTCATTTGAACTGAAAGAAGCCCCACTGATCTACGCAACAATTTTCAGTGGCAGTTAAAAGCGTCAAGTGTTCATACCCAGATTTCGCTGTCGCTATTGCTGCCAAGTTTCATTCTCATAACTTAGCAAAAACACCTAACTGCAGAGTTCAATTGGGCTAGAAAACACAATTTTTAATACGAAAGTTGATTACAAATAAAAATAGAGTTTTTTCACTAAAACGATAATTACTGTTGAATTTCACTACAGTTAGGAACATACTTTTTGTTGTCTAGCCACAGTAGCCCCTTCTTGCTGTTTTTTGTTGTTTCATTGCTCATTGGTTTTCAGTCTTAATGTCTAAAATTTCATTACAAACTTATTCTTTGAAGTGTAAATTTATTTTCAAAATTTTTTTGTCTTATAATTGCGGCATCAAAAATGAGGGTATGAATGTTTCTGTTCCTAAGGTAGTTGAGAGCCTCAAAAGTCACTGATGGTGCTTCTTGGACTTGGATGGCATCCCATACCATCGCCTTTGAAAAATCTCATGTAGCAGCTCAATGGTCGCATTTGAGTTGAATGATGTGCGGTTTGAAGGACTTGGAAAACAAATGTCCATGTAGCATGGGTATTAACAAGATTGACCCCTGTAATTACGCAAGGAAAAGGAAGCCTAAACGTCGACTCAGATGGTTGTTACGACGTTTACTTTGATGTTCTGCAATTTACATTGATTTTAAAATATTTCTTCTCATTTCTTACCACACATAACATAATATTGCTGAAAAAAAAAGGTCATTTTTAAACCCTCAACAACATGAAGCAATATCTTCATGGAGTTCGTAAATAAGCCGACATAAGGGCCAGTCGCAAAGAAACCTTCTTCGCAAAAAAAGGGACTGCAATCAAGAGTATAAATAAATGTCAGTCTGCACTAACTTGAAGCACCCTAGCATTCAATTCCTGGTGGACATTTGCAGCACTTTTTTGAGTCGCAGACACAAGGCATAGATATGCACAGCACGCCTATTAAATGTGCATAGTTCCATCAATGCTATGGTGCACAAATTGAAATGACTTTGTACTTGTTCAGGAAACACTTGTGTTAGGTCGTCAGCTCATCCCTATGCTATGTGAACAAAGCTACATTTAAGGTATTCAAAGCTACATTTAAGGTATGGGGAATAAAGGAAGAAACGCAAGCAGGTAGAAAAATATAAATATGGCTTTATAAATTCAAGCAAAAATAGAACCAAGCATTCGGGGAAAAAAAAGCAACTACAGAAGTTAAACTCCACTGAAAATAGCAGTGCTTGTGCAAACAAACGCTGAAAGAGCGTGCAATATTTTTGACTAGGTGATAATCAACTTTATCAGCTGACGATGAGCCACAGAGAACAGCCCATCACATTACAGTGCAATGAGCTGTAGGGTAAGACAAATGTGTAAAGCAGCAAGCACGAATAATTAAAAGCATGGGACAAAGTTGAAAATTGCTAGACTTTGAGGCTTTCCTTTGATAAGGTAGACAAACTGTTAGCTCTATGAATAGCACTTGTGGAAATTTAATTCCCAACACATTAGGAATACCACCAAACCATTACAAAATGGTCACAGGCTATCGGCTAAACATTTTCCATGATAAAGCACTCCAAATGAATGGCTTGGTGCTCTTCCCTTGTGCAAGAGCCTCGATAGCAGACAGTCCTTTGAAGTGCTCTGAGAGAGCTTGCACAAGATAGTAAATATTTCCGAAGCACTTAGAACGTTTAGAAGTGCTGAAAAATTATGGCCCTAGCAAGCTAGGCTTTTTATAATGATACAGCAGCACTCTAATGCAGGCAATATTTTACACTAAAACAATTCTGTGCTGAAAAGGGAGTGTCGGGAGACCTTTGGTTGTAGAACAAGTAGATGTGGTATCTGAAATGGTATATAAAACATACTTTTTCAAGTGCATGCCTGAAATGAACAATGCCGCTTTGGCAACATGCTTCACAATGGAAGGGCAACACAAGTACCAGGATGATTTGTATTTCACGGAAGCGTTTGGGTTTGCACAACTGCATGTAAAGACAATAGCTTCAGTTGTGCATCCACCATTCACGTCTCAAACACACACGAAGGACTGACCTGCTTTTGAATGAAACAAACCTTAGCAAGCTACCTTCTGCAAAATGGTGTGGAAAAAAAAAAAAAAAAACGTCCCTAAAAAGGATACCTTGTAAAGAAGCACTTGAGATTATTCCTTTCAGTGCTGAAAGCAACGAAACGTAAAACCAGGTAATATTTCACAAAAAATTGCCTTTCATGCGGGCAGTGTTGCATATGTCTATCAACTTTGAAGCGATTGAAACTAGTACACGAAACCAAATAGTTTGTATTCTATTTCTCTCTCTCTCTCTTTCTTTGCTACTCTCGTATATCAAGCACCGCCTTAAACAGGAGGGGGACTCGGTTACAGATCAACCACCCTACGGGCAATAAAATTTTTCAATACTCTCCAGGTTCAACACCGGGCTTGGCATATGACAGGTAGGGCCGACGTTTACACCTTTATGACCGGAGGCTTGGTCGTCATTTTTTTGTCCTCGGGCTTGGTCGTCTCCATGTGGTGCTGGAGCATTTCAAGCTGGCGCACACGCGTGTAGGCTGCAGAGCCAAGCAGAACCAGCCCGTTGCTGACCCACCACAGTGCAGACTTCAGTTCAGAGAACCAGATTACGGCCAGTACAGTCTGAGTGCAGGCTTTGGCGGTACCGCTGACGTTGTGAGTCAGCGGGGAGGTGACGTGGATTTGCAGCATGGTCACGTAGCCGATGAGAAAGCCGAAAATTCCGCTGATTAGCATAAGGGACCAGAACACAGGGTCGGAAATGTAGGGGAAGTTGTAGATGACGGGCACCTCGCCGAAAATAATGACAAGGGGAAAAAAGAGCAGCACCGCGTTGACATTGTTGTAGTAGTTGAGCAGCGACACGCTGTCTCCGACCAGCGGCAGCATCTTCTTCGTGTAGATGCTGTACATCGACAGGGTCGCACTGGCGATCACGCCACACGTAACACCGAACACGGACAGCGATCCCATATGACCCTCCTGGTTTACCCCCAGAAGGAAACCGGCCACGATGATGCCGCAGCAGGCGACGGCGGGCATCGACGTGGACTGGTGCAGCACAACGTAGGTGAAGAGCACGTTGAAGACAGTCGTGAGGGACCGGCTGACGGTGTAAAAGGCGACGCCAACATGCTTCAGGCAGAGGTTGTTAAAGGTCACCATGGCGACAAAGAAAGCAGAGAGGGGCAGCAGCGCCTTCAGTGTACCGATGTCGTGGGTGATCTTCGGGAACTGAAACAGGTTCGGAAGCTTCTCGCTCAAGAAGCTCAGGATCACGCACAGAATGTAGGACACGAAGCACTGAAAAAACGTGATGAATAGCGGGGCATTGAGCTTCCTCTTCTTGTCCGACAAGAGAGTGTTGTTGATGAAGACGAGCGATATTGATATGACCCAGTATGCGCCCACAACCCCTGCAATCCGACAGTATTTGACTATAATCGCCCGGTCACCCATCATCCAATGGTGAGTCACGTGCGGGTCGCACTGCTCAGTGAAGACTCCACGAAGTCAGAAGACACAACACACACTGCCGCCGAACTCTTTAAAACTTCAGAAATGGTCGTGAAACGCATTAATGACTGCACAAACAACACGTTGACACTGCAGCTGCACACGGGCCAGCTGGGTAAGCTGGGTTCACGCCTCCTGCAATTGCGGCTTGGATTGGCTGCGCCTGATCGTCGCCTAGGCCTGATAGGTAATGTATGATGAAATTAATGACATTTTTGTTGTAAAAAACAATAATGTGTTTCCCTTCGAAAATTGTACAAAACGCATTATGTAATTGTCTAATACGGCAAATACGCCTCACTCAAACTCTAAAATCGCTAAAATGCGCCAGTTTGGTTATGTGACTCCATCTAGTGTCGACTCTAAAAATGAAAAATATCTGGCTAAAGCCCGCGAATTGCGGATCAACCATAGGATGCGGCACTGACGCTGTAATCCTGGAATTGCCAGAAGTGGGCTGGAATGCGTATGGATATGCACAATAGGGTTGCCACGTGCCCGGTTTTTGACCGGCCCAACCGTTTCTTTACACACCGGCCCGGTTGCCGGTCCGTACTTAAAACCGGCCGTCATTGGCCAGATTTTTGGTCATCGTGCCGCGATTATTTTTCTTTTGGTGTTTTATAAGCGCCAATTCAGCAACTACGATGATAAATATGTGTCGGCAAGCTGCGCAAAGGCACGCCAGCAGAAAAATAAGCGGGCGAGCGCGCTTCCTGAGGTGGACGGGGATCAAGGGGACGAACAACGCAACGCAATGCCTCCGCCGAGATGGTGAGGGAAAACGAGCAACTCGTCTGGGCCGCTAAGTCGAATTTAAATATACATACAAGCTCTGCAAATAGGAGAAAGCGAGTGTACAGAATTTTATCCTTTGTCGTTCTGCGTTGTTGGTATATTGCATAGTTATTGCGCGTGTATGTGTACATGAATATCAAATACATTTTGTCATATATATATATGCGTTGCATACTTTTTAACGTTCGTTTGGTGGATTCAGATTCAAAGAAGAGCTTTTAATGGATGAAGTATGTGCGGTTACTTTTCAGTGCAGCACATTGAGAGCAATAACCAAAATCTCAATCACTTTCAGTTCAAACGTCATGTACCCGCCGCGGTGGCTCAGTGGCTAAGGCGTTGTGCTGCTGAAACCAAGTACGCGGGTTCGTTTCCCGGCCACGGAGGCCGCTCTTCTGGTGGAAGTGAAAAGCGAAAACGCCCGTGTGTTCGAAATTTAAGCGCACGCTAAAGATCCCCAGGCGGTCAAAATTAATCCGGAGCCCTCCACTACGGCGCGCCACATCGCCTCTGTAGCGTCGGCGCGTTAAACCTCATAATCAATCATTTAACAAACGTTACTATATATATACATTAAAATTCAACCTTCTATATGGTGCGATATGTGTTGATGCCGAAAGCAACTAACAATCTGAGGTGTTAATTTTATGGTGACGTCACATGCGCAGCGCCCTGGAGCAGGGGAGGGTCTGGAACAGGGATGTGCAGTATAAGATAATGATATCGAAATAGTTTCTTAGAGATGCTTTTGAATATCTGTGTTCCTGTATCAAGATACATTTGAAAGAATGTATTTCTCTCTCAGTAACGAAAGTATACTTTTATGGTGAATCGAATATATCGCGATACTCTGTGGAGTATATGCGTATCTCGATCGCTACATTTATTTTTCTTGTACCGCTTTTTTTTTTTTTTTACAAGCAGGAGCCATCTGCGTCGTTGACCCCTCTCATTTTTATGCACCTGACTTCCCTTCTGCGGATGTGAGCGTTAGGTTAACCGTGCGCCGACACGAGCATAATTCTCCCCGTAAGGCACACGTGTGAGCTGGGTTTAGGCCGGTCGCACAAAAGGAAGCGAGGACATCGGCCCACGGACACGCGGGTGGGGTGCACGTCCCCGTACACAGCAAGGTATACAGCAAAAAAATGGCTGAGATCAGTGGCTCTGGGCGCAAGCTTCGTGCGCGCGTGTTACGCGCGCGCGCACTCGAGCTGAAATGAGAACACCGCGGTTGACAGGGAGTGGTAGTTTCGTCGCCTCTTATGCTGGTGTTGATTACTGGGCCCGGCGGCTCGCGGTAGCGAGGTTACGAGTCAAGTTGAGTATAGGAGGATAACTGACGCGATACCTGGTGCGTTTATCGGTCCGAAGTGAGGTCAATCTTTAACTATCTGTGATTGAATGGCAACGCGCAAAAGGTGTTGTCGCCAGGCGTCAACCCCTACCCCCTTTTTTTTTTGTTTGATGAGGATGGAAAAGGGAGCACGAGGACGCGGGTTCGATTCCCGGCCGCGGCAGCCGCTCTTCTGATAGAGGCGAAAAGCAAAAACACCCGTGTGGACGAGATTTCTGTGCACGTTAAAGATCCCCAGGTCAGGGCCGTACCCAGAGGGGGGTTTGGGGGTTCGAACCCCTCCCGAAATATTTTCCAGGCAGCCCGTAAACAATACTTACTGTTGCTTTCAGCAAAACTACCCCCTTCCCAAAATTCATCCCCCCCCCCCCACCCCGAAAAAAATGTCTGGGTACGGCACTGCCCCAGGTGGTCCAAAATTAATCCGGAACCCTCCACTACGGCGCGCCTCATCGCTTGCGTAGCGTCGGCGCGTGGAACCCTACAATCAATCAATCAAAGACGGAAACGGAAGTAGCAGTCTGGCCCCTTTGTTTATGGAAACCATTTTCTTAGGGGCCCTATTCTCGACTGCACAAATTTCCAGGCAATTCGCCATGTTTTTTTGCGTAAGCACGACGTAAGGATTCAGTGACGTGATGCACATATATAGCTATGACGACATGCAGTGTAATTTGACGCTTCACTCATAAAGATCACACCAAGGTATCCAATATTGCGCATGAAAGATATAAAAACATTTGGCATGTACTGTAAAAATTAAGACGGTAGCTGAGGCTATCCTTCACGGGAGCCTCACGGAAGCCCTGACGTTGGCCGTTTGGGTCCAGGCGCAGATGACGTCATGAGCTTGCTCGGTGGCGGTGGTGAGCTTTCTTGTGCACTCAAAGATTAAAATTGATTTAAAATATGTTCTACTGAACAGTTACGGTTTAAATTTCTGAGGGGGTATCTCCATATACAAAGGAAGCTTTTTACATAGTTATCTGAGCTTCGAAATTTCGTGTCGGCACTCCTTTAAGATCTATCAGATCACTATCCGCTATTGTTCAGCGCTCCCCAAGTCCATTCCTTGCCTCCGCATTTTCGTAATTCGTTCCTCTATTTTCCCTGTTCGTATTCCCGCCTCTAGGTCGTCGCTCCTTTACCCCGGTAGTCCAGCGGTTGTCATTTCGTCGCATTACATGCCAAGCCCAATACATTTCTTTGTCTTTGAACTATGATATCTCCTACCTAAGTTTGTTCCCTGATATAAGACGCTCGTTTCCTGCCCCTAAGCGTTACTGCTACCCATGCTTCATTCCATGGCTCTTTGAGCTGACCTAATTTTCTTTCCAGGTGTTTAGTGAGGCGCCAAGTTTCTGGTCCATAAATCCTCACCTGCCGGTTGTATACCATGCTTTTCAGTGGTAGAGGTAGCCTACCATTCATTGTTTGACAGTGCTCGCCGAGTGTATACCCCCAGCCCATACCTGTTGTGCGCCGTTTTTTCTTCTATGGCCGGGACCAACACTGAAAACCTGTCCAAAATTGATATATTCATGCACGTTTTATAACATTTTGTTTCCTACAGGCTGAAACGAGTGCTTCTTGCATCTCTGTTAAACGAAGCTTTATATGCCTAGGCGAAAGAAAAACCCAGCGGTCCTGTGCGGGCAGAAAACTCCTCCGGCGCAACCTCATGCGCATGTGCGAACCAAATCCCGGGCCATCTCCACTAACGTGAAACCTGGGGAGGGGCGAAGCATGCAGTGTATGAGTGTATTCAAAGATTGTGAGTTTTTCTCTGGCCACTGGGCGCGCACTGATTGGGCGCCGCAGAAGCGCCGGTGGAAGGAGCACTCGCGCTCTTGTGGGGCGGTGGCGCCCCCTCTTGCGTTGAACCGGATTTAAGCAATTAAATAAGAGACAGACTAACCGTAAGTTGTCTTCGTGTCACACGCCACAGCATGCTAAGAAGTATGCTTTACAGGAGAAAACCTGGCGTTTGAAACCATTTTCGAGGTGGAATTTAACAGATTTCTGTTATCAATGCAACTAAATCCTGATTATTTCTCTATTTTAAATTAGTTTAAATCATGTTAGTTTATTTTGAACCGGTTTTATCCATGACACACCTGTTTTTTGACCATCGTTTGACAACTTTATTTACCGGGACGACATGAGACGATGACAGGAGACGCCGACAGCCCGAGTCCCTAAGGAGCTTCGCCCCTAAAATGAGATTGGGGAGGAGGTAAAGGCATGCATATATATATATATATATATATATATATATATATATATATATATATATATATATATATATATATATATATATATATATATATATATATATATATATATATATATATATATCCACACTAGTAAGCGGGAACGGCACATCGGAGGGCAGGAAAAATAGTCCAATTCGCAGCAGAACGCGCACGTAGTGAGCTGCTGCGGGAAGCACAGCTCAAGCGACAACGGCGGGCACAGGCGGCAGAGGCGCGGCAGAGCAGCGCCAACGTGGCAATGGCAAACACCGACCACGTGCTACTGCGAGATGAGTATTGGCGGTGAGCGCGAACACAGGCGGCGCTGCGAAGCGCGCCTCCGTGACGTCGGCTTAGGGATTCTCGCATTAGTCGTCTGCTTCACTCAGGCTCTCTCTCCCTGCTATTTCTTTGCGCTTGGTCAACGTCTGATCTTGTCCGCACCAGAATTGGCGTGTGGGTAACTTTTTATCATAATAATAGGCTTAAAATCGCATACACTAGCTCAAGGAGTGAGTGCATACCGCTACGGAAGAAACATTGCCGGCGTCGCCCCATTCCTTGCGAAGCCGATCCTGTGCGGAGCGCGAAGAGTCGGAGCTAGGCGACAGCTTCTCAGTTAAGCGATCTTTCGAACGAAGGGAACAGTCAGCTGCTAATAACAGACAACAGCGAAAATGGAAGACCAAAACAAATTCTAGGCCTTCAGGGCTGTTGGCTTTGGCAGAAGACATTACCGATTCCCGGTAATCATATGTAAGGTAAAATTGCAACCTTGCCGAACGCTCGAACGTGTTGTGTCACATCACTTTACGTTGTCCAGGCATGAAAGTTTGCCGACATACACTATAGACTGCAAAAACTGTAGGTTGAGTTCCAAATAACCCAGTGTGTATATAGGCGCGTGCTGATTTTATACCGGGCATCTAACCAGTATGGAGGTTTATTGAGCAAAACGAGTCACGTCTATGTTAAATTTACAGAAACATTATATTTGTTCAGACCTGGAGGGATATTTCGGTACATTTTGCACAGCCATATCTTCCCGATATTCGGATATGCGTTATAGGAAAACTGCACTCAAGAGGAGGAGGAGTAGGGGGAGCAGGAGACAACTTTAACAATTAAATCGATCTGGTTAGTGGGCCGGGTCCTCAGTCCAGGACAAGAAAGTAAAAGTAATTTTCTTCAAGTCATAGAACGCCATCCCGAGTAGAATAGGAGTTGTTCTTTGCGCCTGGAAGGGTTGAAAAGCAATAAAGAGCTACTTGGAATTATTCTTCGGTTTCGATTCTTGTAATATATGCAGGTATACTGTTTATTACGTTAGTTAGCGAGTATATCATACCTTAAACACCGTAATCATGTCGTCATTGTTCGGGTTGAGAGTCAGTTCGTTATGATAACGATATGATTACGATAGAAATTCGGAGCGCAAAAGCCGCCTTCGAGTACTGTGGACAGCGTTGTTTAGGGCGCGATCGCGGTGGCGTAGCACAAACCTTCTCATTGTATTTGCATGTGAATAAACAAAGCACGCTGCCGATATGCACCTTCTTGCGCGCAGCCGTAATGAAAGCCAATTTGTGAAGAAGGGAACGTATGCCATACAAAATGAAGGAAATATCCACACGATCTTTCTGGGCCTCCCAAACATCCCAAAACCTCCTAATAGGACGTTTGTGACGGCGCAGTAAAATTAACGCGTTGGGCAGAAAAAAAAAAAAACCAAGAAACATTAATCTGATACAACAACGAAAGAAATAGAAGAAAGCCGCTTTATTTCCTGCTAAGCGATGCGCGTGTAGGGGCCGCTGCTTGGTACGTAGCATTAGACTGTTGAGTCTTCATAAGAGCATCTCAAAAATACTGCAGAGAAGCCTACGCATTTTGAATACTTATCGAGAAGCTCTGATCCTCGCGAATAAGCTAGAAAGGACGAGTTACACACGATCTTCTGACCGATGCTCTGAAGAAAGTTGTTCACTATCTCTTCGTGTGTTGCAAACTTGTGGGGGCTACAGCTTCAAGTTATTCAGATGCGTCTGAAGCTGGCAAAACAACTGAGTCACTAGAAATACGCTTTTTAACGCACTACAGCAACAAAGCGGGCCATTTCTAGCACAGGCACGGCTGCCCCTCACAAGCGGAGTGTAGCCCATGAGTGTAGCAGACGATAGCGGCGCGAGTCCCTAAGCCGACGTCAGAGCCAGGGGGCGCCACTCAAACATCTCACCGCCAATAGGCCACGCGCCACACGCACTCCCGAGGAACAGGCAGCTTACGATCAGCGACTCCGCCAGCAGGAACGGGAACGCGCTCGTCTACGACATGCCGATGCTGCAGCCCGTTACAGCTTGGCTAGTTAAACATCTCCGCAGAGTGCATGGGCGAATTTTAAAGCATTACTTTCGATGTAACGTTTAAAAAGACAACGCTCTCTCAAGCAGGTCCTGAAGCGATTTTTCCAGGTGCTCTGCAGACTCACTATACCGAACTCTGTCATCTTCAAATCTCGAGTCGCTCAAATATTCATCATTTATCCGTAATCCTGACTCAGCAAAGTCAAGCTTTCTGTATGCCCCAACCGAAAGTAGGCTGAGGAGCCTGTAATTCTTGAGCTCTTTGACATCCCCCTTTTTTGTGAACCTGAATTATGTAGGTATTTTTCAGCTCATGGGCACATTTAATCTCCTGAAGCATCCTGAAAACTTTTTTTTGGTAAGCTTGTCTAGAACAACCTATTTTCCCTTCTTCAGGTGATACCCATGCCGCCGTCTCATACAGTTTTTCCTTTCTTCGTAAACTGGCGCGCATCTTCCCCCGCCTCTTTAGTTACATCGGGCCCCGCAAGCCAAGTTTGAATGCTCAGTATTGTCCCGGGCCCGTTGCTAGCGTACAGCTTAGAATAGACGCGTTCCGCTACTCTATTATTTCATCCATGTTGTGCGTAATGTTACCTTGTTCGTTTCTGAGGGCGTACATTCTGTTTTCGCGAATAGCTAACTTCTTCTTAGTTGCTCTTGAGCTTCCTCCTTTTTTAAAGCAGTGCCTAAAGTGCTGTCCGACCGGACTCCAGCTCAGTCCTAAAGACATTGCTAGAAACCAACCGACACGATTCGAATTTCTAAGACTAGGCGATACAGCGCTGAGTGTCTGTTGTTTTCGTGTAGAGGTTTCGTCTTAGCTTCCTGGTACAAATGGCGGTGGTTTGAGCCAAGCTCTTGCATCCTTTCTATTCTTTACATATTCAGTAACAAAGAATTATGACGACTGAGGTTAGTTTTAGGTGTTTTGAATCAATGCTTTCTGTTCGTTATGTTATTATGTTTGCGTATAGTTTACGTTACGTTATATTAGGAAGAGCGAAGTAGTGCCAGACGGGACATTTTTTTTTAAGGAACGCCGGAGGACGTCACCTGAGCGCTCATAGTGCCGTCGGACGGCACTCTAAGCACAGCGCTTTTTTCTCTTCAATCCTTGCCATGTTTTTTTATTTTTTATTGTGGGGTTTAACGCGCCGACGCAACGCAGACGATGAGGCGCGCCGTAGTGGAGGACTCCGGATTAATTTTGACCACCTGGGGATCTTTAACGTGCGCCGAAATCTCGTACACACGGGCGTTTTTGCTTTTCGCCTCCATCAGAAAAGCGGCCGCGGCGGCCGGGAATCGAACCCGCGACCTCGTGCTCAGCAGCGCAATGCCTTAGCCACTGAGCCACCGCGGCGGGTTGCCATGTTGACGGCGCGAATGTTGCTACACTTCTGTTGATAAATTTCGACACCTCGGCCATTCTTCACATCTTAATAATAATAATAATAATAATAATAATAATAATAATAATAATAATAATAATAATAATAATAATAATAATCAATCAATCAATCAATCAATCATTTATTTGCGTGCCCAGGAACAGCCGGGGTCGGCCTTTGTGCTGGCGCACGGAAACAGAAACACACGAAACATAATGTACACATCTTTCAAATACAAAATAAAATACAAAATACAAAAAAAACGAAAGGATAGCTTATGTTGAAGTTACGAAATAAAAGTCATTTGAGTGCATGAACTCAAGGATAAAAGACAAATGCAGAATAACAAAAGTTGGCAGTTACGCCAATACAAACTCACAGACATGTTTGCGAAACAGAGTAGGGCAATCATTAAATATATCAAGGTAATCCGAGTACCGATTGTACGTGCATTGCAGTCGGCACACAGGGCACAAGACACGCAGACAATTGGGGTTGCAAAAGGTATCATGTTTCCTGGTCCACTTTAGCGGCACATAAAGACGAACATGCTGTAGCAGCTCACCACAAGACACTATGACGTGCATAATTTTAAAGAGGAAGAGAACATCAGCCTTGTTCCGCCTGGAAGTTAAGCATGATAGCGTCAATGAAGAGGGCGATCCAGGGTTATAATTACTACTATCGCCAAAGCGATGGTTGAAGATAGATATAAACTTATTTTGGACCCTTTCTACAAGCTTACGGTTTGTTTTGCTCGTGCTGTTCCAGACAACAGATGCATATTCAAGCTGAGGACGACATATAGTTGTGTAGAGCTTAATAATAATAATAATAATAATAATAATAATAATAATAATAATAATAATAATAATAATAATAATAATAATAATAATAATAATAATAATAATAATAATAATAGTAATAATAATAATCAATCAATCAATCATCAATCAATCAATCATGTTTATTTACGTGCCCAGGAACAGCCAGAGGCCTGAGTGCTGGCGCACGGGTAGTTACATGAAAAAAAAATACACAAAATACAAGAAACATATAGCAAGAAACAAACAAGCGACAAGACACACACAAATTGAAGTAGTGAAAATGACAGAAATAAAGCACAGGCGGAGCCTGGGTACAGGTAAAAAATAAAAAAAGAAGATGCCTATGTTGCCCTGCCCGTCGTAAAGGCCACACGACAGGCAGAGCAACAAAGTTTGACAGTAATACAACAAAAGCAACGGCAAGAGTGTAGAGACAAATGAAAAAACGAACAAATGACAGTAAACAGTTTCAAAAATAGGCAACTATCAGTTGGATAGACACAACCGCAGAGAAATCAAATTCCAGAAAAAAAAGAACGACAGACATATCATAGGTGTTTAACATACTGTATTCAACAGCGTTGTACGGTAAACTGTAGAGGATTTCTGAAAGATGTCAAGGCGTTCAAAGAAGCGGTTGTAACAATTCTGTATTCTGCGCACAGGAGAATGATTGGAGTTGCGCGCAGCGGTCAAGACCGGGCGATGCGACCTGGTGGGCCTTTGTGGTACACTAAACTCTAAACAGTTAAGCAGGTCTGCGCAAGAAAGGTCACCATGAACAATTTTGTGAAGAAATGTAAGGTCTGCACGCATACGTCTGCAGTTCAAGGTAGGGATGGAAGGGACTATGGATAAGTCAGAATCAGGATGAAAACTGTGATTGTGATGACGGTGCTTAAATATGGATAAAAACTTCTTCTGCACACGTTCTATTAATTCACTACTAGATTTGGAGATGCCGTTCCAGGCAACAGAAGCATATTCTAACTGTGGTATACATATTGCATTGTATAGCATTAGAAATGGATCTGGAGAAGAGAATTCCTTTGTAATCCGACACACATTTCCAAGGCTTCGGAGTGCTCGCCGGGTGATGAGCCTAATATGAGGAGAAAAAGAGAGGGTACTGTCGAAAAGCACCCCTAGGTCCCTAATCACCTCAACCCTTTGCAGAGGAGCTCCCTCAATACTGTAGGAAAACAGCAGACGGTGGGTTTTCCGGCTGTAGGTGACAACCTTTGTTTTAGTGGGGTTTAAAATTAGGCAGTTTTTCCTGCACCAGACCGATAATTCCGACACATCCCTCTGCAAGGCACAGCAGTCCTGAACACCGCTAATGTGCCTAAATAGTTTGACATCATCAGCATAGAGAAGAAAAGAAGAGTTTGTTAACACTGTTGAAACATCATTGATAAAGACAGAAAACAATAATGGACCCAGCACGGAACCCTGGGGTACACCACTTGTTGCAGGGTAAACACTAGACTTTTTGTAGTTAACATCTACATAAAAGGACCGGTCAAGGAGATAGTTGGACAACAAGGCAACAAGGCTTGCGTCTACACCGGACTTAGCAAGCTTGTTAATTAATAACTGATGGTTCACCACATCAAACGCCTTACTGAGGTCAAAATAAATAACGTCCAACTGGCCGTTTTCACAAACTGCAGCCGAAGCCTGTGTCATAAAGCTTGCAAGATTTGTGACCGTCGATCGACCCGAGAAAAAGCCGTGCTGATTTGGTATCACAACGTTCTTGACGCAGGCAGCAAGAACTTTGTGCAGAGCTGACTCAAAGAGTTTTGAGGCGACACAAAGGAGTGAGATCGGGCGATAGTTAGAAACGGCTGACTTATCACCAGACTTAAATATTGGAAAAATTCGAGCGATCTTCCATGCACGAGGAAATTTACCTAAATGTAAGCAGTTATTATAAATGGAAGTTAAGACAGGCACAAAAATGTTCCCATAAGCCTTCATGAGGGCTGCTGGAATTCCATCTGCACCACAGGAAAATGATGGTTTCATCCGTTGAAGGCTATCATTGACAATTTTTTCATCGAACCTAAGTGTGTTAAAATTAGAGTTATTAAACGATAGGCGTTCGTCGTTGCCATCTGGCAGTTGAAAGACAGAATGAAAGTACTGAGCAAAACTGGTGGCAACATCCTCAACCTCTTCACCATCGGAATTAAGCAGGCTAACGTGTTCTTTAGACGCCTTAGAACGGCCGCGTACATACCTCCAGAATTCAGCCGGTTTCTGAGACGCAGCAGCCTCTAACGATTCTATATAGAGCTGGTGGTCACGCCGGTAGAGGATTTTACAAAGTGAGCGATACCGACTAAACTCCGCTTTCCACTTGTCAAGCCCAGAACGCTTGGCCTTTTTGTGGGCGCTATCCTTAAGTTTAAGCGAACTTCGAAGTTCTTTAGAAAACCAGTGGGGAAATTTGGAAGGAACAGGCTTATAACAGGGAATATACTTTTCCATGCCACTTCTGACAATTTCGGTAAAACGTCGAACCTGTTCGTCAACATCATTGACATCCAAAACACTAGACCATTCAGCAGATGAATAAAAGTGATACAGCCCAGCATAATCTCCACGCTTGAAAGCATATCGCGGGACTGAACAATTGTCAACACCGCCAGAGCGATGCTGGGTCGCGACCGAGACAGAGACAATAAGAGGGGGGTGAAACTTGTCGGGGTGCACAAGGGATATTTCGGAGGCACACACTTGTACGTTTTTTAAGTTTGAGAAGCACACATCTAGAACATTACCACAAGAGTTTTCTATGCGGCAAAACTGCTGCATGGAGGTGAACGATCGAAAATCTAACAGCATGCTTCATTTCTGCGCTGCATAATGGTTTTTGTGCTCAAAGGAAAGACTGTTCCAGCGAATACCTGGGGTGTTGAAGTCTCCAAGTATGATGAGCTTATGGTTGGAGTGTGCATTTGAGACATTTTCTATGGATGTGAGTGTTCGATTAAATTCAGAAGGTAATACATCCGGGGATATATAGAATGCACCGATGAGTAGCTTCTCGCCCTTCGTGAGGCCTACCTCAAGCCAGACTGATTCGTCTAGGGTCTCGAGGTCAGCACGCCGCATGCACTGCACTGAATGATCAACGGCAACGAGAACCCCGCCACCTTTTTGTTTAGGTCCAGTTAATTTTCTGTCGCTTCTAAAGATTTGATAGTTAGAAGGGAAATAGTCGGAAGACGAGGTATCATCGGAAAGCCAGGTTTCAGTAATGACAACAGCAGAAAATTTAGAGCATACAATATTTCTAATAAATTCAGAGGACTTAGTTCGTAGACCTCGAGTGTTTTGATAGTATATGTCGAAACTCTCGTACTTACTGATCATTTTCAGTTATTTCAGAGCTGTGCAGCATACCAGGATGGACCTTGCCTTGAAACGGCTTGAAAAGGCAGCCTTTTGGCCACATAGACGGGTCGCTCAGGCGCCTAAAACACTCCTCGTTAACAGTTACGCAAAAAGAAGAATAGGAGTCGTACTTGGTCCTAAGGCGTTTGCACGACAATGGCGTAACTTGCACAGTTGACAAGTGGGCCAACAGTTGAGCAGATGTGGTGTTAGCCGACAGTTTTGAAACAAAGATGGCCCTGGAGCTGGGTGGTCGGTGTACCACAACCAACTGAGAAGCTTCCGACGCACCCACGCGGGGAGGGCTCCTTTTCTTCTGCAAGTTCGTCGGCGGGCCATTAAACGCAGTGTCGGACCTAAGAGGCGGGGGCAGAGGGTGGACCGAAGGGGAAACCAAAGTGCTCAAGGCCGAAGCAGGTTGACTGCTGGGGCGGTCAACGAACGGCGAAGCGGTGGTAGAGGACAGGAAGGGAAAATAATAATAATAATAATAATTTATTTCCCCTTAAAGGCCCTATCTCAGACATTACATAAGGGGCGGGTCGGAAACGAGAGCTTGCGAAGGGTAATGATAACTGAGAAAAAAAAAAACAACCGTAATAGCAAGGAGATTACATAAATGGGGGAAAGGAAAAAAAACATGGCACCGTATATACGTTCATTGAAACAAAAGAAAACGACAGGAGGAAAAAAAAAAGATGAACACCAAAGAGAAAAGACAGGTGGAACACTAAAGAGAAACAGAACCAACATGTAAAGCAGAATTAAGAAGTTTTGGGGAACGACAAGAAAAGACTGATTCCAGCAGCCGTTTGACCGCATGGTGTAACAAGCAGTGCGTCGAACAGAAAAAAATACCGGTTCGGTTACGGTTCTGGTTCAGGCGAAATCATTTCGTTCCGGTTGAGTTCCGGTTCGGCAAAATCACGTACCGAACCGGTTCGATGAGTTGAATTATCACTGGAATTAGAAAAAAATATTTAGTAGTTTAAAACGACAGTCAAATCAAAATACAAACAAAAATTCAAATTGCTGCTGTTCCCCAAGGGCAGTGGAGCAATTGCAAAACAAACTTTATACAATTACAAGATATTAGAAAAACAGATGATGTAGCGACGATTTACCACCTACTTTCTCGCCCAGACTTTATGTTGTCCTAGCGACTATTCATAAATCCACCGCCAAGAGATATGACGGTGGGATATATTGTCTGCCCTTTCCTTTTTTGTTGAAATCGCAATCGTCGCTATTGGATCGCCCATCACGCTAACCTTTAAGCCTCAAATTTAGGCCTACGTACTGGCGGATTCAAATACCAATGCTTAATACCAATGGCGCACATTTTTTTATATTTGTAACAAAACAGAAAAATCCTACAACAGGCACATAAATACTACCAATGAATTAGATTATTTGGTCACCCTGAATATGTTGTTATCTGTCACCTTATCGAATGTGTTAGCCGCACTTTTGTTAAAAGTAAGCTTTAGTTAACGCTCAGTCACTGCATTATTGCTCTGACCACTGCAATTCCTTTTGCGATAGCTATACCACCCACCGCTGTGGCTCAGTGGCTAAGGCGTTGCGCTGCTGAGCACGAGGTCGCGGGTTCGATTCCCGGCCGCGGCGGTCGCTTTTCTGATGGAGGCGAAAAGCAAAAATGCCCGTGTGTACGAGATTTCGGCGCACGTTAAAGATCCCCAGGTGGAAAAATTAATCCGAAGCCCTCCACTACGGCGCGCCTCATCGCCTGCGTTGCGTCGGCGCGTTAAACCCTACAATCAATCAATCAGCGATAGCTATACCGGATGTGTGCATTACAATCACTATGTCATCGTACCGCCTGACCCCCGGCCATCGTTCCGTGTGCTATACTGCGGAACCTTATAACAGATTATGCTGTTACAAAATGAAAGGGAAATTTGACGCGCGGAGCATGAGATGGAACTTCTTTGGGTAGACGCTCTTTAATTCGTCCACAGCAGTACTCCCCTCCAGAACGAGTAGCAGTAGAAGTAATGTAGCGAGACAAAACTGCATCAACAGCAAACGGCTTAGCCACTGAGCAGCTCCAGCGGTCACACTTGTCAAGTATTAACAATTTGCAGGTGTCGGACCTTTTAAACAAATTACGAAATGCAAAAAGTTTGCACACATCGGGTGTGGACTTTCGCTGTTGCGCAGTGGAGCACTCCTGCAGCCTGATTGCTCCAATGAGGTCGCAGCTAGGGAAGGGCAAAGTCGTTTTATATCCCCTGCAAGCTTCCGAGAATGACATTTCGTTTGGTCAGCTTGCACTACGCTCGCGTTTCCAGCAGGAACAGACCATTGCTACATTGGTGCTCATTCATTTCCCCTGTTGTTACATAGAGCGTGATAACGTTCAATTGTCTGGAGGGGAAAGTGCGCGAGCAGGTATGAAGTTGATAGTACGTAAAAGAAAAAAAAGGCCTGAATTGCATTGACTGTGCAATATCAACAACGAAGGGTCGAACCGTTTCGGCATGAACCGGTAACCGTTATTTCTTTTTTCGGTTCAGTTCCGGTTCGGGTTCAGCGTGCTCAAAAAATAGCGGTTCGTGTTCGGGTTCAGTTCCGGCAAAAATACCGGTTCAGTTCCGGTTTTCGGTTCGGTTCGGTTCCGGTTCGACACCCTGGTAACAAGGGCTTAAAAGAAAGAAGAAAAAAAAAGAACGGAGGGAGACAATACAACAACAGATATAACACCATTAATAAAAGGATGAGACAGCAGCAGGACAGGGTTGGAGTGATCCCTGAGGCACTTTGAGCGCATGTAATCACACAAAACAAAATCGGCAGGAAACAGCACATGGGGCACCAATAAGAGGAGAATGTGTCAACAAGAATCCGTTCAGCGCATGGGGTAACAGCTAGGGAATAAAAAAGAACAAGGATAACAAGAGATAAGATACACGGGAACTATACAATAACATCAGGGTTTGATTGTACTACATGCTGTTTGGTCATGGAATCTAGTTGTACACGTGTACCGTTCATGACACCTTGAACTTATAAGGGTGTCGTTCAATTACTATTGATTCAGGCAGGTTATTCCACTGCTCTATGGCAATAAGAAGAAAAGATTTGTTGAATGTATTGGTAGAACCATGCATGCATTCGCTGCTTGCTCCTTGAGTTATGTAGGTGGTAGCAATAATGAGCTGTGTAGGTCGCGGAATGTATAATATAGTTTATGAAAAAGTAGAGTTTTACGATTTTTCGCCTACAGACTAGTGTAGGGTCACCGACGGACGGGGAGAAGGACGCAGAGATAAAACGGGCTGCGCAATTTTGGATGGACTCAAGATAAGTTATCAAATAAGTTTGATGGGGATTCCAAATTGCTGAGGCGTACCCAAGCTTAGCGCGTACAAAGGTTGCGTGGGCCAATTGGCGGACTCTAGCAGGCGAGCATGATAGGGATCTGATGATTTACACGAGGATTTCAGAGGAATCGGTTGCAAGTTTTTGGATGGGGTCAGAGCAGGTTTACAAGGACACCAAGGTACCGGTAGGTCTCCACTCGTGATAAGTCGGTTGAGTTTACGGGGTATGTAAAAGTAAGGTGAGAGTGTTTGCGGGTAAAGGGCACAAATTTACACTTCGAAACGTTTAGTCCCATCATCCACAGCGAGCGCCAGTTTTCTAAGTGGGTTAGGTCATTTTGGAGAAGGAGCTGATCTTGTTTACTAGAAATTTTTCTGTAGAGAACACAGTCATCTGCGAATAGCCGAATGGAGGGAGAAGAACCGCACGGTAAATCATTAATATAGATTAAAAATAAAAGTGGACCGACAACTGAGCCTTGCGGTACTCCGGACGTTACCTTATACTTGCGCGGGAATGAAGTCCGGCGATAGTTGTGAACTGGGAGCGATCCGTTAAAAAGCATCTAATCCAGGTGCATGCCTTCGAGTGCAGGCAAAGGCACGAAAGTTTACTCATTAGTATTTGGTGAGGGACGCTGTCAAATGCTTTGGAGAAGTCTATAAAGATGATATCTCTTTGGAAAGAAGAATCTAGATTAAGATTAAGGTCTGTAGGGAACTGTAAAAGCTGGGTTTCACATGAAAGACCCCGGTGGTATCCGTGCTGGTTTTGAAAGAAGAAATTGTTATTATCCAAGTGAGCTGCGAGAGTAAATAAAGTGGGAATAAATTTATGCGCTCTAGTAGCCTGCACGCGACGCAGGTTAGCGCGATGGGGTGCACCCCATTATGACCCGGCAAATCTGACCCGGCCAACTATCATGATAGTCGGCCGGGTCAGATTTGTTGCCGGATTTGAAGACTGGTGCAACTTTGCTGAGTTTACAATCGTCAGGAATAGTGCCTTCAGAAATAGACTGGGTGAAAATAATATGTAGAAAGTGTTTCGGTGCCGTGTTGGTAGCCTTCAATATCTTTGCTGTAATATTGTCTGAACCGGGAGCACTAGATGGCTGCAGGTTATTGATGAGTTTCATGATACCCTCTTTAGTTACCTCAGTTGGGAGCATCTCTCCATGATCCGATCTTGGTAAAGTGGGAGTATCGTGGCTAGGTTTACAACTGTGAAGACAGATGAAAAGGAGTTAAGGACGTTAGGACACTGATCGAGTGGGGTTGACGAGCCGTCCAAGTCAGTGAGAGGGATGCTGTTTGAGTTACTGTTTTTCGCGCTAAATAAGCTCCAGAACTTCTGCGGTTTCGTGCGCAGGGTTTCCAAGAGGTCATCGTGGAAGTATTTCTTTTTGGAGCGACTGAGCATTCTAGTGTATTTGTGCAAGCTGGCAAAATAGATTTCTCATTTTAAGGAAGGGGGAGATTTCTTGGCCGCCCGGAAGAGGGGTCTTTTTTTATGGGATAGTTTTCTTATGGTATTAGAATACCAGGGCCTATCTGCATCACCGCGAATGCAGACGAGGAACAAATGTTCAAAAATTATTTTTAAGCAACAGCCAGTCTTCATTGACAGATCTAGTAGACGAGGTCTGGTTGAATTGGAGGTAGAATTGTTCAAGTTCTTCGGTAACACGAGAGAAGACAACTTTATTGTAGACCCAAATGTACTTTTAGAGAGTTTGGTGCTTAGCTATTTGACTTGAAAGGTTAAAAAGTACTATGCTATGATTGCTTAGGCCGTTAGCACATGACACAGAACGGATAAGTTCCGGGTTTGAAATGAGGATAAGGTCATTTATATCCATACCTCTAGTTGGTTCATTGACTAAGCGAGTGAAATTATAAAGAAGGACGAATTCTAGGAAATCCCTAGACTTCTGGGTGTGGGACGTGAAATTAGACCGGTCAATATCAAGGAAACTAAGATCTCTGCAAAGTATAAAGTTTGCTCGGGGGAAGCGGGTTACCAAATCGAGGACGACGGAGGAAATATCTTCAATGAAAGAACGGTCACAGTTGGGTTCCCGGTAGCAAGCGATCAGAATGTTCGTGCTAGTGGGGAGAGGTATACGGATGCAAAGAATTTGGTGATCACAGCTGGTAGTGAGGAGATTAGATTGTATGCTGGATTTCACAAATACCATAACGCCACCACCTCTCCGACCAATCCTCTCATGTTGGTACGTAGTAAACAACGAAGTTCATGATTTTCGACATCGGGGGTCAAGCAAGATTCTGTAAAAAACAGCGAGGTCTGCGCACTAATCCTCAAAAAAGGATTACACAGCCTCCTTTTTCGGCAAATAGCTGCGTACGTTAGTGAGCAGGGCAGACACAGCACGAAAGGAGGGGTTGGAGATAGGGAGACATGATGACTCTGGGGACTTCCGAGGTGAAGGCTTGGAAGCACTCTTGGACCGCTATGATATCAGTTCGACAACGCTATCGGACTCAGCAGGGCACACGAATTGTTTGTCGCCTATTATTAGCCCATCAAATCGTTGGTTTTATTGCCGTATGCGCGAAGCTTTTTTCGGGCTAGTCGCGTGCGTTCAGAGAAATCCTTGCGAATAGGGAATGACGTGCCCTTCAGTTTTGGTCCACCAGAAAGAATTTATGACTTGTCTTTGAAATGCGCAAGTTTGATTGCAATGGTTCGGTTTTCACCGTTGCGAAAGCGGCCTAGCCTGTGCGCGCGTTCAATGTCGGGGCTATTAGTGTTTAACGAAAGATTTTTTGGAGGAAACAAAATGACACTATCTTATTTTCGGATTCGTGCTACGTTTTGCCGTCGTCTCCCTACACTTCGCAATGAGTTACTTCGTTAATTTTCTGCCATATTCTGCTCCCCCTAGAGCTTCTGCTGACTCCGTGATTACCGCTTTTGTGTTATTCTTTAGTACGTCCAGGTTGCCTTTAGTTTCTCCGGCAAAACCCCCGAATCTGCCCTGAAAAGTTATTTTAAAATCCTCCGCCCTCGTTTTAAGTGACTGAAAATTGGGTTCCTCACTTTTTTTTATCAGTTTCAGCCTTTACATTTTGATATTTAGCCTTACCTATACCATCTTACTGTCCTTCACAATACCTTAATGGTCACTTAGAATGATACAGTTCAGTTTTTCAATGTCCATTTCTTATTTCTGCGTTTTCGGAATAATGTGTTCATTACCTTCAGGTTTTTTTTTCTCTCCGGATTTCCAACCAGTGTATCACATCGGCTATTCCGACTGGCTATGCCAAAGTTTACCACTGCCCTTTCGCCTACTTGCTTCTCGCTATGTTTTTGCCTTAAAATCTCCCATTACCAACGTGAACCGTGCTCTACGCTTATTCATTGCCGACTCGGCATTGTCAGCAGCTCGCTACCATACTCGCAGAAGTTGAGAATGGGATAAATTCTAGGCCACTAACCTACATCGCCTCTGACGCTACTGAGGCAGTTGTACTTACGCCTTCGCATTTCCTAACTGGTAGGAGGAAATGCGAAGGCATAAGGCTCCATCAACACAGCCAGATGTTGATGCATAGCCTTGTTCTGTATACTTTAATCCGTATCCCTTGTTTAGCTTGATCACGTTGGGTCACTTCCGCAATGATGATAAAAACAAGTTTGGTTCATTTAAAAAAACTTGCTTTGTCCGGATAACAACGATACCAATTTTATAGAAAACTTTAGACGAATAATCGAGATATTAAAGAAGATCGACATACGAAACCGTGGTGACTCCCCAGCCATATTCTTCGTTGTATTGTATCACGTGAATGCTAACATACCTCACTGATAACTATATTTCTAGTGCTGAACCATATCACGTCCCTCCTGCCAATATTACGTATCTGTAAGGCGAAATGTGAAAATTTTCAATACTTCTTTCGTTTTGTCGGCTAAAAAAACGTCTTTCGCGCCCGTAATGAAGCTGAGTATATATGTTACCAGAGGCTAGTCTGTTAGATTAAACAAGGTTGTACTTAACAAGGTATACGTTTGGGCGAGTTGGTAATTTATACTGAACGTTCACTGCGCAGAAAAGAGACGAATACGACAGAAAGAACACCAGGCAATGCGCAACTTGCAACTAACCCTATTAGGAAGAAACACGCTTATATGCGGTCACCGCACCCCGAAATCACCCAACCCCTTCTGCCGTACGACACGTCTGGGACACGTGCCCGAAATGTACAGTCAATACAATGAATTTCCATGTCTTAAAAAGTACAGTTCTATCTCAGTGAGCGAGAGGGAGGGCAATAATCACCGGCACGTGCAATCTCATCGATCTGCCTCGATTATTTCCCGAGTTTTACACATAATGTTGATCTGATGAATCACCGGGGTACATCCACAGTCCCGACAGTGGGTGGCCGAATGGCCAGTTGTGCCGTTACGCACATTGATGGCGTGCTCACGCAGTCGAGTCCGTTGCTGCTGAGCCCAAGGACGCTGGTTCGACTCCTGGCCGCGGCGGTCACTTTTTGATGGAGGCGAAAAGCGAAAACGCCCGCGTGTTCGAGATTTCGGCGCACGTTAAAGATCCCCAGGGGGTCCAAATTCAAATTAATCCGGAGCCCTCTACTACGGCGCGCCTCATCGCCTGTGTAGCGCCGGCGCGTTAAACCTCATGATCAACAACAGTCTGTCCACTATATTTCCTGCCACAATCCAATGGGATGACGCAGACCACACATGCAAATGCAATATATGAAACTGACCTTGTGCTTGATACCGGATCAGTAGTACTGTAACTCTTCTACACAAAGTGAAAAGTTCTTGTGGCGCTGGAAAAATAACGTTGACGTCGTCTTTTCCACCAGTCTTCTAAAGCCGGTGCGGCACACAATGCTTGTAAGGAGTGACGGCGTATTTCTGTTTCTTTTTTCTTTTTTCTGTGGGCGTACACTGAAACCTTCCTTACATTCTTTCAGGACGTCATGCGCAACTGCTGTTAAGAGATGCTCAGAGAACCCTGCTTTTTAAAGCCGGTTAACAGGTATGTTGAGCCTTTCATTAATGTTGTGGGGACAAGATTTCTTGAGGCTATTCAGAGTACACAGCTTAGTACCCCGCTTTACAATCTTTTAGTGTCCAAACTGGAAAGGAAGTAATGGTTTGCATGCTCGAAGCCCGTACTGCCAACAAGTCCGGCAATCAGAATATAGTAGTTTTAAGTTGATCAATTTTATTGTATTATCAAGCAGAAATTCATGAGTTAAACTAAGTGGTCGCAAGTGTTGAGTGAAAGCAATGAATGCGGCAGAAACACCGGGTTGATACGGTACCTTCAAAAAAAAAAAAAAAAACAATACAAGGTATCGTCTACAAAGCGAAAGATCCTATGTTCAAGCTTTGCTACAGCGGTTCCAGTAGTCTGTCTAAACGGGCCAAGAATAAGTCGCTGAGAACTGGGGCCACCAAGACCCAATGCACATTCCGCTCGTTTGCAGAGAAATGCTTTCGCGCCAATTCACGAAGGTTGACTTTAAATAAAGCAAAAGCAGTTCGATGAATCCCCTCGCTGTCAAACCTGCAGCGTTTTGAAACTTGACCCCGTAGCTGTCGTCACTTAAAACTACAATTTTCTGACTGCCGGACTTCTTGGCAGAACTAGTCTCGGGCATGCAAACCGCTACTTCCTTTCTCGTCTGTACACTCCAAAATTGCAAAGCCCACATTTCTTGAGGCTATCCCTCTGCTGTATCGGTGGCCTACCACCGTCACGGTCAGGTGCTCTGCACCTTCTGGAAGCTGAGTGCCTAAAGTTAAGTTTATCAGTCATAATAGGTTGTGGCCTCGTGCTACACCAGGCGGACCAGATACTACCCTGGGGAGAGTGCTGTGTTCTAAAGAGCATTCTGAACGGCGTCCCTCCTCTAAAAGCTGCCTGGGGCGGAGCGTAGGCTCATCCACATACTCCCGACATGGGACTTAGGAAGCAGTGTCTAGATAAAGAAATTCCCGAAGCCATTTACAAGCAACTAACTAGCGCTGTCGTTCACCGAGGTGCACTAGTGCGAAGTCAGCGACGATAACCCCCGCAGTAGTTGTGTGCACGTAATTCCCGCAGTTGAGTGGCAATTTGAAGGGGTGAGCAATGTCACGTTGCCACGCCATGCGCTTGGATGGAAGCCTGGAGGTGACCCAAGTACTGGTTCCTGCCTGCGGAGGCCAGGGCTCCCCATACTGCCGGGGGAAGTTACCCGCTTTTGTCCGAGTTTCGGTTTCAGTTTATTAGTGCTTACAAAAGAGGGTACAGTATAACTGCTATACAGAATAAGGTCCCATAGTTAAAACTTCAACGGGAACTGCAGTGAAAAATAGCCAACAATAAATTTGGTCAATCAAACCAGCAGCACAGATAACATACGTCTCGTTTGAAAAAAATTGTATTGAAAATATATTTTGCATTGTATTAAAAATATCGAAGATAAATAATATATGCGAGTGATATAGCTGCCAATTATACAGCAATATCTGCCATAAGTACTGCCATATATAGTTGGTGCAGTCCTGTTTCCTAAGAGGGCCAGGGCCCCCCATACTGTCAGCTGTATTCACCAGTTCTTGTCTGAGTTGGTTCAGCCAAATGCAACGCTGGGGCAAGCGGGAGTGGTTCGATCAACTGGTTTCGCAGCTGGCGTGGGCTTCTCTGCGCTCGATGCGTTTCCGCCAGGTTATCTTTCCACCAGTGAAGCTGGACGCCAGGGCGGAGGTGAGCTGTTCGATCTCCGGCCTGCTGGGAGCAGCTGCTGCGCCAGTCCATGTCGTCATCGGCGCGGCTGTGGCGGTCCCGGCTTGAAATGGCCGCTGAGCACGGAGAGGACCTACCGGTCATACCGTCGGTCTAGCGCTTTCGTCTTTCCCGGAGCTCCAATCTTGGCCTGGCCAACGGGGGCGATGTTCTTCGGACGAGCCTCACAACGCGTATTCGTCGTCGCCTCTATTGCGGTGGTGGTCTACGGAACGAGCACACCAAGAAGAACCCGCGTCGCTGTACACAGGCGCCGGCGTTGCTGCTGTTGCCGAACGACAGACTGTCCGGTGGACAAGACCTCCAGCCACACCTGGGCTCTTTCCTCCGGAGGGGAGGGTGCTGTGGTACAGGGGATTCTCGGTAAGAGGCTCCTGCAAAACGTTTGGGGACCCACACACAAAAAGATAAAACTATCACACCACGTGCGACATTTCGACATCCGCAATGACAAAAAATTACAAGGTATAGCCTTAAAAAAGACTGGAGTTAGAACTCCACTGTTCCGCTCCTGTAGTTTAGGTGTGGACATCATGCGACTGCGACCGCTTTCAAATTTCTCGAAGCGTGCATCTAGTAAGACAAGCTCAGCACCACGGAGAAAGCTTAGCTGGATGCAAAGCAATTCAGTTCTTCAATGCTGCCTGTATCGAATACATCTTCAAGGCTGTTAACACACTAAGTACGCAGGTAATTCATTATCGAACTTAAAACTAACAGGGCCGAGGACTTTCGTCCCAAGAATTTTTGGATCATGCCAAGAGGGACATATAAAATTTTGAGAGTGGCTTAAACCCGCTCAAACGAAATCTGACCCTTTCTGAACTGTTTACACGACATGTGATACTTGTGCCAGATGACGGTCGCCAATGCAGAAATAAACAATAAATATAGTGATAACACGGCAAAACAGCAACAGACGTCATGAAAAATGGCTTAGAAATCGTGAGCAAACTGTATATATCCTATTTCCTTCGTGGCCGTTGGTTGCCGCTCAGGCTTGTCTGGTGGTTGCTGCCAGGATGGGTACAGAAGATCAGCTGGAAACATGCTAAGTATGCCGTGGTTGAAACCGGGTCTCGTGGTCTCCACGTGCCGTCGGATTACAACTCAATGTTATTGGGAGCCTATGGTGTGATGGTTCTGTTCCTCAAAAATAGAAGTCTAACCGCCTCGTTCCGCTTCTGAATCCTGGAAAATCTATGCTGGCTCCAATGGCATACCGACCAATTGCCCTTGCGAGTTGCGTTGGAAAGCTGATGGAGCAAATCATTTTTGCACGTCTGGAGTGGTTCCTGGAGCATTACTATGTCTACCCTTATGTCATGGCTGGATTCCGTCGTGGGCGCTTATCCATTGACCTTGTTATTGATTTGGTGACTTTTGTGCAGCGGTGGAAAAGTGTGAAGCGCATATGTGCTGCGTTTTTCCTCGATGTTAAAGGGGCCTATGATAACGTTGAGCACGATGCGATTCTTAAAGTTCTACAGGCTGTGGGGCTCGGTGGCCGGGTCTCTGTCGTCGTCGTCCGTCCGTCGCCCGCCCGTCGTCCGTCGTCCGTCCGCACCTCTCCTCCTCTCCCCACCAGCTGTGCGATAGCGCGCGCACTGCTCCTCCTCTCCCCCTCTCCACGCCAGCTGTGCGATAGCGCGCGTGCTACTCATCACCGCAGCTGCACGATAAGCGCGCATGCGCGTCTCCTCTCTCATCTCCTCCTCTCCACTCTATCTGCTCTATATAATAAACCCGGTCCGCGCGCCGCTCCCTCAGTTGCTGCTTCGGTTCAGTCACGCTGCGCCGTCCGGAGTTCCGTCATTTTCCGTTATTTGGATACCCAATCTCGTGAACGTTTCGGAACCTCCGAGATGCTTCGCATCAACTCAGGGTTCCCTCGCGGGAAGGTGGTGTCATTTTTTTTTGCATATCTTCCTTTCCCGCGTGCAGGATAGCAAACTAGGATCCGTCCGTCCGTCCATCTATCCATGCATCCATCCATCCATCCATCCATCCATCCATCCATCCATCCATCCATCCATCCATCCATCCATCCATCCATCCATCCATCCGTCCGTCCGTCCGTCCATCTGTCCGTCCATTCATCAATCCACCCATCCGTTGGTCTGTCCATCCATCCATCCATCCATCCATCCATCCATCCATCCATCCATCCATCCATTCATCCATTCATCCATTCATCCATCCGTCCGTCCGTCCGTCCGTCCGTCCGTCCGTCCCTCATACTCAGGGTTCCCAAATTGTTCCATTCCGCTAAAAAATTGCAGGTCGTTTCACTAAGGCTAATTTTAGTGGTATGCGCTCGAGCGAAGCTTTTTCGCGTTAGACATTGAGGGGACACAGCATTTAGGTTTAAGGTATGAGCAACTTCTTATCTCGTTGAGCGTTGACGGCGGTCATTGTTAAAGGAGCCAAGAAGACAAAATACAAGTTGGGTTTATTAGAACGACTGCTTAGTCCCGATAACAATGATACCAATATCATCGCAATCTTCGAACAAATAACGGCGATATTAAAGTAAACGTGTGAAGCAGTCGCGACCCCCTAGCCAATTTCCCGCAACTTTTCTATGACGTCGCGGGACCTTGTTTGTGCGATTGGCGGCCGCCTAACTGACCTGTCGCGACGACACATGACTGGACGTCTGTAATGGGGCCTCTAGTTCCATTTGACCGCATCGCTTGAATGCTAACGTGCAGATAACGCACTAAAAATTATGCTTTATTGTTGGCCCGTATGACGTCATTCTTGCTCATAACACGTCACTGTGGCGCAAAATTTGGAAGTTTTTAAATACTTCTTGCTTTTTTTTCGTTAAAAAACATCTTTTGTGGCTGTAATGAAGATTAGTGAGATACTGAATCGTGGTTCTTTCAAATTAAACGAAGTTGTATTTTCTCTTCATGGCTCCTTTAAAGGGGCACTGACACAAAAATTTAGCATCTTGTTTTTTTCGTTGCGATAAGTAGCTAGTGACCTACTTATAACCTGTAGAAACCTCATTTGCTTCAGCGTGCGACGGTTGTTTAATTAGAGGGATTTTAAATGCGCCCAGTCGCAGTTTCGGTTTCAGCGAGTGCCGCGAAACGATGGTTTTTGTGGATTTTGTGTGAACAAAGCTGACCACGTGACCGTCGGAGGGATATCACAGCTAGAGCAGAGCCGCCGTAGCACTGTCGAATCCGCATCGACGGCAGTTTCTGCGAATGCCCCCACGTACTAATCTCGTGAGGCGCTTAATTAAAAAGCGACCGTGGATGTGACGCAGGCGCTGCGAGTGCAAATGCTACCGCGGCTAAAGAACGACGCGCGACGCTCGAGGCGGTGGGTGGCAAGACGCGCGCTGGGAGCAGCCGGCCGGTCTGCCTACAGGTCCGCCTACAGATGTGTTCGGCTCAGCACTGCGGCGGATATTCGAGTGCCGCTCTCGTAAGCGGTGCAGATGACAATTTTTAATGCAACCCGCCATCGCATCATTAACTCCTTTCTCATTTAAGCCACTATGGTCGAGACTTGGGGACAATTTCGTGCAGCGGTAACAAGCTATCACTCGAGCTACCTGCGCCGGCCTGGGCCACTTCGCGGCCGTGGCCGCCGCCTGCACAGCGACCGTGCGGCTAGCTCAGTGGGCTTTTCGTGCCTCCGGCGCGTTTTCGCATCCAATGGTAATAAACAGTAATAGAAACAGAGTGCCTGGAATCGCTGTAGAACTTCGGTCGCGGCCAGCTGCCCGATTAGCTGACGAAATCACGGCGCCTCCGCCGCCAACGATCGGGTCGTTCGTTCTCGAGAGCAGAAGCTCCGCCCTCCGGCCCTCCGATTGGAGCGGCGAGCCGGGCGAGCCCGCGTAAAACGCCGGTAGTGCGGAAGCGGCAAACACAAACTCGTGACGTGTTTGGATGTTGTTTATTTACAATTGCGCGTGGTCCTCTGCTGGCTGCTCGGTTGCGTTTCGCACACTTCAAAATTGATTTTAAATATGTTCCAGGCTGTATTCGCCGCTGATATTTTGCAGATGATGTATATGTGTTCCCACCAATCTATCTCCGACGTTATCTCGCCTTCAAAATTTTGTGTCAGTGCCCCTTTAAGGAAGCTTCACGCATGCAGTTACAGACGTTTTGTGCTAAGCATTATCGATAAAGTTGGCTTTACCGCAAGGCGCTTTTGCTCGCTCAAAACTATGTCCGTCCGGCACTCGGACCACCTTATCCTGAAAGTTAAGTAGCATCAGTGAAAGAAATGCTCTCTCGACGCGTTCAGGGCCTGTGCCACTCTCGAGCCCAATTAAGCAATCGAGCCCAATTAAGTAACTGCGCTGCCACCATAAATCATAGGCCGTTTGAAACATGAGAGGGTACACATCGGTATGGTTGTTTTCTAATGCTTCGCGCTTTAAAACGGCATACTCAACGAAGACGCGTGCAGCCTGGGGAGTTTATGTTCGCATACGCGAAAAATACACGGAACCATATAAGCTCCGCTTAAAAATACGAGTGTATTGTCTGTCATCGCTTATTCTCGGCTCCCTGAGAAGCGCTGATGCAGCAACCAGGTTACGTTACAAATATGAAGTACCTTCTTCCCGAATTTACCCTCATCTAATTTTAAGAAAAGTAATCGGATTTACTTGCCTGTTTGTGACTACCAAGGCCGGTCGACGGCAGTGGTGCGACCTCCGAGTGGCCGTCGATATCCACGGATGGCGCGGACGCAGCTTGGCCTCGGCTTGGCATCAATGCACCCAACACCGGCCGGTAAGGAAGCGGTGTTGTGGCAGGAAGGAGGGCATACACCGCACCTGGAAACGTGGGAAAATGTTGTCCTGCTTAGGGTTGCCGACTTCTGCCCTTCGTAACCGCTCAAGCACTCAGCCACTCACCATTCCACACAAGGCTTCGCTCGCTATGCCGAGGTGCCCCGGTCCCTGCGAACCACCGTGGTGATGGCGACCTATAGTGTTATGCCAAGCTGATGCGACGTCAAAGCACGAGACATGACGCGCCAGCGACCGCCCCGAGGCGATGGCGATGGTAACGCTTAGGAACAACCCCGCTTTTCTGTTGTGGCGAAAACGAGGTTTCGCCAATGCTTGGTTCAAACGACTGGTGCACGAAAGCTGACCCAAACTATAGGCTTAAAAAATCTGACTTACCTTGCCCTAAACAAGTGGCTGGTACATAAAACGCCGTTTTTTTTTTTTTAATTTCGTGCAGTAAAAAAAAGCCCCGTATTGTGACAGGTCTAACTGGCTGGGAATACGAAAGGCGTCGGTATAGTGGTAAGGCGACTTCATGAGAGATTGCTGAAGTTCAGCATATGGCTTTATTCAGCGAAGTCAGCCATCCGCGGGTCGTGGAGTTTCCATTCTGAGCACAGTATCTGCAATGACGTATAATTTCTGGAAGAAACTCTACGTAGTGGTGGCTGTGGTTGTTGTGTGAGATCAGGCGGGGTTTCCTGGCTGGATATGCCGGCAATTGCTCCGCTCAAGCTCCTCCTAATTGCAATGGTAGTGTCCTTTCACCGCAAGTTCGCCAGTTCCGTCTCCTGAAGGAAGCTAAGGAGAAGGCGCGACACGTGTCTGCACAGCATCCAATGTCCCCTTGGAAAGACGACGTGGTCCAGAGTGCTGTGTGGAGCTGCCAGCTTTCGAATCGCTGGGAGCATTGCAGTCCGCTCGACATCATGCTCTGGGCAACACATTACGTAGTGGTGTACATCCCCTATCACTGCACATGACGAACACAGAGGCGATCGCAGGAGGCCCACCTTGAATAGCCATGCTGTGGATTTCGCTGAGCCCGTTCGGATACGGTACAGCAATGTTGCCTCCGATCTTGTCCCTTTGTCCCTTTGTGACACAAGGCTGGTGATAGGGATTTCCCAAGGACTTAAAATGTTCGGCCACTGTTCGCCTGAAGTCGTTCCAGTGATTGGGGCAAACTTTAACAGTCGGCGCGAATTGCAGCGCACTCCGTGCCATCTGATCAGCGGTCTCATTGCCCTTGACGCCAGCATGGGATGGAATCCATTGAAACCGCACATTAAAACCCTTGCTGCTGAGTTCTTGCACAAGCCGTAAGGAACGCTGACAGTCGTTTTTCGTGGGCATTCCCACACTGCAAAAGTTGTAGTGCTGCTTTTTAGTCAGCCAGAATTACAACTTCGTGCAGTTTATACGACTTAAGTTTTCTCAAAGCAGCCACGATGGCAATGCACTCGGATTCGGTGGAGGACACCACATGATCCAGGCGTGCTGCCCAGGAAACCTGGGCATCAGGAATGACATACGCCGCTGCACTAACCCCTCTGTGCGGATCGACTGAGGTATCCGTAAAAATTTGAAGGTGATTGGGATGAGTTCTCCAAATGTTCAAGAACCAAAAATCTGGCTGCTTCTACTGGCGTGTTTCGCTTGACTCTCATGTGAGGAACATGTAGCTGACACTGAAGGCTCTTGTAAGATCATGGCGGCATTAAGATGGGAAGTTTCCCCGGCCACTGATGGCACAATATTCTCAGAGTGTTAAGAGCAGTATGCACATGAGAGGCCGTCCTTGTTCGAAGCCGCCTTATTATTGCTCTTCCAGCACTGGTTTCCCCTAGACGCATTACCTGCGTCAGTAACCTCTGCGACGCCATCAGGCGGAGTGTAGCAGACAGGCTCTCCCGTATGACCTTCTCGTTTGCCGCTCCCTGAGGAACTCCAATTGCTATCCTCAATCCTTTCCTATGCAATGCTTCGAGGTGCTCATACTGGGATTCTGAAGGGGAGATCAGAGGCAAGTGGTAAAGAATGCGACTCACAATCAGAGCTGAGTGCAGCTTAATCATGGACGCCGGGTGATCCCCCCATTTAACTCCAGCAATCCTCCTCAAAATGTTCATACGGAGAAGCAGAGCCGAAACAGTCATGTCGACTGCCAGTCGCCAATACAGTCTGCTGTCCAGGGTGACACCGAGGAACCGCACGTGAGTGGTTTGACGGATAGGCAGGCTGCCCAATGTTAAATTAACACGGGTGGACCGACGCCGGTTCCCAGAGAAAAGAACAAAATAGGACTTCTCGGCCGAGAGCGTCAGTCCGACGGAGGACAAATATTTCTGCATGGTGTGAACACTCCGTTAAGCCATCACTGCCAGTCGCTTATGTTGATATCCGGACAACCAGATTCAAACATCGTCAGCGTACACGGATACTTGAGCTCGTTGTCGAACTTCTTCTAGTGCTGCAGGTAGCCCATCCATAGGCACATTGAAAAGAATAGGAGACAAAACTCTACCTTGGGTAACCCCCCTCGAGACGCTTCTTTTTTCGCTTAGCACACTCCCCAACCGTACTTGCATGTACCGGTCTGTGAGAAAGCCGTGAACGAAGCGAAGAAGGTTTCCTGACACCCCCATGGCATGTAGTCTGTCTACTATTGCTTGTCTCAGGACACAGTCATACGCCTTCAAAACGTCAAAAAACGGAGCTATAGTTGAAAGTTCATGCACTCGGTTATGTTCGACATGGCTGATAAAGTCCAGAACACTATCCTGAGCGCTTAAGCGTCGTCGAAACCCAGTCATGCAGTATAACGATCAAGCCACCAGGTTAGTCTCGCACAAACCAGTTTCTCCATCAACTTCGCCAAACATGTGAGGGAAACAGGCCGGTATGAAGACATCACCGTTCAGTCTTCCCAGGTTTAAGAACCGGCACCACCCAGGCGAGTTTCCACGGAGAAGGAATGGTACCAATCTCCCAAATGTGGTTGAAGTACCGGAGGAGATCGTTTTTGCGGTCTGCAGGCAAATTAAGCAGCATTTGATTGGTGCTTTCGTCGGGCCCTAGTGAACGTCGCCTGCATAAGGAACTTAGCGCGCTCTCGAACTCCCGAAGCGTAAATTGGGCATCCAATGCTGAGGAGGACATGCAGGCTAGCGGCGAGAGTCCCCCATACATGGTCGAAGTGAATGCGTCCGCAAATTCCTCAGCCAATTGGGAGATCATCACATCCTTCTGTAATGCCAAGTCCGCAAATAGCCTTTTCGAACGTGACTGTCCAGGCAACGAGTTCACGATGCTCCAAATTCAAGGCACAGGTGTGAATGCGCTTAAGGAAGAGCAAAACGCAGCCCATTGGGAGCGCCTTAATATGATTGTATAGCGCCGGATAGCGGAGTTTAGTCTGTTGAAGGTGGTCTTCAGTGCTGGGTCACCCTTTCTTCGCTTAAGCTGCCGGTCGGCTCTTCGCCTGGCGGTACACAGGTTCTTCAACTTCAAATCTGGCGCTGGGAAGTGGCATGGGAGCTTACAGATTGTTGTTGCCTTCTCTTTACTCGCTGACATATCCTTGAACAGGTCATCTGATACGGCATTCAGCTCCTCTCTATACCGGTCCCAATTGACCACACGGCCAATTTTCACTTCACTGTGGTGAAAGCCAGCAGCGTTAATGAAGATGGGAAAGTGGTCGCTACCCATACGGTCGGGTGCTGTAAGACAGTGGATCTGGATATCACTGGTATGAAGAGAGAGAGATCAATTGTGATTGCCGACGCAGGTGGTCGGAAAAATGTGGGCGCCCCATCATTCGCAACACACAGGTTCAAGTGGTCAATTACGTCGACAAGATGTTTGCCCCTCGCATCCGTCTTTGTGTCGCCCCACAGACAATGATGTGCATTGGAATCCCCACAGATGATCATAGGGGCGGGGCAGCGATTACACAGCTGTTCCAAGAGAACTCTGCAGTCGATGGGTCTTCCTGGGGACAAATAAATAGATGCAACGCTAAGCCTGTGCTTGCCCAGTTGAATGCTCACCGTGACCACTTCCGCTACTTCCGAGCAAAGATCTCTAACCGGCAAAGATATGAGTGACCTCACGCCGGATGTACAGTGTGGCACTGCCATGCGGGAATGTTTGGAGACTCGGATTTTTGTGACCCACATAGCTAGGTATTGATCTTCTGCCCGGTAGTTCAGCTTCCGACCAAGCCAGAATAGGGATCGGAGTGCCCTTAACAAATACATTAATTTCGGCCAGATGACATGCTATACCAGCACAGTTCCATTTCATGATTAAGGACACTTTTCGTAGTATTTTTTAAAGCTAAGGCCTAAGGACGCCATATTATTGTTGCAGGAATAGAACCAAAGATCCTACAATGACTGGCTCTAAGCCGAGCACTGTCTCAAGGATGATCTTGATCGTGCTAGGGGTCATTGAGGCGAGGCACGACCGCAAGGCTGCAAAGAGAGAGCGTATAATTTCAACGACGTTTCCGCTCTTTGGCTCTTCCTGTCTATTATGGCGCTCTTTCAAGGCTTGAGAGTACTGAGCTCTTCTACACTGCCTAGTCTCTACCTCCTGAGGTGGCTTTGGGGCAGATTCAGCCTCACTGCGAGTAGCTGGCGGCGTCGCTAATGCTGAGCATGTTGAAGCTCGTGCACTGTCCTTTGCATTGGTAGGTTCTAAAGTTGGCAACGCTGGAAACTTTTCTTCATCGGATGGCTTCGGCGCTTCGGGAGGAGGTTTCGGTCCAGAGATGAATGCCTTCCGTTGATGTAATGCACTCACTATAAATGGGCATCCACTATAGCTTGCGGGATGATCACCACCGCAATTTGCACAAGAAACCTTTTCTTTGCCGTCCACAAAATCGTGTGAACCTCCGCAACGCTTGCAGCGCTGTTCAGCTCTGCAGAATTTCGCAATATGGCCGTAACGTTGGCACTTAAAACAGCGTGGAGGTGACTCCGTATAATCGGCAACTTCGTGTCTCGTGAAGCCAAGGTTGATCTTCGCCGGACGTTCGGAGTTCGGGGCAAATGTCAGCACAACCGCGTTGGTCGGGAAGAATTTCCACTTATCGGGCGAAGAATGGTCTCGACGCATAATGCGCCTCATATGGAGGACGCCCTGCGGCCTTAGGTAGGTGAGGAGCTCCTCTTCCGTGTGCCACTTGGGGACGCCTCTAAAAATACACGTGTTCTGCACATAAGAGTGCGGTAGTCGGGAAGATACAGCAACACCACCCAAACGATCGCATCGCAAAAGGGCGTTCACTTCTTCAGAGGTCACATCAAGTAGTAAGGCGCCTTGAGCTGTGAAACGGCTGCGGTTGGGTGCTTTGCCCTGCAAAGCCGAAACAGCAGAAAAAAAGACAACTGGGTTTTCACGCCTCAGATCTTTGCCAGTTTCTACGGGAGATAACAGAACGGGTATGCCGACAGTTCACTGCTCCCGATGGCTCACCACCTTGAAGCTCTCCTGGTCTACGTCATCCATCTCCGCAGCGGTGTCATCACTTTCGGAGGTAATTGAGACTTGTTCCGTGGCTGAAGTAGCGGCAGTGGAATCGCCGTTGTCACACTGGTTAGGTCGCTTACACGGTGGCTCCACCGACGAGTCTTCCAAGCACTTTTCTCCGGTGAGAGCAGTTGCCGCTGAAACCAAGGCGGCGGCCATGGTGCCACCACCATTGACTTCCCTCGATCTCCGGGAGCTCGTCAAAGTGGATGACTCCAAAAGAATCCCATTCGACGCATAGGGACTACACCTCCGTGAGGAGACTTCTGTTCTTGCAGAAATCTTGGCAGGATAAACGAGAAACACTAAAAATAAGAGAGCTGAACTGGGCAGCAACCGGTCAGCAAGCGTCGTCGTTTTCTTCCCAAGAAACTCTACGCCACTAGCTGTGGTATGGTAGTTGCCAGAAGTAGTTCATCAATTTTTTTATCAACAGTTACCTCCACTCCCCAGTATACTGGGAACAGCCAGTACTAGGATTTACTGTGAAATATCACGTGTTCACCGTTGAGCAGCCAAGATGTGTAAATAGTGTGCGACGTGTGGTCATCAGAAGTCATCCCGACGACACCAGCACTGGCTCCGGAGTAGTGGCATGTACCCTAATCCAGTGTCAGCATTCACTATTAGATAGCATTATCGCCACTGCGAGAATGGGGTACAGTGAACTAACAGACAGTCGCCGCACATTTGAAAGTGTCACGTGAGCATATATGAAACCATTTGTGTAATCACTGTGCTGACGTTAAAGGGCGCTGCCTATCAGTGTGGTGGTCATTCCCCTATTCTTTGAGACTTCGGATGCGCATGTCCACGCATTCCCATAACTTCAACGGTGAATGGTGCGTTTCTTATGAAGAAGTTATGTGCCTAATAACAACCTAACTTCGTCTCGCGCTTTTTAAAGCAAAGCTTTTTACCTCTACCCCCCAAGGGTTCTCGCGACCGTTGGTGTCACCAGAAAACTCCAGCGAACAAATAAAAGAATTTACTGGCACCGCCTGGAATCGAACCCGGAACTAATAGACTAACACAGCGAGAGCCCGTTGTTTTACCGATTTAGCTACGAGCCCTTTTTTTTTTTTTTCTTTATTGCCTGTCTTCGGTATACACAATAAGAACAAAAAAAAAAGAATTACAAAGCGCGAAAAGACATCAGCACGTCACTTGCTAGTGCGCGCTTGTTAAAAAGGCCGAAGCCATGCCACACTTTCCAACACATTTAACCAGTCAGGTGGAGATGGTTGGGCTTTATACACTTCTAAGATCTCCCGCACACTCTGGCAGAACAATTCTCTGCTCGGTTTCACATCTACATCATTATGACGAACTGTCATTCGAGCTTTCCATATACTATGCAGGGCCAGCAACATCAAAAGATCATACGGGACGCCGCCGTAGTTTTCAACGGCCAAGAACCTGATTCCATGGCTATTCAACGGGAAATCCTTTTTTAGTGTTCTCTGCAAAACGTCCCACAGGAACACCCCGTCCCAACAGTCTATGAATGCGTGCTCTACTGTTTCTGGCTTTTTACAAACCAAGCAGTCAGGCCCCCAGGGAACAAATAAACCTTTTTCAATCATCCAAGTTTTAACGGGTAATACTCCCACGTGTAATTTAAAGAAAAAAGACTTTACATAAGGCGGGACAGTCATTTTTTTCACACGCTGACACACATCTTGTCCTGGCCCTGCACTGTATAGGGATCGGTACAAAGGAGTCGGCAAAGTGGTGTCAAGAAGGTCTCTATACAGCTTTTTTCTGTGCACGGTAGCCAGATATTCGAAAGAAAACCGCGAGAATAAAAATCTTGCCGAAAGTACCACCTCACGTAGATAGCCATGAATGCCACCGTCACGAACACAAGAAGTAACAACAAATTCGGGTAAAACTCTACCTAGGCGCACTTGACACACGGTGCGCAAAAAAGGGTTTTGCACATCACGTAAAAAAAGAAAGCGGTTCACTACCTGGCGTAGAAAAAGGTGCGCCAGGGAAAGGCCCCCACAGCGCACTCGTCTAAACAGGTTGGTTCGGCTTGTGCGCTCCCAAGTGGAGCACCAAATAAAGACAGCAAACACCCTGTGTAATCTTTGAACATTGGCACGCGAGCAATGCAGAACCTGCATCACGTACCAAAGTTTTGACACAAAGAATAGATTACACACAGTCGCTCGCGCGAACACGGACAACTGCTTACCCCCCCACTTATCCGCTTTATCACGGATTTCGGTGGTTTGCCTGCGCCAGAAAGGATCGCTGTCACGATAGTTTTCTAGGGGGACACCTAAGTATTTCACTGGCGTGTCTACCCAGCTGATACCTGCGAATGTACGTGGCTTCCACAACCAGCTTCCGTGCCAGAAACCAATACACTTATCCCAATTGACGGAACTACCAGTGTAGAGGCAGAACCTTTTAAGAACACTTATACTTTCGTGGATGCTACTCGTGTCTTGGAAAAACAAAGCAATGTCGTCTGCATAAGCGAGCACGCGAACTTCGCAGGACTGTAATGAAAACCCGCTGATTTTCTCATTTTTAAGGATGTTTACACAAAACGTTTCAATAAACATACAGAATAGCAGCGAGGACAGTGGGCACCCCTGGCGCACAGAACGGCTGACCTGAACTGGAGCGCCTACCGACTTGTTGACCACCAAACTTGTACTACAGTCCCTATACGCCATGCGTACACCATCCGTAATCATTTTTCCTACGTTTGTGTGCTCAAGAATCATCAATAGCAGTTCGTGGGAGACCTTGTCGAACGCTTTTTCTAGGTCTATTTGTACCATTGCTACTCCTTGCTCAAGGCTGTCAGAGCATTCCAGGATGCTACGGGCCACGTGGGTATTGGTCGTAATAGAACGACCCTTAATGCCGCATGTTTGGTGTGGTCCGACTATTTCTTTCACTACTAATTGCAACCGAGCGGCTAAGACCTTCATTAATATCTTATAGTCGACATTTGAGAGACTAATTGGACGGTATGCTCTTACATTCCTCAGTTTAATGGCATATTCAGTCTTTGGAATGAGAACTGTGTGAGATAGAGTAAAGGATGGTGGCAGTCTGTTGTTTTCGTACGCTTCGGCGTAAACTTCACATAACACTACGCTAAGTGTGTCTTTAAAGGCCTTGTAAAAACACGCACTTAGGCCATCTGGGCCTGGCGTTTTACCTGGGGTTAAATCATCAATGGCACTCAAAATTTCATTTATGGTGATTGGCATCTCAAGAATAGCCTTCATGTCGTCTTCTATTCTGGGCATTAAGTTCAAGAATTCGTCTCTGAAATTATCGGCGTCGACCTTATGAACAGAAAAAAGGGCTTCATAAAAATCCTTAAAAGCACCCTCTATCTGCGTACGGTCAGTCGTTAGCACTCCGTGATTTTCGATTTCGACTATATGATTTCTACAAGCGTAGCGCTTTTCTGATGTAAGTGCTCTCTTGGTGGGCGCTTCACCCAATAGCAACTTTTCCGCCCTTGCTCTCACCAGGGCACCGTGGTATTTATTCTGGTCTATAACTTCAAGCTCCGATTTAACCCTTTTAATCTCTTCCGTTTGCGACCCCGGCGACTGGGATTCTTCATTAGTAAGCGATGCGAGGTTTTTACGTAGAAGTTGTTCTCTTTGTCTCTCACGATACTTCCGTGCACTTGATTTTTCTATCGCACTCAACTTTACTTCTTGTTTGAAAATTTCCCACCTAGAGGACCAGCTAGTTTTCCTATCTGGTAAACGCCGTATTTTTTCATTTATTTCAGTTGTAAATTCTTCCTCCTGCAATAGCTTACTATTCATTTTCCAAAGACTCCAATTAAACGTGTTTGCGCTTGGCTTGCGCCCACTAAGGGTAAAAGAAACCAGGCAATGGTCGCTAAACGACACGGGTGACACACAATAATCACCGCACTCAGGTAATAGCTCGAGCGAAACATAAGCCCGATCCAAGCGGGCGTGGCTTGTGCCCTGGAAATGGGTGAAATGCACTTGTCTTACGCCAAGAAGCGCATTCCCGACATCTTCTAAACAATAGTCTGATGCTGCCTCAATCAACGCCAAGGTGCTCGAGTCACGGAATGGCGTATCACTGGACTTGTCGCGCGCAGAGCATACACAGTTGAAGTCTCCTAGAAAAAAAACTATACGTTCAGTGTCCAGTCGTGTACGGATATTTTCAAAAAAAACTTTCCTTTCGTTCGCTCGTGTCGGCGCATACACAACTACAACACGCCAATCGCGCGACAAAAACTTAAAATCGCAAACTATGAACCGCCCTGCAAGACAAGCCGTGACTGATTCAATTGAAACGCCCAAACTCTGTTTAATTAACAGCATACACCCCCCAGAAACGCCAACTGCGTGACTTACGCAAACATGGTGGTGCGCATTGAAAGTTTGCGCCATACGCTGCGTTTGCCCTTCTCCCTCAACTTTCGTTTCCTGAATCGCCACAATATCGAGTTCTTTATCGGCAACCAAGCGGTAAACTTGGTTTTGCCGACGCCTGTCAGCCAGACCACGAACGTTTAGCGTGGCGATACGAACAGGGGTGTTAAAATTTAGCATTTTGAGGCAGCGAAAAACTCAGGACGCGCGGGCGAATATGGCGCATTCAAAAACGGGGGAAACGCCTCGAGGGAACCTGTGCGCACGGGCGCCACACTGCAAACCGTCAAAGGCGTCATTAACACTTCTCGTTGATTCTTCATATTGACGCGAACACTGGTAAACGTCAAACAAGCGTTCTCAATGAGCCAAAATATGCGACAAAAACAAAAAAAACGGTGGAGGGATACCCGGATGCACGCACACTTTCACGGCGGTTTGGCCGTGGCTGGCGTTCGCTCGTACGGCGTACTGTTTGGCTTTGGTTTGAGGGATGAACGACGAGTCACTAGCCCTTTAGGGGCCGGTTTACCGTCAGTAGCCGTGTCCTCCTTCGCCGCCTGGTTGTCTCGTTCGTGCCGGGGGCGTTTCGTCACCGAACCATCTTCACCGTGCACCTCATTAGCGTCGCTGTTACTGGCGGCGTCCCCGGCGTCCTCGGTGGCTCGCGTCGGCGTTTGTTGAGACAAGGTGGCCTCCGGTGCGACGCTGGCAGCTGAAACCGTTGCCGCAACCGGCGATGTAGTCTCCTCTTCACGAACAATTTCCTCGTCCCTGGGTGGAGGAGCCGAACTCCCTGGCACTTCTGCTCCGGCCTCCTGCGTCGGTTGCCGTGGCGGCTCACTTCCCGCGGCCAACTCTTCGGCTTCCTCCGCGTCCATGACAAGCTCGGCCGAGCTGTCGTCTGGCACGGGTCCAGTTACGGCGGCGTACGTCCGCGTGCACTGTGCCGCCTCGTGGCCGAAGCGGCGACAGACACTGCAACGCGGGACCTTGCAGTCCCGGCGCATATGTCCCGTACTCTGGCAGCGCAGGCACTGTGGGGCTCTCCCGGGCACGACCACGAGCGCTGACTCGCCCGCCACTCGGAGCTGGTGCGGAAGGTCCTCGGCCCTCACGCCCGCCTTGAGCTTGAGGGTAACTGCCCGCGTAGTCGAGCCCTTGTCGTGGATGCCTTGAACTCTCCACCTCTCCCTGGTAACGTCGGTGACTCTGCCGTACGGGGAAAGGGCAACACGGACGTCTTCTTCGGTCACATTGTGTAGCAACCAATGCAACTTCAGCCGGAGGTCCTGGTTTGCTGGGTCGATGACAATACACTGCCGTCCCTTCACTCTCACGTCCTTCGCTTCGAGCATCTTTTTCACAGCTTGCTCATTCTTGAAAGTCACTGCCCAAACGTGACTCATCTGGAACGCTCCCAAGGAAAGCACCTCGGGAAGCAGTTCCAAACGCGCCAACGCGTCTCGGAAATCTTCGACGCGGTACGGGCGGGCCCTCATATCACCGTGCAAAAAAACAGTATTAAAAACAATACGACCTGTTGGCAAAGTTGGCAGAGAAACCTGGTACTCTTCATCGTCGTGCACAAGAAACCTGATACCGCGGCCAGACGTGGCCGCATTAACCGCTCCTGAGGAGCCCTGCATTCTGCGTCCGTTCACGGTGGTGGCCGGAAGCAGCTTAGCTACGAGCCCACGCGAAGACGGGGAAGACAGGTGGTGTACTCACCAAGCACATCTACGGGTTTACCCCCTGCGTTCTCGCCACAGGCTTTAGCACATTGGCGTGCTAGAAGTGAGATGCCATGCATTGGTGTTGTGAACACCATCCATTATCGGCTCTTCCTACTACGTGTTCGAGAAGTAGTTTTGCGGCAGCCATTTTGCAACACCAACATAAGATCCCATCAGGTTTCGCCCCAATGGTGGTTTCCCAGAATCCTCTGTGGGTACTATCAAAACCATCAATTTACCTTTCCATCCCGGGAATTGGGAAGAAGTCCTCTTTGCCATCAATAGCCCTCAAACAGTTGACTCTAGCGTTCTTGACAGACAAGTACGCCGGAACTGTACATGTATATACTGATGGCTCTGTGACTGCATCCCGGTCCACCGCGGCTGTGGTAATTCCAAGCTTATGCGTTACCCGAGGATTCACACTAGACCACAAGACAACTTCTACTGCCACTGAGTTGGTTGCCATACGGGAGGCGATTCGTTTAGTCTCCCGTGAATCACCTCAAGCTTGGACCCTGTTTTGTGATTCCAAGCCAGCACTCCAGGTCCTCAACGGAGTTATGAGGCAAGGACCCTATTATGCCCTTGCTGTGGAAGTACTCGAATTATGCTCATTGACACTTAGCACATGAGCGAGGTGCGCACAGGGCCGCTAGACGGGCGTGAGTGGTCGCGTGACACTTTCACGTGGCATTCAGCGAGAACGCAGGGGGTAAACCCGTAGATGTGCTTGGTGAGTACACCACCTGTCTTCCCCGTCTACGAGCCCACGCGAAGACGGGGAAGACAGGTGGTGTACTCACCAAGCACATCTACGGGTTTACCCCCTGCGTTCTCGCTGAATGCCACGTGAAAGTGTCACGCGACCACTCACGCCCGTCTAGCGGCCCTGTGCGCACCTCGCTCATGTGCTAAGAGTTACAAAAATTAAAGGAAGCTCACACCAATGCATGGCATCTCACTTCTAGCACGCCAATGTGCTAAAGCCTGTGGCCTCCAGTGTTAACGTAAAAAATCACAGCTCTTTGTCGTCCGCCCTCACGCCAAATCAAGGAATACATTCAAATACTCTTTGATGGCCAGGCCATCACTCCAAGCCCCAGCATCAAGATCCTGGGCCTACATCTCGAGGCTAACACCAGGAGTGACGTCTCCTTGCAGCGCCTCAAAAACAGCATTAATCAAATCATAACATGATCAGGCGAGTTGCCACCAAGAAGCGAGGCCTAAAGGAACACGGTACCTTTCGATTAATTGAAGCTTTTGTCCTCTCGATAGTCACTTACGTCAACCCCCCGTCTTCTTCTCGACAAGGAAGACATAGAGATTCTTTATATAATGATTAGAAAGGCGGTAGAACAGGCCATTGGTCTTCTCATGAGTGCGTACACACAGAGGCTGCTTGGCACAGTGCTCCACAACACGGTGGAAGAGCTGATAGAAGGCCATTTTTCTAACCAGAAGGTCAGACTTAAAACTGCGGTGGGTAACCACATGCTTCACCAGATTGGCTCGGCAGCCCAGAATGTCACTCCGCTTGACGTACTCCCAGACTCTTGGCGACTAAAACTAAAGATGCTCCCTTTGCTTAGAAATATGAACCCCTCACATGACGAGGGTCACCGAAAAGCACGGGCTCAAGAGCTAAGCACCACCCTCAGTGGGGATCATGCAGTTATCTACACAGACGCCTCCAAACATCGAGGGCAGCAATACGCTATCATCGTGGCTACCTCCAGAACCAATCTCCTTGCGTGTACCTCGCTTAGGACCCAAGAAATGACGGCAGCAGAAGGGGCAGCCATCACCTTGGCTCTCACTCAACTAGGGGTTCGGAGGGTAGTCACCGATTCCCAGCAAGCCTACTGGAATTACCAGTCGGGTTGGGTGTCCTGACCTGCACTGCGCGTTATAAAAAACCACTCCCCAAATGTTTCCATTCAGCTCATCTGGACACCCCCTCACACTTCAATGGAGGGCAACAAATACGCCCACCCAACAAGCCTGCGCTTTTACCTCCCGTGCTATGAGCTGCACAAGGACAGTCACCCGCTTGTCACGTTCAGGGAGATAACCCAGCATTATCACCATCTGAGACAGACCGTACCTTCGCCTTACCCTGACCTTTCCAGAGAACAACCAACTACCTTACGGCTCATACAATCCGGGATCCTTCCAACAGCCTACGCGTCTTCACTTAATGCATCCTAATCGCTACGACGCTGAATGTATATTTTGCTCAGAAGTAGGAACACTACGCCCCGTAATCGGGGTGTGCGACTTTAGCCCTGAGCACCCTCCTCTCTTTCCGTCAACTACCCAACAAGAGCAATGGGAGATGCTGCTGTCCAGGCCCTCTCTACCTACCCAGCTTCAGCGGATGGGCAGAACACAGACCGCGCGGACTGCATATGGGCCCCACAGAAGAATGAATCACTCCCCAGGGCTGCACTCTGGGCCATTCAGAAATCTGAACAGAAGCATTTCTTCCTCCTGCTCCTCCTTCTCTGCCGCAAATCTCGTCACCTCCGTCCGCGGCGCAGAGACGGAGAAGTCAGATCGTCTAACATGGGGTTGAAGCTTACTTTAATTTTATTGATTGTGGCGTTTAACGCGCCGACGCAACGCAGGCGATGAGGCGCGCCGTAGTGGAGGGCTCCGGATTAATTTTGACCACCTGGGGATCTTTAACGTGCGCCGAAATCTCGTACACACGGGCGTTTTTGCTTTTCGCCTCCATCAGAAAAGCGGCCGCCGCGGCCGGGAATCGAACCCGCGACTTCGTGCTCAGCAGCGCAACGCCTTAGCCACTGAGCCACCGCGGCGGGTACATGGTGCGAGGTAACCGGTCGATGTCTTCAAGGGAGTCCGTGAGACGGCGAGTGACAAGATGTTCCAAAAGTTGGCTTACACAGGATGTGAAGGAGATCGGTAGTAAGTGTGAGCGTGAGTGTATGAGTGACTGCTCCCATCCGAGCATTACTTAACAGAAACAGTCACTTGACCTGGGGTGGGAATCAAGATACAGAGTTTAAGACGGTTTGACAGTTTCTCTATTGCGCCAACATGTGCAGGAGTGACTAGTACAGTTGTCGAGTAGAACGGTCAAAAAGCCTGACAAAGTGACGTCCCCCCGTTTTGGCAGGTGAAGGAGATGCTCAGCTCAGACTGTTGCACAGCCCTATATGACCTGTCGTTTCCAACCGCGGTCTCGGCAGATGCGGGTTCATATGGTATTGGCACCGTGTTTCTCCAAAGTGAACCCTGCAGTGCTCGCCGAGATATCACCTTCGCATCAAGATCTGTGACTCCAACAGAAGCCCGCTTCAACCAGACAGAGGAGACACTGGCGATAACATGGGCTATAACGCAGTTCGACCAGTACTTACGTGGTCTCTTCTTCACGGTGGAGTCTGAACATCAACCCCTTGTAGCTCGTCTAGGACATAAACCCCTCGATCAGCTGTCATGCGTATAAAGTTGATACGTAACCATTTTAAAGTAAGGTATGTGCCGTGGAAGCTGCTGGCAGCTGCAGACACTGTCCAAAGCTCCCTGCAATACCGCTCCTACAAGTTGGTCAGTGCTGTCGTGCTCTTTATTGGTGATGTCTACAAAGGCTTCTCAGCACCACTAGCAAACCCCCTTGAAGAGATTTTTGAAAGACCAGCTCCACTACGAGGGATGCCTCACAGTCATTGGCTTCATAGAAAATGGCTGCCCAGACAAGCGCACCGTTCCACTGTACCTTATGCCATTTTGGAAGGAAAGGGCAAGATTGAGCACTGTCACTGGACTTATACTTGTAAACCGCCGCCTAGTAATCCCTCGGACATTGCGAGGCAATTTGTCGGCCCTCCTTCATGATGGACGTTAAGGACATCGTGGGTGCAAGGAACGAGCCAGAGAAAGTGTCTGGTAGTCTGGGTGCAACATGAACATCGAATATACGGTTATAAGCTGCGAACACTGCTCAAGCAACAGTGTGGTGAACCCTGAACCGCTCATGCCTACAGTGACACAAGATCGTGTGGAAACATCTTGCGATCGACTTATTCCATTGCAAACGGCGAGAACCTCTTGTCGTTGTAAGTTACTACTCGCGGTTTCCCCAAGTGTCCCTAACTTCGTTCCATAACGAGCATGTCAGTAATGAACGCGATCAAGAGTTGCTTGGCGCGGCACGGGATCCCTGGTGTGGTTTGGACGAACAATGGACCCCAATTCTCATCAAACAAGTTTGCCGCGTTTGCTCAAACGTACGGTTTTCGCCATGAAACCAGCAGCTTGCGGTACCCGCCAAGCAATGGCGAGGCGGAACGCATGGTACGAATGGCAAAGAACCTTCTGGAGAAAACTGATGACCCGTATTTGGTACTCCTGTCCTACCGCGGTACACCGGGACCATCAGAATTTTCCCCAGCCCAGCTTCTGATGGGACGAAGATTCAGATACGACTTCCGAGTCTTCAAGAACGCCTCAGTCCACTTACTCCAAGCCATCGGGAGTTCAAGGATAGAGATGCTGCCTAAGAATACCAAAAAGCCAAGGCGTTCGACTCTCGGCACCGCGCTCCGTCGTCGCATTTAACAGCACCTTAAAAGGACCTTAACTTCCCAACAACATCCCTCAGCCCTGCTCAAAGGCCTTGATCGCTCATTTGTGGCCGAAACACCAAGGGGAGTGGTTCGAAGAAACCGCCGCCACTTGGTACAGCGGCAGCCTGACGCGACGCAGGACCCGGCGTCACACGAGGAAGTAGAAAGGACGGGGGGGGGGGGGGATATCGCCAAACTACGAGATATTTTCTGGCATCTCCAGGCCGCTATCGCACGAGATCCGGCCGTGTGGTCCCACCCCCGCAGAAACCGAACTTACAGCACTTGGGCGTACATCTGGCCACTCTGCCACGTGTGCATGAGCGCGCGAGAGCGCGGGGCGTGGGGCGCGTGCACCTGCTGAACTAAACGGGTTCTATTCCCGCTGCTGAACAAGTCGTTCGGTCATCTTGTGGGTTCTAACATACTCGCCTTTCTTTTGTTCCTTTCCTTTCACCCTCTATTTTCTTTTAATCCAGTAACCGACTCCCAGCTTGCCCAGCAAAGCATTCAATTAATTAACTCTTTCGCTACCGCGCCTATCAAAATCGATCAATTTGATCGATACTTTTGGGAGCGCCTTTTCATAGCGTTCCAGGCGTTTCTCGAACAAGTAAAGCTGTTCGGAGGTAGATCAGAAAATGGCCTTTCAAAATCAGTTTTGTTTTCATTTTTGCAACGGAAACGTGATTTTTGACACGCTTTTGAATCACCTGGTTGTGGAAAAGGGGCGTGGTCATCGCGCCTCAAGGCTACCAACGAAGAATGCGTGCAACTTCGTAATTACTCTGCACCAGCGCTTGTTTTTTGCAATCAGGGCGTGAATGGGGAACTAGCAAACGATTTTCAATCGTCAGGTTCACGCTCTGACAGTAATAATCCCAGAAATCGGCTGAAAATGTCAAGCAGTGCCTGGTTGCAAAGCTACTTTATGATTTTAGGCAGTTTTATTGCCTTTGCGCAAGTTGTCCTAAGTACTCTGGTAGTTCTACTTACCCCAGGACCATTCCCAAACAGTTTACAACAGTTTCGGTTTCGTTTCTGCATCGCGAAATTCATATTTAGCGCAACTACGCAGTTACCCAACTTCAAGGCTAACTGCCATGGCGCCTGAAGCGTCCGCGACTGATCCTGGAACAAAGCACGCCGCTCCTCATTTCCCCCCACCCTAACCCGATTTCTGCGATAAGAACTTCAGATGCAAGTCAAAAGGTCACACCCAGTCGCCAGATATCTGTTCCGCCGAGGACAGCGCTTCAAACCGGCCTTACACTGCCAGCTGTTCGCCTTCCAGTTTCGTTTTCATGCGAGGGTATATCCGGGTGTCTAATGTTGCTGCTTAGTTGAACTGTCTATTCGGACGGAGTCTCTGATAAGTTTTTGTACTGTTTCATTTGAAAAATGTTAGGTGGCGCTGCAATAGAGGAGGCTCGTTGTGCTGATCTTTTTTAGCGCGCGACTGCTACTCGGCCAAAGATCGCAGGGGACGATTCTAGCTCATCGTACCTCAATTTTGCGAGCAAGGCTACAATTGCGAGTAAGAAGATGATAATAAAGCTCAGCTTTATGTTTTGAGAGATAACTGACCGTGAACGACAACAAACATCAGCCACGGCGTTCCGTTTTCAACTTCATGCATGTTTTTTTCTGCATCGCGTGCTTGTCCCAAATATTGTGCTCGCTGTAAATGCAAAGTCAGCCATTGACAAGATGTTTTTACGTTATGTGGGGGCAAATTGGTGCCTCTGATAACGTCAAACCGCCAGATTTATTCCAAGGAACCACCCAAAATTGCACAGTTTGAATTAGAGGTTGGGCTTCACCGCATGACACGAGCACCGTGCGTGCTAACATTTTTTTTTTATATCTGAAAAACTGTTCCGCGCAAGTCGACATTTTTTTTAGGGTGTGTTTTTGAAATGTTTCCCTGCAAAATGTATATTCTAATTTTTTTCTACTACCGGTGGTTTGATATACACAACTCCTTTTTTATCATTTTTTTCGACAACTTGACAAAACTTCTGATTTTGATATTTTTTTTCACAACTATGATATATGAAAACCTTTAAAAAACTGGTGTTATTGGAAAGGCCGTTAAATAATCTGCATTTTGTGCTCCTGCAATTAGTGCCTAAATAATTTTTTAGCAGAAAAAAAATGTTTTCTTGGACCCCCCAAAATTGGTCAATTTTCTGCGGTAGCGAAAGAGTTAAGTGATAGCTTGATCAGTTTGATCACGACTGCGACTATTTCGTTAATGCTGAAGAACTTCTCAACGTTCCCTGTCATTTCTCTGCGAATAAAGAATGCAACCACGAGCTCCCTCTTTTCTTGAGGTTCTCTATAGCACAGGATATGCCCGCTACGTAACTCCATAAAACCTTCTCCTGTTTTTCTCTTCGGCTCAATCATATATCTCAATTCATGTCCTAGAACTTCTTTAGAAGTACAGCTAAGCTTCCCTAGCTAGACATTTTCGCGTTGAATGTTGCCAAATCCAAGTTCTGGCGGCGGCCTGTCCGGACCCAGATATTTTCATTACTCTCTGCTGTATCGCTGGCTTACCGCCGCCATGGTCAGGTGCTCTACAGCTGCTGAGAACTGAGGCCCGAGAGGAACAACGTGCGTCAGGAAACACGTGCTAGTTTGTGCCGTGCATCACACGTTAACGAACCTGCTGCGGATTTCAAGTCACTGTCAAGGTTTTTTGCCTCAAACGGACCATGAAGACAAAACACAAGTTTGGTTCACCCAAAAGATTGCCTCGTTAGAATCAAACTGACGCCACTTTTAACGTAAACTTCGCTCAAATAAGCGATATAATTAGGAAAAAAGTAAATGGCCATGCGACCCACTAGCTCGATCATTTCCCGCAACAGAACCTGTGATGTCATACCTGCCAGCTCTGCGATTGGCGGAGGCTGACAAAAGCAGATGCAAATTAGGTAGAGCTTATAAGCTTACCGAACACGCTATTTGCGCTTAAATTTAGGGCACATTCGTTTTAAAGCAGTAACAATGGTTGCACAAACAATGGAAGTTACGAAAGCACACGTAAACACAGAAGTACCGATGCGTACTTCTGTTGGTACTGCGCGCACAATGCTTGGTTTAGCTGCACAGGACTGCGGGGCTTTGGCGTGGTCTCAGACGACACTGGCCGATTGACGCAAGCAACGGTGTCTTACGTGACCATATTGGTCGAGTGAGCACTACGTTTCACGAAACGATTTTTTTCTCCCAGAACAAAAACAAGCCAGGTTCAAATACGGTCAAAAATAAACCGAGGGACGCGCTTTCGGATTGCTCCTACAGCTGCGTCCGAATAGCAAGACGGTCGCCCCAAGTCCAAACACGATCCTCTCCGTTCGCTCCTCTTTATCTCCTCCTCCTCCTACGTCCGAGCAGCGGCGGGGAGAAGGGCGAGAAGGGCCGGCTACAAGCGGAGGTGGACGACGCGGCTGTCCGCGCACCCACCAAGGACGCGTCAAGCGAAGGGAAGCTTGGCTCGCCCCGAGGCAAAAAGGAAACGTGTCCTTTGCGATGCTGCCGCACGTTCCCACGGGAAAACTTCCTGCTGCCAAAGTTTTTTCCATCTGGCTCGGAGAAGTCGGGACACACGCACAACCGTCACACGGAAACCAGGCTTCCCAATCGGCTGCAGAGCGGCCGGTTCGTGTGATGTCATTGCGGACCACGAAAACACGCGATTTAGCGGGAAAATCAAAATTTTAACCTGAATGGAATAATTTCTCAGTGAATATATCATCGTTTGTATCCGGACAAGCGCTGGGGGAACTATAAAACACGAAATCTTTTAAAGAAGCCATCAGGACAAAACACAAGTTTGTGTTATTCGAAAGATTTCGTGTTTTATAGTGCCCCCAGTGCTTGTCCGAATGCAAACGATGCTTTATTCTCTGAGAAATTAGTTAATTAAAGTTAAAATTTCGATTTCCCCGCTAAATCGTGTGTTTTGTCGTCTGCAATGACATCACAGAGCCTTGTTTACCGTTAGTGAACCTAGATGGCGCCACCACACCGCGGCAAGCCATTTTCTGCCTTTGGTTTGTTTGTGAACGTATTTGTACCTGACTTGTTTTGTTTATGGAGACAATCGTTTCGTGAAACATGTTGGTCGCTCGACAAATACGGTCACGTAAGACATCGTCGCCTGCGTCAATCGGCCAGTGTCGTCTGAAACAACCCCAAAGCTCCGCAGTCCTGTGCAGCTTAACCAAGCATAGTGCGCGCAGTACAAATAGGAGTACGCATCGGTACTTCTATGTTTACGTGTGCTTTCATAACTTCCACTGTTTGTCCTACCATTCTTAGGGCTTTAAAAAGAATGTGCCCTAAATTTGAGCGCAAATAGCTCGTTCGGCAAGCTTATAAGCTCTGCCTAATTTGCGTTTGCTTTTGCCGCCCTCCGCCAATCGCAAAGCTGGCTAGTATGACATCATAGGTTCTGTAGCGGGAAATGAGCTAGTGGGTTGCATGGCCATTCCCGTTTTTCCTAATTATGTAGCTTATTTGAGCGAAGTTTACGTTAAAAGTGGTGTCAGTATGATTCTAACGAGGCAATCTTTTGAATGAACCAAACTTGTGTTTTCTCTTCATGGCTTCTTTAAATCAAACAAACTTGTATTTTGTCTTCATGGCCCCTTAAGTCCTGACCCTTTTCGGTCAAACTTGAAGTAGTAGAAATGACTTTGTGGTACTTCTGTATTCATAGGGGGAAATAACTTCTGCTTATACCTCCGTAGATATCGCGGATTTAAGATGACGCTTTAGTAACTTCGTCAGTGTTTCTGCAGACTTCCAAAATTCGTGCAGCGCAGTAGGAGGGGGAACGCGGGAGTGCGCCCGCGAACAGACGTGTTTGTGAACAGACGTGTTATTATGTGCGCTGTAAATCGGGTGGCTGAGGCCCCTGTCAGGCCACGTCCGCCTTTAGTCTCAGCCTCCCCTTGGTTTTGCCAAGAAATAAAAATCAAATACTAAAAAAAATACTCAAATACTCAAAATGTTAGGTCTAACGTTACGCTTTGAGGTAACGTCGTCAAAGCTACCCGAAGCCTTATGGAGAAACAGTTTAGCGTTTCTTATCAGATCAATCAAGCTTAACAATCGGTCAGCTAAACGTTTTTGACCAAGATTCTTAGTCGTAGCAACACATAGAATAGGGAAAAGACAAAAAAGTAAAAGGATGATGACAATTTCACGCTTTACTTAGCCACACGTGTAGATGCCTGCCACTCCAATCAACACCGTCGACATTGACGTGTAACCGCACAGGTGCATTGGACAACGCTTAACAGGTCAATTACTTAAACAAATCAAACAATTGTTTAGGGCGCAAGCACAGGGGTCGACCATAAGAAATCTGTGCGCGTACTCTGAAGCCATAATACCCAACCTGCAGCACGCTATCTACGCCGACGACATCACTTCGTAGACCACATCTGGTTCCAGTGGAGAACATCAACATCAAGACGAGCTCTAAGAAGCTGTAGACATCATTATCAACTATACCTGCGTCCCATGGGCCTCCCCTGTAAACCCGCCAAATCAGCGAGCCTCATCCTGGGGGACAGATCACATGGCCGCGCTCCTCCTCGTATCCCCGATCTTCCAGTGTATATACAAGACGAACTCATTCACTCGGTCACCATTCTCCGCATCCTCGGCGCTCCCTTCCACCGAGACGGCACGGGCACAGAGCTCCTTCCGCAACTAAAGATCCCCATTCCTCGCCTGACCCACCTTATCCGCACAATCCGCAGCCGACATCACGGCCTCATAGAACCGGAAATCTATCGGATGGTAGAAGCTCTCCTGATCAACAAAATCACCTATGCCACATCGTACCTAAATCTTGTAATACAAGAAACAGCAAAAATAAAAGCCCTCATTCGTAAAGCCTACAAAACGGCTGTCGGCCTCACTATCTACACCTCAACGGACAAATTACTGAAACTGGGACTAAACAACGCCTGTGGAGAGCTCAAGGAAAGCTCAGAGAACAACTCTAACGCCTCACTTTGACGCCAACTGGCCAAGCCGTTCTCCACATGATCGACTACCCTACGCCGCCAAATAAAGACCGGGCGCAACGTACACCAACAATCCTCAAGAACCACATTCACGCCTCCCCCATATCGCACCATATGCATCCCATTTTCGACCAAGGGCGCCGGGAAGCGTGGGTTCACTCTCTCATAAAGAAGCTAGTGGATGGCCCCCAGGTGAGTTACACTGACGTCGCCTATGCCTCTTTCACTCGACGCACAATTGGTCAGCCTCAATCACGCCGGCCAAACCTCCGCGACGGCCACTACGCACACCCACAAAATACAGACGGCAGAAGTTCTAGCGATCGGCTTCGCAGCCACCACCCACACCTCTCGTCCAGTAGTCTCTGACTCGCAGTAGGCATGCCGTTTATACTAGCAGGCCTAGCTCCACCTCGGACCATCCATCTCCTCCAACTTCTACCCGTCCAGACCACCATCACGATCATGTGTACTCCCGGCCACTCCGACCTTCCGGGGAATGAAGCAGCCCACGCCGCAGCCCGAGCTCTGCACTCTCGGGCATTCTCCCCCGATGGCCAAATGACCCCATCACCCCACCCGGACACCCCCGAGATCTAAATTCCCCTCGATAATAAATACAACACCCTTTTATCTCACTACACCCCTACCCGCTGCGTCCACCCCACTCCACACCCCACCATAATCAACCAGTAAGCCGTCATCTATCGTCGCCTTGAGACCGGTATACGTACTACAACCACGTCATCCTCCACTAGAGCACACCCACTACCTACCCCCGCCAATGCCAACACTGCGACACCCCGATCACCACATTCCATTTGGTACACTCCAGTCCCCACTCCCCTTACCCACCCCCCTCCTCTACCCTGAAGCAGTGGGTAGACTGAGCTGAGCAGCGCGGACCCGGCCCGCCAGACGGCCTTGGTTTCTCGGGCCATTGAGTCGGCATCCTGGACTAGGAACACACATCCTGCCCTAGTAACGCTTCACCAATTACTTCCTTTGGGAAGTAAATGATGAACTTCACCATTTAGGCCCTTACCGTTTATTTCCAATAAACCTTTACTACTACTACTACTACTACTACTACTACTACTACTACTACTACTACTACTACTACTACTACTAATAATAATAATAATAATAATAATAATAATAATAGTAATAATAATACTAATAATAAACCTATGAAGCCTATAAAGATGTTCCGTGCCCACAAAGGCGCTCATACCCGCTGTGGTGTATTGCACAACGCTTTATGGGTATTTTATGCTTGACGTAGCCATCGCCCCTCGGTTTTTTAAAACATAACCTGTCCAAACCCTACGCATAATGAACATAACTGCTAAGCAAATACACCAATACGCGTACACACGCATCAAAACCGGGCAGCAGTTTAACCCGGCACTGGTACCCGCCGTGGTTGCTCAGTGGCTCGGGCGTTGTACTGCTGAACCCAAGGACGCGGGCTCGATCCCGGCCACGGGGCCTGCTTTTCTGATGGAGGCGAAAAGCGAAAACGCCAGTGTGTCGAGATTTCGGCGCCCGGTAAATATCCCCAGGTTGTCTTAATTATTCCGGAGCGCTTCACTACGGTGCGCCTCATAGCCCAGGTGTAGCTGCGGCGCGTTAACCCCCACAATCAACCAATCAAATCAGGCATTATATGAGAATCACTTTGATTGCGATACTGCTGGTGCCTCTTCGTTAACTAATACCCAGGAAAAAAAAAGGACAATCGCGAGGTGTTCTTGTAAAGTAAACTGTATGATGGCTAAGCGAAACAGTAAGCTTTGCAGCTGAGCATCATAACATACAAGAAATTTTGGAGCCAGATTTCTGGCTCTTGTATTTTAAAGCGAAGATTTACTTGCTTTTCCTCTCGGATACGAGCCGCTGCTGCTGGTGCTGCTGTTCCCTGCCGAATGCGCCGCTCAGTGGCCGGCGCCTCCTCCTCGCCACAAGAGAGGGGAGAACCTCAGTGGGTTTCTTAGGCCCCGCCGATAACTGCCCCTCGGGTCGAGGGCACCTCCATCAAAACTAGGTCGAGAATGGGTTAGACAAAAAAGAGGACGGAGGAAATGGAGAAGAAGAAAGGCGGTGGATTATAAGCCGCGCTGCACTGTCAGTAGTCGCAACATCATAGACAGTCCGAGAGTCCCGTGCCCTTAAAAAATTCAGCACGCCACGGAACGCGTTTTCGTGAATTGATGGGGGGCGACAGTCCGGGAAGGGCAGGTTCGAAGGCGGGCATGAAGGCAGCCCGTTTCTCCCGTACAACGCTGTAAGCGCGGTTAGAGCTTGAGAATGTTGCTGGCGTTCGCACAGTACATGCGCGAGTGTCTCTATTGCAGGACAGTGTGAACTGGTGGGTGAACTAGTGATGCCAAGCCTATGTCTCCTTTCTGCGCAGCACACATACAGCAACACACACACCCACATAAGATGGCGCTCGTCTCTGCCGCTGTCTAAAGCCCCTCTATATACCACGTCGGAACTGCGTGCCCTCTATATGACGTCGGGAGAATGCTACGCATGGCAGCGTAGGCGTACACAATGGAGAGCACACTGCAGTTGCTTTTTAGGGTGGCGACAGATACCCATGATGGGGGACTGGCCAAGGCTTTTGAGCTGGCTATACAGAAACAATGCGTATACGTATAGGTAATACAGCGTCCTTGCGTGTCTTCGTCTTCTTCAGTCGAGGACGGTCTAAGAAACGGTTTCAGTGATGCTTTTTTCTCCTCTTTTCTCTCTTGTTGTAAAAACACACGTATTGTGAAAACCCGAGGAAGTATGGAGGGAACGCTCTCATAGTATGCTATGGCATATAAGTGCTGGTTGCACCCGAACATAAAATAGGTGCACTAATTCTGCTTCTAGTTCATCCGTCTATCCGAATCTGCTGTTGGCGCCCTTATAAGTCGCATCCTCGCTTTTGTTTTCTGCCAATCTGGGAGTGAGCCTTTCATTTTCCTCAGACCAGGCGCCACCGCCAGAGGGAGCGAAAGCTTCACGAGCAGAGCGCGCTCCAGAGGGGCTTCGGCGTCCACCTTCTCAGCGGCTCTGTTCCCTACGGCGCTGAAAGGCCGGCCTCCGGGTTAGACGCTCCCCCTTCGCCTCCCTCTAAACCTCAGGGCACCCGAGGACACCGCGGCCAAGATGTTCGGGAGCGCTTCTTCCGGCACCGAGCTCCTGCTCCAGGGAGGCGATCTCCGAGCGCTGATAAACAACCCTCGCCGCAACGTCAAGACCCCGATCATCGTCGCGTCGATCATCTTCGTCGTCGTTGTCATTTTCTTATCAGTGAGCACCGCGTCGACGCATCACTCAAGGCCCCAGAACTCCTCCTCGGAACCGCCTCATCCCGTCATGGCCCGACTTGCAGAGGCAAGTTTCCAGTTCAACGAGTCGTGGGCGCATGGACATAACAGTTCAGATCCAGTCCTGGTGGTCTCTTCAAACCGCGGAGGAAAAGCGTGACGACTACGAGGAGCTCGACAAACTTGAGGCTGCCAGCAGCGTGACGGTGTTATCCACGCGAAGGAACAGGGAAGTTTATTCATCCAGCACTTTTTCTTCAGTGATGAAGACTTTCACGCGAACTTGGCCCTGCCGTCTTCTTCTTTTTTTTTTTTTTTGAGAAGGGTTACAGCAGAGAGGAGCCGCATTAGTTGTCGAACAGTTACTGGCGTCTCTGAACAGCCATTAATTCAAGGTGGTATTAGCCGTTTGTTACAAATGATGCGATCATTGGTTATTATAAATTAAACAGGTGTCCCACTTAAACCACCACCGTTGCCTAAAATTTTCTTAGCATGTGTGCGAAGTTTGCGCCTTAAAGACGTGATAGCGTCAAGCCGTCAAACAACTCTCTCCAAATGGCATGCATTGTCATCCTCCATGTCGCCATACCTTCCTCCCCAAACGTGAGGCCACTGACCTTTCCTTCTCTGAATAAATTCTTTTATTCATCCGCTTGGTAAGTTCAATTCCGTACCACAACTTGCACTATTTCCCCAGCCAATAAGAAAACTCCGATTTCTGCGACGTCCTCTGCTTTCTATACGCCTCGAGCTTCGCGATCGCTGCGCCGCCTGCCGCCGCTTCTCCGCGGCGTTGACGGGATTTGCGCTGCGTGACTGATAGGGGCTCGTGCAGTGTTTTGATTCTATTTCACTTCTTTTCGGCT
>NW_027526203.1:394622749-394954830 GCF_048455015.1 Haemaphysalis longicornis
CTACAGGAAAGGAAACCCTCGCACCATATATAGGGCCAGAGGAGCGACAAATGGTGGTAGTAGATGAGGCTAGTGCATCATTCTGTATACACTAAATTATGCACGGGACAACGGGCAGGACAAAGTAAACAAGACCAAACAAGACATGATGACAAGCTTTTTGTCTTTTTTACTGGCCAAGACAAGGCAAAAAAGAAATGTATTTAGGGTGATGTGGGGCTTGCCAACAAACGACGGAATAAGTGGGACGATCAGGCCATCCACAGACTTTTTTCCCTCCTTGAACCGCGACCATATAGTTTTAGCCCATCGAAACATCGGCGCTGCGAATGAACATACATAAAAGCTGTTGGCTCGAGATAAGCCGTTTGCGGAAGTGAATGAGGCCTATCTCAGTGGCGGTCACTGGGCGATAGTGAGTTCGTAAAGAGTGGGCGTCGCGCGAGGCCAAAAGGCGTCCATCGGCAGGCGCATCACGCTAGCGCGGTCAATACAAACGGCCCTTCATGTTTTATGCATCCGGCGGCACATGGCGGCGCAGTGTGGCGCGTGCCACTGCGGCGCTCCAGCGCGCACCACTGGTGTCGCGACAAGGCGCCGAGGGTCAAACGCGACCGCGCTCGGCCTGACAAGGTCAAACCGCGCATTTCGCGGCCGCCTGTAAGAGCCGGGCTGTGACACGTTGTAAAAACCGCGCCGCGCTTCCTTTGATACCACCGCGCTCAGATTGGGCGCAAACAGCCCCGCACAGCGTGGTTACTCGCCGTTAGCGACATTTAGTAGCAACAGTGTTCTGTGCTCTGAAGAAATGAAAAAAAAAAAAAAAATCCAAGCTGTCAGTCGTTTTAGCATTACACTATTTGAGCGCCTGAACTTTTCGAGCACGATGCTTTTTATGTCGTCCTGGGGAGTCATTTGTGCCCGTCCGTGCGATGAATTCGTGGCAGCGAATAACAGTAGACTGAAATAAAGACCAAGTATACCCGAAGTAGAGAAGATTCGTTTTCGTCGTGTCAGTTTAAGAACGAAAGTTGGTCTAAATAGGTGTTTGCTTAAGTTAGACATGGTTACTAGCGCTAAAAACGCTTTCTTGCATTCGTCCTGTCTTTCTTTTTCCTTCCTTCGTCTTCCGTTTTTCGCGCTAGTAGCCATATTGATGTCATGTCGAATTGGCGGAATACAAACTGTTCTGCGGAAGAAGGTGTTGAAACCCTTGAAGTGCATCCAGCCTACTTGTAAGACCCCATCATGACAATCTCCAAAGCTTGATTTAAAAGAGATCGAAACAAATTCAAAGCTCTTCACATCCTATAGAGTGATAGTGGTGGCAGTGGAAGCATCGCATAGGTTTTAGTGAGAAAAGAATGGTGCACTAAGGTCTGAAAGACAGTTCGTTATCATCATTATAATTTGGTAAGGTACCCCTCCCCTCTCCTCCTCCCAACCGTTTTGTTTGCTGCGTACACTTCCAACCGTAGCGGTAACTAAAGACCACTTGCACCACGCAACTATGCACCTCGTGTAGTGCTCTGTGCATTAAAGCGGCAAAGAAAGGCAAATTTAAACTTTGTATCCCTTTGTGTAGTCAGCCAAAAGAATACAGAATGAAGGCACGTACGACGTTTTCTTGTCAGCTTGTCCAAGCGCGTGAAAAGGCCCGGAAACACCAACACATGCCTCTACGAGGGAAGAATAAAGAGTCGCTCCACGCTTTTCTACGAAGTAACTCCCTAAACCGGAAGACTTCGATAAAATTAAGAAAAATTAACCGGTGATTTAAGTCTTCTGACGTGCTCTGAAGGCGAAGGCTTCCCCTGGCGATGCTTATGAAATACCTTTACTGCTACATCGTGTTTGCGTCTCTTTTTTCAGTTTCGTTTCTTCGTCTTTTGGCGCGAATTATTTCTCCACGCGGACTGTTATACTTCACGCCACAGATTCCTCAGAATCAGAGTTCTCTGTGGCTGGCATGCGCACGTGCTCCCCTGCCGTCGCATTCACCTGTCACGCGATATGACGTCAGCGCCACATGCTCTTGGCTAACTCTTGTTCCGCCGCTGGCATAGGGCTGATGAAGCACGGTGGTAACGCACTCGACCTACTCTGGAGACCCGGGTTCAGTTCTCGTACAAACACCAATGTATGCACTTTTCTTTTCGAAATATTTGAGGTAGTTTACAGAAACTAGAAATCTTCATACGCACTTTGGCGCGAATCCTAATATTTTTACCTTTCCCACTTTAAAAGGGAGCCATTGTCTGTACTGGACAACGCCGCCTTTCCCATAATGTGAAAGTAAGAATTTCGCCTTAAATTGTTTTACGGGGTCAGCAGCGGAAAATTGCCCCAAGCTGACAACAGAAAACGCGAGGTTCGCCTTTAGAGGGTGCTCCACGGCAAGCACAGTGATGGTGCAGTGAAGGACGAAGGTTGCGCAAGCTCCATGGATTCGGTTAACAGCGAAAAAGAAAAAAACATTCAGCCACCTTCGCTATTGAGATGCGAAAACTGAAGAAAAGGCGGAGCTGGTGGTCTTCACTATCTTTAACTAGCCCCTTTCTGAAGAGAAAGATGGGTAAAATGCGAAGCTTTCTCCAGGCAAACTGAGGCAAATCAAAGTCCACAATCCACCCTTCTAAAGTCCAAAATCCCAAACCGCCAAAGTGCGAAGCCAACGCCCACGCTACGAACCCAATTAAAATTCTGATCGCCCTGAATGCGATGATAGCGCGATCCGATAAACGCCGGTTTCATAGCGCGAGGGACTCACGTTCGATTCCAGCCACGGGAAGCGTTTTTTTCTTCAGGCGTGCACTTCGCCCACCTTTTCGTCGGCTTCTTGGCTCCTGGCCACTTTCCCTCGCACTTCTTGGGCTAGCATTTTTCTCCTCCCAACTTTGATGGGTCGATTTTTGAGTGAAACCAGGCATGGCTGGAACTTAAGCTTAAAAAAAATTAAAGCCGTTCCACTCAATGTGAAAGCTGTCGGAATTGCAGAGCAGTGATTCGTCATAATGGGCTGTACCGCTGTTATCCGCTCACTGCTACCACGCCGTGCAATTCATATTTCCCGCCTTCGCAGTGCTCGCGCGCCCCCTGCCTGAAACTGCGGCAGCGGGAGTTTTGCTATTTTTGTGCTTGCTTTAATTTCGTATGCTGGAGCGGTTTTCGGTCATTCCGAACACGCCATTTTTTATTTTTTTTTTTTGTGTGTGGCTGGAGCCTTTCTGCGGCATTTCGAACGTGCCATTTTCTGATTGCGCGTGGAGCGTTTCTGCGTCATTGCGAACGCGTCATTGTTTTCTTGCACGGCCGCTTTTTTCTCTTACTATCATAAAAACCAACCCAATGAGCGTTTCTAACTAAATGAAAGCGGGGGCTGCCGTTTAATTATGTATATTTTGCCTCAAATGTACCTATAGTTTTCTTTGCCCTAAACAACTTGGAGATGTAGGACAAGCGCCAGCGCTTCACGAGTTTCGAACGCTTAGACTATATAAACCGCTTGGCTTTCGAAGCCTCTGGGGTACGCCGCGAACGACAGCGTTACCACGGGACGCCCTGTTGCTTTACTTGGGTCTAGCGAGCGAGCTACGACGACAAGGCGAGCGACTTAAAGGAGCCATGAAGACAAAATACAAGTTGGGCTTATTAGAAAGACTGCTTAGTCCCAATAACAATGATACCAATATCACCGCAATCTTCGAACAAATAACGGAGATATTAAAGAAAGCGTGTGAAGCAGTCGCGACCCCTAGCCAATTTCCCGCAACTTTTCTATGACGTCATGGAACCTTGTTTGTGCGATTGGCTGCCGTCTAACTGACCTGTCGTGACGACACATGACTGGACGCCTGTAATGGGGCCTCTAGTTCCATTTGACCGCATCACTTGAATGCTAACGTGCAGTTAACGCACTGAAAATTATGTTTTATTGTCGGCCCGTATGACGTCATTCTTGCTCATAACACGTCATTGTGGCGCAAAATTTGAAAGTTTTTAAATACTTCTTGCTTTTTTTCGTTAAAAAACATCTTTTGTGGCTGCAATGTAGCTGAGTGGGATACTGAATCCTAGTTCTTTCAAATTAAACAAAGTTGTACTTTCTCTTCATGGCTCCTTTAAGTGCTCTTCTCTTCAAAACTCCGCTGATAAAATTGCCCCAAGCAGGCAACAGAAGACGGAAGGTTTGCCTTTAAAGGTTGCTCCACCGCAAGCACAGTGATGGTGCGGTGAAAGACAAAGGTTACAAAATGTTCTAAGAGGTTGGTTACCCCCGAAAAATTGCCCCATACTGGCAACAAAAAACGCTTCGCCTGTAAAGGGTGCTCCATGGCAAGCTGAGCGTTGTTGCAGTGAAGGAGGAAGGTAACAAAATGTTCTAGGGAGTTACGAGCGAAAAACGCTCTAGGCCGTGCCGCCCTGCGATTTTGGCTGACCAGCGGATTTATGAAATCCTTTTCACTTAGTAACGATGGTCCCAGTAGGTTTATTGTTGTTAAGGAACACGCAGATGGGCATGCTGGCAACCGCAGATCCGTTCTTGTGCAAAGCCGAATCGATGCACGTACGCCGGTGGGTGGTCGGTTGGGCCGGATCGGTATTGCGGTATTGCAGAGTAAGCCAAACGCCCCCAACACGAAACGCGTAAATCACTCCCTTTTTGGTCCCGACACACCCATATTAAAATCAGTGACTATGACCGCCTGGGTACCGCATCCCAACTAACCCACGGTCCGAGAGCAGTCCGATGACGCCTAAACATGTTTAATGATTTTAAATGCAAATGCATTGATGTCAAATTAAAATGAGGCGCTTTGTTTCCGCCCGCGTTCTCGAAGGCCTCGTCCTCTTGCCGTTTGAGGTGGTTTTCTTAGCGATCCGCTGCCGCCTCACACTTCAAGGAGTTACAGTTATTCCTCAGTGTATAAATCATTTTTCAGTGTTTGTGTCATTTTTGAACCTGATGGATTTGTTCAATGTTCAATTTTTGTGTCATTTTGCACCTGTGTACTTTTTAACCCTGTCATTTTTGTAATTGGAGAACTGACTGTTGTGCCTCTTTACATGTACACTTTTTTTGCGACTATGCATTTCGACATGAATATGTTTGTGTGTGCATTACCATGAGGGGTGCTGTTTTTAATGATGCATTGTGTTTTCTTTTTCACTGCCTACCCTATGTAACGCCCGTAAGGGCCCTTAGGGTAAATGAATAAATAAATAGTAGTAGCTTCGATCAGTCTCCTTCGCGTTGCACCACTGCTGGTTATTTTTCGCTACTTCTGAGTTGCGCTACTTCCGCGCTGAGGAACGCTTACCGCTATAGAACACCTCGCACTTGAAAAGACGCCCGGGGCCGCGAGGCTTTGGTGTCAGGGAGATCAAAAATGTATGCAAATCCAGCCTAATATATTGCTCAGGTGAAAAATTGCCCCCAACTGCAAACGGGAGACTCTGGGTTTACCTTAAAAGGGGGATCCACAGGAAGCAGGATGATGGCGTGGTTAAGGGTGGAGGTTACTAAACATGCCTGGTGGCGAAACATTCCATACAATGAAAAGAAATTGTTTTTGTTCTTGCTGTGCCTGTATTGGTTTTGTTAGAGCAGGCGGAAGCTTTAAAGCAGATGGTATTTCACACGCACTTTCGAGGCAATTTTTTTTTGCTTTCACTGTGACCCTGCGTGATTTAACTTTTCTGTCACATAAGGTATTGGTTTTTGCAACAAAAGTAATCGCAGGGAGTGTATGTCCGTAGTATACATTTCTTTTTAATGATAGGAGTAGATTACTTTTCAATTCTTAAGAGTATTTTCCGAATGCTTCCCAGCCTATATTAGCACTGCATCTGATTTCCTTCTCATGACTTAGATTAGCACGGTCAACTTGTTCAAGGTAGCTATGCTCGCCAACCTTTTCTAGCATTTCTCCATCTGGGCTGAAAGGGAGGCTTTAGCATGTCTGGGCAGTATTGTCTTCGATTTCTTGATATTTATTCTTAACCGTACCTCTGAGCTGTCTGACAGCAATTACTAAAGCAATTTTTCCAGGTCTCCTCAAGGAGCAATGAATAAGAAGATGTCATCTGCAAATCTAAAAAAAAAAAAACTAAAGTGACTGAAATGTTCTTCATTTACTCGTATCATTCCCTTCTGCCGATCGGTTGGGCTAAATAACCTCTCTGGGCAGTTTGTAAATAATTTCGTGGATGTGGTGTCTCTTTTTCTGTCGCCCTACCTGATAGAGAACTTCTCACGCTTCTTCTGACGAATTACCATCCCCGTACGTGCCTTTTATACGTTCTTCAAGAGCAGTATGCAGGGGCCGAATTCTCTAAAACGACGGGGCGTCGTTTTGAAACGGCGGGGTAGCGCCATGCAAATGCATGTGTCAGGGCCGTACCCAGAAAGGGATTTGGGGGTTCGAACCCTTCCCGAAATCTTTTCCAGGCAACACGTAAGCAATACTTACTGTTGCTTTCAGAAAAACTACCCCCTTCCCAAAATTCATACCCCCCACCCCCCCCCCCCCCCGAAAAAAATGGCTTGGTACGGCCCTGGCATGTGTTCTGGGGTTGGGGACGTCGCTTTGGGGTTCTCTGCAGGTAGAGTGAGCCGCAGAAAAGCGCTGTGGCAAGGGCGCGAAGCGACACCCACTGCCCCCCCCCCCCCCCCCCCCCCCGTCGTTTCACTTGTCGCTTCGCACCCTTGCCACAGCGCTTTTCTGCGGCTCACTCTACCTGCAGAGAACCCCAAAGCGACGTCCCCAACCCCAGAACACATGCATTTGCATGGCGCTACCCCGTCGTTTTAGAGAATCCGGCCCCAGGTCTCCTCTATTCCCTGTTCTCCAAATGCTTCCATTACTGCACCAGTGCCTGCTGTATCAAACACTTTTTTTTGTAATATATACAATCTATAAACGGATTTTAAATAGGTTTATTACACTCCACAAAGTTGATGGCATCAATACGATCCGCTGTTGAGTAAGCATTTTGTTAAAATGCAGCCTGTTTTCTCCCTCATTTAAACTCTAGGATGTTGCTTATAGGGTTAGCTATTTCTTTGATACACAAGTTCTATAGAACACAAAGTGAGGTAATGGGTCGATAACTCTTAAGATCTGGGGCATACCCGTTCTTGCGACTTGTAATTATTGGCATTTTTTTTACACTAGCGGTTTTTAAGACCTGACGCGTTCTGAGAATAATTTTGCTAGCTTTTATAGCACGATATCTCCTCTATTCCTTGTAAAATCGGGCTTGTTCCGTGGTCCCCTGTAGCTTCCCGTCTTTCATCCACTGATGGCCGTTTTCCACTTCGTCCTTATTTCTTCGTGGAACACCCTGAACTAAGTTAGTCCTCGCAGTACTGTCTCCTGGCCTAACGCTGCTAGCGTGCAACTCAAAATGGAACCTCTCCGATCTCCGATTCATTCATTATTTCATCCATGTTGTTCGTAATATTACCTATTTCTTCTTTGAGTTTATACAATGCGTCATGCCAGCAGCAAGCTTCTTCGTTTCCTTTAAAGGAACACTGAAGGCCACCAGCAAGTTTGTTTCAAACGAAAATCTGACCTTCCCTAGCCGTTTATCATTGATTTGGTGCCGGAAAATTCCTGAATTGCTGATAAATCGCTAATCAAACGCTGATCAAACCGGACGCAAACAGCGGCTGTAGTTGTTGTTTGCATCACCATAAACCGGAAGCAGGCGAGGAAGCGGTGATGTATAGCGGTATAGAAGCAATCGAATACAACGCTACCACGTACCGCGCGGTTTCGTCAGTTTCGGTCAAATCAGTCGTGCTTTTCCGGAACAATCACGTCTTTTGCAGCTCCGGACCACTAATCAAAATGTGCCTTCATGGTACCCATGATCAGTATTGATGGTTTGTTGAACAAAAACATATTGTCCTTTTGAGTCCCGCGAATGTTGGAGTCGAACCAACCACTCTTGCGTAGCTTGCACGCTTCCTCAAAAAGCGGCACCGCCGCACCAAGTACTGACGAGTAGCGCCATCCAGCGTCAGCCAGGAAAGACGCTTCGCGCGGCACCTGTATTCACGTTATCTTTCTGCCTTATTTAAAAAAAAGCTATGCGTCCTTGAACCCTTGAATCGAACCCGCGTCCTTGGGCTCAGCAGCACAACGCAATAGCCGCTGAGCCACCGCGGCGGGTCCATAGGTGCATGAGACGGCACGCTGATACAGCTGTCTTGTGCACTCTGAGCATTACAGTGCCTGTGCAATAAACTCAGTTATAGAAGTGCACTTGTGTCGTGTTCTTTCACAGTCCCTGTCCATTTTTTGCGCTCGATTGTACAAACCTTGCGTCCTTGCTTTTGTGTCCATCATTTTTTTCCCTTTTATCCTTATGGCGGAGTGTACGCGTTGTCTTTTCACGCTTTCTTTTTGACATGAGACAGTAACACTATCCGCCGAGAGGGCTTTTTTTTTTCTGTTCGAGAAAAAAAATGTGAAACTCAAAAAAAAAAAAAAAAGAGACCCGAGACATAGTGAAACTAACCCTTTCAGTCACGAATTATTATATTCACTGCAGAAAAATTCCATACTTGGAGCTTTAGCAGTGTCAAGTGTCTAGAGGTAAGAAAAAGAAGTTCAGTCTTTATAGAATACTTATTACGTAAATGGCGTCGCGTCCTCATACGGAGACATCATTACTCAATCCTGCTTTTCCCTATAAAAAATCATAAATATCCTGGGGCAGTTTACATACAAGGAGGTGAAATAATAATTTCTGCACATGAAAGAGGTGTTTTTAGCTTAAATGATTTACGCCGCAGTAAAAGAGAACCTAAGACGGCAACACACCGGAACTCCCACAAAACTTGGTGGCGTCCATTTGAAACAATGTTTATGAGTGCGGTTCTGCCATTCCACATCCTATGGTGCTACCTTTCACTTCCGTGGGTTTCGAGCATCAGCCGCACCACTCTGCAGCATGAACTCTTTTCGTTTTCACGAGGAAAACGACGAAGAATGAAAGGGCTAAAAAAAAAAAAAAAAGAGACCCGACACATATTTTATTTAATGCGAATGTTCATGGTAAGGAGTGTGCACTGCGTACCCCTCTTGCCTAATTTCAAATTTTGGGGGCTTGACGCGCCGAAGCTACGTCTGGGCTACGAGGCGTGCCGTATACGGCTCCGGATTAATTTTGACCACCTGGGGATCTTTAACGTGCATCGAAATCTCGACCCACGGGAGGTTTTGCTTTTCATCTCCATGCGAAAAGCGGCTGCCGCGGGCGGGAATCGAACCCGCGTCCTTGGGCTCACACCTCTCTCCTACTCTCCCAAGAGCGGGCGCCACGGAGAAAGTTTGGGAGGAGAGGGCCGGCCGTCCCGTGCTGCGGCAGCCGAGGCCAGCGCGGGAGGACCGGAGCCCGCTGGGCGTCTCCATGGCTACGTACGTTGCTAGCAACACCGGCGTCGGCTCGCCGGGCCCCACAGAGGCGCGATGGACGCCTACGGGGCGGCCGGCGGCGTGTCGCTCAGCTGCCCGGCGTGCCGCATCTCGGTGGTGTCGTCGCGGGCGCGGGCCATGTGCCCCTTCTGCGGCTCCTTCTACAACCGAGATGCGAACGCGGACACGACGCTACGCGGAAGGACCGCGCCTGGCGATAGCCTGCCCCACATTGTGAGTGTGCCGACCGCCGCAGCACGTGTATGCACGCGTGACCGTCGGGGCCTTTCAGAACAAAATGTCAATGGACACCAGTCGGGAGAGCTTCTCAGTAGTCACCCTGTCACCTATGACATCCTTTCTGGCGCATGCCATTTAAGCGCGAAATAGTTCGGCGCGATTACCTTCGGCAGGAGATCATGGCAGTACGAGTTAGAAACATGAAGGGCTTGCTTTGAACGCGCCCTTTCGACAACTGGGCTACCGCAATATGCGGCTAGCAAAGGGAACAATATGACTTTTCGGACAAGTCTGATGGGCCTAGTGTACGTTTTATAGATCGTCCAGCAAGAGCGAGTGTACCCCGCAAACGCGCTGCTCGGTGCCACGTCAGCTGTGACGGAACAACGCAGGGCCGCTTGCGCAAGGTCGGTCAACCCCCTGCTATCGCCTTATTGCTATTCACCATTGTCGCTCGCTATTCGTCATGCTGAGAATGCAGGAGCGGATTTGTTTACACCTTCATTCTCCGCAAGGCGTTGAAATGCACTAGCTAACGCCTGTCAGTGCAATGAAGAGTTTTCAGAGTGCACTCAAAAAGCTCCCAATGAAAAGGAAGAACGTATGCAGGCTCGCGGGCTGTCCATGTATCATTTCGTAATCCTGACGCGCCGACATGTAGCCACAAGTGCGTGGTTGCAGCAGCCATAAACTAGAAGATATTAGAAAAGCTGCTGCGCGTGTCCTGTTCGTATAACAGCGTCGTTCATTCGGCCTTTCTGTCAGGGGCGCTGCCTCGTGAAATAATAAGTTCTAGCTAGATAGTTTTGGTGCTAGTGAGAAATGGAACCCGCCAAGGAAAAGGAAAAGGGTTAACAATCGAAGATCTGGCGGAGGTACTTCGTGCTGTATCCAAGCAACGTAGGAAGTGTGACGTGGCGCCTAGTGCGAGGAGGCTGTCTTTGCTTAGGGGATCTGGTAGAGGTGTGGCACCCTTTTTGCACGATCCGCACGCAAATCAAAATAACAGCGGTTTCGGCTACATTTCTTGTTGCTTAAAATTGTAGGATGTTGTTCCAAGACACCATACTGTCTATCACAAACCACCCTTGTATTATTCCCAGCCGTAACACAGAGGGATGCAAACGCCTTTTTGTTGTTGTTGTTGTCTGGAGGCTTTTGACATCTCAGTGAACCTAGCCCAGGTAGCGATTTTGTTAATGCTGTTTGTTGGCCTCCGTAATTGATTCTGGCGATTCTTAAATGGTTGAGCAATCATTCAAAGGAATTTCCTGCCGTGATTATGTTCACGCAGAGCGAATGTCCTGCATTATTTTTACGCATCTTTAGGACGATCATCCCCCCCCCCCCTCTTCCTCCTCCATGTATTTTATCACCCACCCCAATTCTTGTTTTCCGAGTTTATCTGCGACACTTAGCAAGCCACCTCGCTATTGAAGTTCCGTGCGTGGGTTTCAACTGTGAATAAAAATGTCAACCGCGTTGCCCTCCTTTAGAATATTTAGGACACTGCAAGCATAATTCCCTTCAGTGTTTTTATAAAAAAGTTACGCAAAAGCCGAACGATGAATTGTTTATCAGGCTTTACGGGGGTCTGCCGTTCCCCCCCCCCCTCCCCCCCCCTTTTTTTTAAGGGACAATCCTGTTTTGGAGGCCCGCAGCCATAACCTGACCGCTTCGAATCAATCATCATGTTCCAGTGAACGTTAGAAGCGTGTTCATCGAGCGTGAACGGGAACGGCGGCTGCGTTTCTAAAACAAAAACGCCCGTGAGTGCAACATCGCATCGCACTTTGAAATTACTTAGGCTGTCTGAATTATTCCCTAGTATTAAACTACGGCTTAATTGATTACGGCCAGTTTGTAGTTTCAGCGCGGAAAACCTTTTTTTTTTCTCCCAGGCATGCAGAGCGAAACCAAAAGGGACATTCTTGTAGATGAACAAAAATCTAATCGTCTTATATCGTAGCCGGGCCTGTAGTCTGTGGCCGCTAGAAATAAATTTAGCGTTATGGATTGGTTTACGTGTGCTTCGCTCCTTCTCCACTGAAGGCTCTTTTGAGAATGAAATAACAATGGCATGTTCTCCTGTTGCAGTGTGAAATGATAACAACATTGCTCCGTATACCTGAAGGTACCAAGAAAAAATTTTAAACGTAAGAGCTGGGAAATAACGCGTGCTCAATCTTTAAATGGCTTTGCCAGCCAAGCTTTGTTCGCTTACACGAGGTGGTGAATGCTGTTTTTGTTTTGTTTTGACCTGTCTAGTTTTAGTTAGGTCTGAGGGGAATAGCTTCTGGGAATGTGGAACTAGTGGACAATGTTCACGGTCTCATTTATGGCCTGAATGGATGAAGAGCACATTCTCATTCTGCTTCGGTACGCTTTGAACAGGAATGCCATTTTCGAGGGCATCAAATACAGGTATTCAAACGCCCCTGCGGTTATTGCCATCATTAGGCCCATTGAGCAGCTTTACGACGTGCCTTATACCTGTAGCACGTCGTTAATTACAGCTACGCACCCTGCGCGGTGGCTCAGTGGCTAAAGCGTTGTGCTGCTGAGCGTGTACGAGGACGCGGGTTCGATTCCCGGCCGCGGCAGCCACTTTTATGATGGAGGCGAAAAGCAAAAACGCCCGTGCGTACGAGATTTCGGCGCACTTTAAAGATTCCCACGTGGTCTAAATTAATTCGGAGCCCTCCAGTACGGCGCGCCTTATCGCCTGCGTTGCGTCGGCGCGTTAAACACTACAATCTATCAATTATAGCTACGCAACATCTTTACAGACCACACTGACGTGGCGCTTTTCTTGCAGCGGTAGCTATGCGTCGCTGCTCGAACGTCCTGTGAAATCGCTTATCTTCGCATGTTGCCACAAATGTTCCGCATGATGCAGAGCATTAGCGGCTTTTTGTCTGGAAGGGTTCGCAAACAACGGATTTGCACTTAAATAACGCGGCTACTTGTGCAGTAATTTTCAGTCTTCTAAAATAATTTAATTATATTTTCGAGGTAATGGGTAGCCATATCTCATTAAGCACGATTACGAGCCCGGATTCCTAACCGGTTTCTCAAGTGATAACAGGTAAGGAGATCCAAGGGCCCTATTCTCGACTGCACAAATTGCCGGCAATTCAGGCAATTTTCCGGAAGTCTTTTCTGATTGGCTTTCAATTTTGGTCACGTGCTTCCGGTTGACAAAGCGGTTGTGTGTGCTGTCGTCATTTTGACGTTTCATGTCGTTTACGGACACCAGTTCTAAAGTTTGCCTTATTTCTCGTTACTAAAGGCGCATAATTCTTGGCCGGCAATGAAAAACCAGACTAAATGCAGCGGTCATGACAACGTAAGCCTGTCTTTGCTATTCAACAACAATACTGCTTGTAATACACACCCCCTCTGTGATTGGCTGAGAAGGCGTGACGTAATTTAAACAGTTGGCGGGAACGATTACGTCATGCATTGGCAACTTCAGGCTGCGTAAAAGTGACGTAATGCTACGTAACAGCTTGAAAATGGCGGCTGTTTTTGACGCAAAATACAAGCAAAATAGGGCAAAAAATTGCCCCGGCTTACGGCGCCGCGAAATGTGCGGCAATTTGCAGCAGGCGCAGTTTCGCATGCGCGCTGTTTAAAGCATGTTTCCTACCGAAACAAATTATAGTTTCAACTGCTTCCAAGTAAGCGATCATGGAACGTACGAATAACATGCAGTATTTTGCTTCTATGTTTGGCAATAAAATAAAAATTATTTGTTTGGCGTAACCGCAACATAAGAGGGCAGTACAAGCCTCTCCATGACAAAGAGAACCGAATGCATGGCATTTGTCCATACTTCTCCAAGTAAGCTGTTGGGTCACATGATCGAACTCAAGAGAAAAATAACAAAGAAAAGTGACTATTTGGTTCATTACAGCGCTGATTGCAGTCGAGCTTGACGAATGAGTGAATCGGCGACATCGGTGCGCTTGGCGGTGCGCTCCGCGCTTCGCTGCTCTTATGTCATAGAAGCGATGGTGCGGCCGTCTTTTTCTGTGATCACGCCATAAACTTGTAACATAGCAGCAGACGATGGCGTGGCGGCGGTGGCGGCAGGGAAGGTGATAACGTAACAAAGCTTGCATTGAAGCAGAGAGCCCAGCTATGTTAATAAAAGCGATTCAAAGAAATAATTAGATACGGTAAAAAAATTGTGTGATGTTCTTTAGCTCGACATCCGCCTTTCGCTCGCTTTTGGATCAACGTTACTCGATCGCCTTGTGGTGTTGGCGCCAAATTTGACCTCCAGAAAGGTGTTTTTTTTGTCAGCCTTAGCTACCGTCTTAACTTTTATTTTAGAGTACATGCCAAGTGTTTTTATATCTTTCTTGCACAATATTTGATACCTTGGTAGCGATTTTTATGAGTGACTCGTCAAATTACACTGCATGGCGTCATAGCTATAGGTGCAGCACGTCACTGATTGCTTACGTCGTGCTTACGCAAAAAAACATGGGCGAAATGCCGGCAATTTGTGCAGTCGAGAATAGGGCCCCAAAAGTTAAATGGAGCACTGGAGCGGTGTATAAACTGGGCAAAATTGCATGCCAGCGCGGTCGAGTAGATGCGCCGCAGATAGCGAGGGTTCGCACGGCACATTCGGCTGATCTATATCGATATACTAATGCTCGTCTTATCGCCGGCTCGAGCGAAATCGCGCTGCTGCCATCACTTGTCGCCAGGGGTGCTTTTAATATAAGCAAATGAAACAGGAAGTGCAGCAATTAGTGCAGGCGAATATAAAGGGGGACAGGGAGTGATGGGTAGCGCAAATACGAGGGAGGGGTAGAGACGCACCGAAAAGGTTTTGGAACCATGTGCAGGCATTGGAAACGCACGAGTTCCACAGAAGGCGGTACTATAGAAAACGAGCAGGGGCAGATGCTCAAGGGAGAGGAAGCATTGGCACACGTACACAAAATCATCACGGAGAAGTTCGGCAAGGTGGATGAAGAGGCCTCGCAGCGACAGAGATGCCGCGACGGGTAGGCCGGAATGTCCGGAGATAGATTGGATAGAAGAAAATAGGATATTGGGGGAACTTCAAAAGGGGTTTTGAAGGGACAGAAGACTAGACGACAACTTATTTGTTGTAAGCCAATGCATAAAGGTGGCGAAGATGCAAAACCGACCTTTGTGGTTAGCCTTTCTAGACATCAAAGCGGCGTATGATAATGTGGACAGGGAGCTGCTATGGAGCATCCTGGAGGACGAGGGAGTGGGGGCAGAATTCATTAACTTATTCAGGGAGCTATACCGGGAGAACCAAGTGCAAATAGTGTGGGAGGGGATAACATACAATAGGCCGGTATACACCTACAAGGGTTTGAAGCAATGATGTCCTCTCTCCCCACTGCTGTTCATGATCTACATGGCGGGGTTAGAAAGAAAGCTAGACAGTACGCTGGTGTTCGACTTATCATACATGGAAAACGGGCAGGTGGGGGAACAACGGGTTCCAGGTCTAATGTATGCAGTCGACATATTGTTGATGGCGGACAACCGGATAAGTATGCAGGGCTTGATGGATATATACGCACCTAGGGCTATCCTTTAACACAGAAAAATCGGGGATCATGGTCTTAAACGACGGCGCGAAGCACAAAACAGTATCAGTGCAACAAGTAGAAATACCATTGGTAAAGGAGTATAAATATTTAGGAGTATGGCTAAATGACAGCGAAGATTACACGCACACGCATGAGGCTTACCTTAAGACGAAAGGAAGACGTAACGCGGATGTAATGAAGCATAGAGCCCTCTGGGGATACAACAAATACGAGGTGGTAACGAGAGTCTGGAAAGGGGTCATGGTACCAGGATTTACTTTCGGAAATTCGGTTCTGTGGATGAAACCAGAGACCCAAGCGGGCCTGGAGGTAAATCAGAGGGCGGTAGGCAGATTGGCCATAGGGGCCCACAGCAAAACTACAAATGAAGCGGTACAGGGCGATATGGGCTGGTCGTCTTTCGGGGCGAGGGAGGCGCAGAGTAAAATAAAGTTTGAGGAGTGACTTCGTGACATGGAGGACGAAAAATTGGCCGCGAGGATGTTTAAGTACCTGTATATGAGGAGCATGGACACGCGGTGGAGACGGAGGACCAGACAGCTGACCAAGCGGTACGGAAAGTCGGTAGGGGAAAGTGGGGTTTACACAACAGTTAAAAAGCAGCTAAAGGCAGCAGAGACGCCAAAGTGGGCACAGAGAATGGAAGCGAAAAAAACCCTGGAGACTTATAGGACAGAAAAACTGGAAATTAAGAAGGAAGGATTCTATGGCAATACGAGAGGCAGTGCATTGCTCTTCGAAGCACGGGCGGGGTGCCTGAGAACCCGGGCACACACGGGTATCTACAGGCAGCAGGATGAAACATGGGCATGCTGCGGCAGTGATTGGGAAACTATAGACCATATTGGCAGGGGCTGCACAGAGATACGACCACCGCGGGGTGAGGGGAAAACGACGCTGGCGGAGGCTTCGGGATTTGGGGCGAGGGGGAACCTCAACTTCAAGGCCATAGAGGTAACGAAGAGGCGACTGGAGTGGTGGTGGAGGAAAAGTAGGGAAGGGATGGGTACGCAAGCGGAGTAATCAGACAGATGAGAATTTAGAACAGCGGGGGGAGAAAAAAAGGGGGTTGGGAGCGAAGAGAGCTTAAAACAGGGATGAGGGGGAGATGGTGGGAGAAGAAGCAAACCTATTTGGTTATCTAGGAGTAGGGCAAGCAAGAGTAATAAAACAGGCAAGTCGGTTGCTGACAACCGACGCCCCGATTCAAAGGGAGAGCCACTAATCATCATCATCATCATCATCACACGCATTAGGTTGTCCGCGTCGTGAGGACAACTTCTTCAGGGATGCCCTCACTCTCAATATGCAAGACTTCCGTGCTTTGTGATTCGCTCGGCGGCGAGTTTGTGGTGCCTTGTGATTTAAATGCTCGTTGATCAATTTGTCAAGTGCGGCCAAAATCATGGTTGGCCCAAGGAAACGCATGAACACAACGAAAACGAACTGCATGCGGGTATTGGCTACATTGCTTTCACCGTCCAAATAGGTGCTCAACGGCTCGGAAAAAGTGAGCCGACTGAAGACCAACGACTTAAACACAAATTGGCTTATTACCCGGGAGAAACAAGCATAAGCATATTATCTTAAAGATGATATTTTGATCGGTTCCGCAACACTATAGCCGCATCCTACCTCACGGCAGTGAAAGCCTTGCTCGAAGAATGGGCTGCGTTGCTCTTTGAGTGGGCACTCAAGGGCAGTGACATGAATATAATTAAGAACGTTCGTTTGGGAGGAGCCTGAAAGCCAGTGTAGCTCGCGTTAATCATAGCACTAATGCAGCCTTCGTTTGGGTGCCAATAAAAAGATAGTTGGACAACCTCCGTAGACGGGCCGGATACTTTGATTCTACAGCGGAGCTGTTATAGGCTAATTCCTCCGTTCTTTTTTTTTTTTTTTTTTGCGTGCGTAGAGCGAGAAAACATCTCCCCACCTCCCCACTCGGGCACGCCCTTTCACTTCGCTCACCAGTTCCCCTCCAGCGCTTCCTATTTCGTTGTAAGCTAGCGTATATTGCCCCTACAAAAATGTATTCCCAGTCAGACATTTGTGCTGGTGTTTAAAGGTGTAGGCGACTTTACGAAGGCCGGTGTAAGCTTGGTCTTTGTAAGCTGGCTTTCGGGCATTGGGTGTTGTAGAGTGGAGCCTATTCATAGGGAAAAATGGGAGGCAATGGGCGCGATCGCGGCGGAAGAAGACCACTGACTACAACAAGGCCGCGGACGACAAACGTAAGCGCGATACCCGTATTCGAAGCCCCTAATACAGCGAGGCGCAAAATGCAAGGCGTCTGCGTGGCTGCAATCCCGCTGACCGTTTCCCAGCGTGACGGTGCGATTTGAGAGGGAGTATGTGGCCAACCAGTAACCCAGAAACAGCACCGGTGGTCATCCACCTTCACAGAGTGGAATGGCACTGAATTTTTTGTTGCACGAGCCTCTGCATAGGCGCACGGCCGATGTAATTAACGTGATCGCTAACTTCACTCATTACTAAGCTGTTCGTTTATGTAGAAAAAGTAATGAATCCTTATAATGAATGAAGTACAATTACTTGTTTTAATTGAGACCACCTGTGATTCCTTCCTCCCTGCATGTTTGCAAAAGAAAAAAAATGGCTCCAATCCACTCTGGGTAGGTGGTTGGAAAGCAAAGCTTTAAACGACACCCGATGCAATTGCCCATGCGACGTCACTTAAATTCACACTAGTGGCTCCACAAACAGTGCAACCAGAGATTCTGCTAGCCGTTACCTGGAATTCGCGGGGGCGGCGTCCCGAACGCAGCAGCAGAGTCGGCCACGGCCGGGCTAGAGCGGCGGACGCCGCCGCTGTAGCCCGGCCGTGAGTCAGGAGAAAGAAAACAGAGAGGAGCGTCTTTCGAAATGTGAGACAGCGGAACCTAGCCATCCTGATGTACTAGCTTGAAGCTACACCCCCGCGTGACACAAGTGCAGACGCCGAAACAATTCGGCATGTGAGCTTAGTGATTCTTATTTATACCGATTTAAACTAGTTAGTTTAGTAATTTTGAGAATTGCGAGAAAGCTGAGGGAACGTTTATAATCGCTATTTATCAGAACCAGTTGCTACTTTCGCCTTTTGTAATACCTCTTAAAACATAACGGAATTGGTAATCACCAATTTAGAAAACGGAGTTCCATTTGTGGCAAGCAGTGCGCAAAAGGTAGCGTTTCTCTGGCGCCCAGATGTCTGTATGTGGTGTCTACAGTTTGTTTTCCCGCCCTTCAAACCATTCCTTAACGTATGTTTGCCGTACGACCACTTAATTCCGTCGGGTGCGGGTTACCCTGGAGGTGCTGTCGAACAAGTTAATCAAGCCGTGCGAAGGCACCGCGAAATGGACGCGAAGCTGCACAAAACAGGCCCAAAACAACCGTCGCTAAAGCAGACGACAAAGTCGTACCGCCGATGCCGCCACCGGCGAGCAGGCCGCGCCATCTCTAGTGTGTTCGCCGCGCCATCTCTAGTGTGCTCCGTGAGTGAAACCCTTCGCTCCCACCCACCCTCAACCCCCCGCCACCACCTCCACCCTCAACCCCCCGCCACCACCTTCGACGCGTTAGAAGTTTGTTGTGCCGCACGCCAGGAAAGAACCGTTGTCTGGTAGAGCTAGAAAGCTTTGCTTTAAAAAAGCCGTTTGGAATAATGAAGATCGTTTCAAAGCTGATAGAGTTATACGTGATTGTTCTTGTAACTACATACAAGCGTACGTATAGTTGCATGTGCTCGTGCACCTTATCTGTGCCAGTAAAAATATTTTGCGCAGCAAGCTCCACTTTAACTCGTTTCCTTGGACCTACTGCGGCAGAAACGCAAACTAAAAATTGTACAGGACCATATGTTTGAGATATTTGAGAGTCATTTTAATAAGGCTGTATATGCGAGTTGTGGCTGGTGTGTGTCCATCTTTTATTGTTGTGCCACTGCGTAACGTAAGCATTTACGTTCCTTGTGTTATCGTTTTAAGGCTATGTTTATATTTTGCCGGCATGACTATACGTGCTATGGAAGCGTACATATACGTGCTTGCACACTTGTACTAACACCAGAAGTCTATATGGCGAGCTACAAAAAAAAAAAAACAAATCCCTGGTTTCGTTTTGTAGTGTACACGGTATTTTTTCGCATCGATCCCACGCCAAGTGGCGGGCACATACGCGAATGCACCTATTGTGCTGTTTTTATTTATTTCTTGTCCGGTACTACTTCTTCGCCGGCACGTCGGCGTCGCAAGCAGCTGATCCGTGCCGCTTGCTTGAAATAGAGAAGGGGCGCTTTCCTAACTTGTTTTAGCATATATTCCCGCACAAGAGGAATATTTATATTGGAATAACAACTGCGAACGTAACAAAACGCGGTGATTTCTTGTATACTAATATCCCTGTTGGTGTTGTAATTGAGCTCAGTAGCGAACTACTGTATATGTTTATTTTCTTCGTTGGAAAAAAAACCGCCGCCGCTACCAGGTGGCGTCACGTGTTTATTTGGAACTGCAGTGCACGAGGCCCATAATCCTAACCTGCCCAGCAAAAGGGTTACCTTTACGTTAAATTGCAAATATAGGAAAGAAAGAAGAATTTGGCTGAAATTCAGCAACAAATTGGGCATTATGGCTGTTTAAGCCGAAAAACTCAATGCAGCACAAACGACAGGGCCACCTAATATCTACAAATGTTGATAGTTTTATTTGAGCGGAATTTTTGAGAGCGAGCTCCACTACACGATGCGCTCCTGCGCAGCACCTTGACCGGAACACCTTGGCTATTTTGGGGTAAGCATGTTGAGCCGTACGAGGTCAGAAAAAAAAATAGATCGTTTAGATCCCAAATAAGCACTCCAGACATGCTTCCAATAATAAACAAAGACAGCTAGATTCCCGCTTGTGTTAAAACTCTTAGAAAAGACCTCCACGAATCGAAAAACTGGACAAGGAAAACAGATCTTAGTAAGCACTGATTTACAAAAACTTTTCAAGCGCCTCCAATTTTACAGCTCAACACTGACAGCAGTGCTACAACTTACTTCCGCCTGTAACAGCGGATAGAGACCCGCACAGAGCATCAAAGGGTGGCACTTCAGCAAAGATATTCATTTCCCTAACGGGCCAAGCAGAGAGACGCCATATGGGCGTATGTTGCGTGAAGTAGTGTTGCTCAATTTTCACCTACAATTATTTTTTGTTTAAAGGATACTGTTCCGATAAAATTATTATAATTCGGAAATTTTACCTATTCGCCTGCATTTCGCTGTCTTCCGCATATCTTTTACCATCGCAGTGCATGGTTTAGGACTGTTTTTGCAAACTACGTTTTTATTTAACCATAACTTCTTGCTTTAGTGGTGGGAATGTATAAATAAACTAGAGCGTCGAAACAGGCAGAAACCGTATTTTGAGCTGCTGTATACAAAACAGACAGCCAAGGAAAAATTATTTAAATGGGAACAATTTTTTTTTGCAAGAAAAGCAAATAAATGATGTTACGAGCAGCGGCAGCGAGGGCCATGTTGAATTAAAAAGGTCAGCCACCTTCTTTTTTTCTTTCTGCACAATAAACTTTTTACCTGCCTCTCTATATCCGCTTCCTTAGACTAAGTCTACTTTCAAGCTTACATGCACACAGATTTCAATAAAAAAGTTCGTTTCTAATTTGGTAAATAACAGCTTAAATCTGCATTGATTTGAGCATTGATTTGCTGCTTAGTGCGCAAATGTCTGTGCACATTGTGGTTGAGCCTGCCAGACACTGGGTGGCAGGTTTGGCGATGAGCGGGCGTACTACTACGACCATGCGGGTGCAGCATTTACGGGATTTTTCATGCAATGGGCATATCAACGCTCGTTCGTTAACGCCGAAGTTTTTTTTTTTTTTTTTTTTGCTCTGACTTTTTCTGTAACACATCTATGCTCAGCCATGCGAATCCTTGCGTTTTCCCTTCAAACAAATCTGAAGGTGTGAAGTGTCCTACCTTTGGCGTTTGACACGGAGTCCCTCTGATTCCTGCCTTTTTCACCTGTCCACTCGGCGTTGGCTCCTCCCACCTCCGCGCCTGATTCAAAAAAGTTTTTCTTGTGTGCCTAGACGACCGTTTCAAGTCCTATCTTCTGGCTATTGAAATATCCTCACCCCGTCCCCTCTCTCCATAAACTTTGGCGTATTTTGCTGCCTAGAGGGCATAATTAACTCAGTGATTTACTAGAAGGAAAAGCAGCCATAAGAATTGGTCCTGTCGTAGCATATTCATGAGACCAACCATGACTCGAGCGCTCCTGTCAGTTTCAGGTGAACGATTACGCAGAAATCCACGCACGGCCGACTGCTGAGGGAGCGCTCTGCACGTCCCAACGTTAGTTATCCGTGTGTGTTTGCGTGTGCCTGTGTATTCCTTGGGGATTTTTTATTAATACGTGTGCGATTAAAGGCGCGGGTCGACACGGAGGCATATCCAGAATTAGGCCTCGGGCCAGCAAGCGTGTCAGTCAACTGGGTGTCAACTTTCCCTCGAGGGGGAAGAGCTTTTGACGTGTCACGAGAGTCTCCAAATTCTGCAACGATTGCGGGTTAGTGACGGAAAGTGAGCCTCGCTGGTGCCGCGGCTCAGTACTCGCTCAGTCACTCCTACAGGCTGCACGTGGGCTGCCATCTGTGGAGGGAACGACGACAGCCTCAGAAGACAGACGGGAATATACTCGGAACGGTTTCATGCGTATACTGTTTTACTGCTTCTCAAAAAAAGAAAACACACACCGAGTAGCAAAAAAAAAAAAGAAATAGAAAGATAAGCATGACAGCTGAAGATCAAAATACAGCCAGGTACTATGCCGAGACGCCATCGCGGTTTATGTCACAGGTGCATTTCAAACTGGAATTATATGAAGGATATCAAAATTTTCTTTTTTTTAAGTTTTCACTTCATTCCTTACAGAAATACATCTGTCGCCTTGTTCCCACAGCCCACTTAAATGGCCAATCACTGCGATGAAACGGTCCAAGAAGGCCAACGACGCGGTTTTACAGTCGATTTAGCTTGAACAACATTGTCTTCGCTGTGGCATTGCTGAAGACAAGCATGGTCGATTAAAAACACCTGTGGGTGGGCCTCTATCGCCTCAATGCACTGAACGGGAAATAAGTGCAGCCAAAGGGACAGGTAGGCCGATTGTTCGACCCAGCTTGCGATTTGACTAGAACGATGTGGTCGGCGCTGTAACATTGCCCGGTGGTGACGTTAACCATGCAGGTTTGCATTTTGTGAGGCCACAGCGGAATCGTATGTCGGGTTTCGTCTTTACTCAAATTCTTTCTGTTGGACGCAGCGATTAGTCATTGCTGCATTGGTTGAGACGCTCTGAAAGTTGTGGGTTCTGATCCCATCTGGAGCAAAAAAAAAAAAACATTTATCCATTTCCTTTTATTCCTACCACACCAAAATTCTTAATTTCACGCAAAGAAGGGGAGAACTTGTTACGGTAGGTCAGTTTTTGTTTTTAGCGTTCCTCAACTCAACGAGCGCCTCAATCCTAGTTCTCTCTCTCTCTCTCCTTCTCTCTCTCTCTCTCTCCTTCTCTCTCTCTCTCTCTCTCTCTCTCTCTCTCTCTCTCTCTCTCTCTCTCTCTCTCTCTCTCTCTCTCTCTCTCCACACACACACACGCACGCACGCACGCACGCTCGTACGCACGCCCACACAGGCACATTTGCTCTGGGTAGAGAATTTGAAAACCACGCGATGATTTGCAGACAAGTGAACGTGCAATGTAAAGGTTGACGTGACGAGATGGAAATGAAGCGAGAAGAAAAGTTGAGGTCCTCGCGCGCGTCACGGATAGCTGTCACCAGAGCGAGAGTACCGACGTCACGTGAGTTGATTGCCGTGCTACTCATGCCTTGCGGCTGCACCGCACCGATTACATTTCCCATTTATAAGCGTAGCGTAGCGAGCGCACGTTTCACCGTATTCCGTGAGGCCGCTCTCGGATCCAGTGACCGCTGCATATTTTATTCGCTTCCGCTCATTGGCTAACCGGTCATGAGTGCGTGTGACCAGCAGCTTTGAAGGAAAAGTACAGTTCAGCGTGTGGCTATAGCAACTGCTCAACGGAAACTCCCCAGGAAAAAAAAAGTGCGTGCATTAGAAGAGAATGAGTTCGAATGGTTGGCATTCGATTGGTTCAGTCGCCTAGACAACCATTTTGTATACAACATCGCCGCTGCGAGACCAAAAATAGAAAAAGTAAACAAATAAAGGTGGCGCAATCAATGTCATACTTGTTTAACGAATATGTCTCTGGTGCCTGGCTGCTTCTGGGTATTGTACAAGAATAGCTTTTCGCTGAAAAGATAGAGACCGACCATTTTGGCTGCAAAAAGGGAGAAGCTCACATTTCGAACGTGAATGCTTTGCTCATTACACACCCTTGCCCTCTCTTTTCAGGCAGTTGGAGAGGGGGAGGGGGAGGGGGAGTTAAAGGGAAAAGGAAAACTTCATATTATTACTGCAACAAATGCAGTGATAACATTTTATCTTCCGGGTAAAGCACTGCACGTGAGGCATGTACCCATCGCAAGCGTTCTCCGCGTATACATACAGTATTTAAAGGAACTTACTGTCACTAATGGCAGGCGCTCACTATGCACGCATTAAAAGCCGTAAAGTGCTGATGTACGAGTGCGAGCACAAACAGCAGCCGAAATCATGAAGTACGCCCACAATTGCGAGCATGGGCACCTACAACGGTCATCGGAAATTCATTAGATTGATTGTGGGATTTAACGCTCCGACGCCGCGCAGGCGATGAGGCGCGCCGTTGTGGAGGGCTCCGGGTTAATTTTTACCACCTGGGGATCTTTAACGTGCGCCAAAATCTCGTACACACGGGCGTTTTTGCTTTTCGCCTCCACCAGAAAAGCGGCCACCGCGGCCGGGAATCGAACCCGCGACCTCGTGCTCAGCAGAACATCATGAAAAATTCACCGAATGTGATACCGATTGCGGCGCTATGGAACGTTTACTACTTTCGCGCTAGTTACCTGTTATGCACGATTTCAATAAAGAACTGCCAGTATAATCAGAACCTGCAACCAAATTTTTAGACATGAAGCGATATTTACGCACCACCAGGACAGCCTGCAGCGTATGCGGTGAAGGATTGATGTAATCCACGTCCGAGGAAAAAAGGCTACGTGCACTTGGCACTTTTTTTCTGAAAGTATAAGTTACAGCCAGAGGCATGTATGGGGAAGCGCACTCAGATCCTCGCAAGGTTCGGGTGGGTTGCGCTGTTGCGTGACCTAATAGGATGGTTTTTTTTACTCCAGCAGCGAATTTCCCTCATTAATAGTAGAGGGACAGAGCGCTGAGTATTGATGGTCTGCGAGGTTCGCGGACGAAAGTAAGAGCGCACGAATCAGTGATATTGCGTAACGTGCTTTCCGCGGCCCGAATCACGGATTCTGTTTGCCGTGTGGTTCTCGTTCTCAATATGTTAATCGTGTATTTTCGGTCACTCCAGCTCTTGGAAGTTTTTAATGCTGCCCTTAAATTTACTCTAATTTTTGCCGTTATTATCTGGCGAAAAAGAGGAGCTTCCGTCTTTGAGAAGAATAAGCATTTGCGTAGGGAAATCTAACATCCGCCTGGAATGGAGCCCTACGGCTACAAAGGAAACTATACAGCTTTCTCACACCAGACGGTTTTTCTTCAACTGAAAAGTCTGAAAAAACTGTATAGTTTTCCTTTGTAGTCGTATGGCTCCATTTCTGGTGGGATGAGGAGGAGGAGGAGGAGGAGGAGGAGGACTTTTATTGAGAGGGAAGGCACTAGGCACGTTTGGAGAGAAGGAGTCAGAGGGGGGAGTGAGGCTCTGAGGTGGTGAGGGTCAAATTTTGCCTCCACAGAAACGTACTCCATCTTGGAGGTTTCCCCTAAACTTGTTGACCAGAAGGAGAAGCATTGTACTTTCTTTTTGGCGGTGCGGGCTGTCTCGGTACCAGGTTTATTAACGGTCCTTGACCATAATCGGCGACCGTGTCTTCAGTTTTGTTTAGAAAGCACTGAGCCTGCTTGAAGATGTTACGCAGAGTTGCTCTTTCGGGGCTCCGCGTCCATCCTTCATAGACTTTCTCACGAATCGGTGCACACAGCAGTGATTTGCGGTTGTTTTAAGTGCAGAGCACTATATGGACTCGCCTTGTCGTCGTAGCTCGCTAACGGTCGATGCGACTGCCGGAATAAGGCGGCACAGCGAGATAACGTACCCAAGTAGAGCCTGATGTACCGTTGTCAGGGGGTCACGCTGAGGCTTTGAAAACCGCGTGGTTTAAATAGTCATAACCGTTCGAACCTCGCGAACCACTGGCGCTTGTCATATACATCTCCCCGTTGTTTAGCGCAAAGAAAACTGCAGGTACATTTCAGGAAGAATCTGTGTATATAACCGGCAGATCCCCTGTTCATTTAGTTAGGGACGCTTATTGGGATGGTTTTTACGATAGTAAGCGAAAAAAGCGTCCGCGCAAGAAAAAAATGGCGCGTTCAAAATGCCGCAGAAAGGCTCCAGCCGCGCAATAAAACAATTACGTGTTTGAAATGACGCAAAACAGCTCCAACATGCGAAATTAAAGCAAGCACAAAAAAGAACAGAACTCCCGCTCGCGCGATTTCAGGAAGGGGTGCGTGAGCACTGCAAAGGCGGGAAATCTGAAATGCATGGGGTTGCAGAAGTGAGCGGATAACAGTGCTGCCGCCAATTTTGGCAAATCCCGGCTCTGAACTTCCGAAAGCTTTCACATTGAGTGGAAGGGCTTTAATTTTTTGGCGTATTTGAAAAAGCAGATGGCGACGTCTGTTCTTTAGTGGCTCCATTACAATGAAGACATCATAAATCTCCGCTCCGGACGAAGGACTGCTCCCTTGAAATAAGAGCCGCGCCATTTTTAACATAAATTTCAGGCGAATAAGCTGTAAAAAACTGGGGAAGGGTTTACGAGCCGTTTTCGCGCGCTTGACTTGTGAGGCCATGAGGCTAGTTCACACAATTTTGTGGTGCCGACAAATACAACTTTTGATTCAAATAGTATTCTGGGCTGGCAGGCAGGTAGAACGTGTCGTGGTTAAAACTGAAATAAAGTTGTTTTGCGGTGAAGAACTAGGCGATTAACAAACGGCTTCATAGCGACAATGTATGGGAAAATCGATGCGATTCGTAGCTGAACACTACGAGCGCAAATGCGCTGATTCACCGTTATTTGTGTTTTCCACGAACACCCTTTGTCAAAATTTTCTAGGCCAATCCTAAGCCTTCTGGACCCCAAAGAATTCAAAGAATAAGCTTTACGTTTAAATGTGACAAGATTATTTTGTAACAGTAAGAAAGAAAGGTGTTTTCTCTAGCTTTCGGCATAAAACGTTTCACCCTCGGTCGGGACGGAAGCTTGTACATTGAATTTTTTACGGCCTGCTCACTTTCGGCTTGGCCTAGGAAATTTTGACAAAGACTGTACGTCACATTATGGTATACAGGAACCACGTAATTATAAATACGGCCTTTTGAACCCTCATTCCGCAGTAATTACATAAACTTTATCAGTTGTACAAAATTATCGCAATCGGTCAAGAGAATGGAGAGAGCTTATTTAGAAGGAAGTAGCAGTTGATGGAAGAGGAGGAGGAAAAAATTTATCCCAGAGCATGTCAGCCCAAAACCCGCTGTATGAAAGTGACTCCCTCTTCACAGGATTCCATATGCTACCTTCGCCACCTGGCCCCTAGCAACCAGCCGAAGCTGATCCTTCAAGGCGGGGCTGGAGAGCAAGATCTCCCATCGCTGGCTAGGGGAATGGGTGGGGTTATTAGGGGAGGAAGTAGGGAGGGGGTAGCCTTGCAGTTACCATTCACAGTACTAAGGATTTCGTTCGATAATATTTTCCCGAAAAAAAGTTTCCACCGACTAACATAATCATTAACATTCTCCTGGCTAACCAGTCCGCATACCCATCCCACGTGGTCATTGCAACTGACGCTTCGAAAAAAGATGAGAAGGTTGGGGTGGGTATTTTCTCTCCAGCATTTAATTTGTCTTTTTCATTGCGATTACCAGATTTCATCCCCATTTTTTTATGCAGAATTTTTTGCCCTTCTTCTTGCAATCCTGAAACTTGATTCGGCGCATTCTTCCGTGCTGTTACTCACCGACTCCCTGTTCGTGTGCACCGCTCTCTCCTCAGAAACTTTAAATCCTATTCTTAAAACTTCTTATTCCTGCGTACCCATTCGGATCGTTTGGCTACCCAGCCACTGTGGGTTAACCCTCAATGAAACCGCTGACATGTTAGCTAAAATAGCTTTGGCTTTACCGATTGTAAAGGTGCTTCCCTCGTTTGCTTGCATGTTGCTGGCATGTTATCGCCAATATCTGTTGACTCAAGATTCCTCTGATCACGGGCTGTACACTTCTCCTGAACTTGAACATGTTAGCTTCCTGTTGTCCTATTGTCTTGTTGTTTCCTCGTCCTGTTGTCTTCCCTTGTGTGTAGTCCTTCTGCGCAATCCTCATGGCTTTTCAAGAACATCTCAGGTTCCGCTGGAAAAGAAGTCTACAAAACTCGCTTGTGCGAAGTATCGCTGACTTCTTTTCGCTGTGGTGTGCCTCCACTTAATCGGTAACTATATCGGGCAGATCTGATACCCCCCCCCCCCTTGTGCCACTTTTGCCACAAAATTGAATCCGAAGAACATTTCTTCCGTTTTTGCCGCTGATTTTCTAATAATCGGAGAAGGCTGCTGGAGGCTCCCCTGCGACGTCTTGGACTCCCATTGACTGTACCAGTGCTTTTGTCGTTTGGGGACACTAAGCTTGGCCAATGCCATAAAGGTGTGTGCAACGCCATCCACTTCTTCATTTCAGAGACAGCTCGTCTGCCGTGCTAAAAATATTCAGATTAGGCTGACTTTTACCTAGTTTTTCTACTCTCCTCACCGTTGTTATTTCTTATTTTTTTCCTCTCTCTCTCGAACTAAGACTAAATTCTTCCTTCTGCTCCACTATTTTGCATTGTATGATTGATTACAATGGAAAAAACTCTTCTTGGCTAATCCCCCTAAGTCGGTGTGCGCCATTTTTTGGACCACCACCACCATCACCACTTGATGTCCAATGAAACGCAGACGTCGATGGTCAATTCTCTCCCCCTTTCACGCTAGCCTTTTGTCCTTGGTGGTCGACGGAACCCACAGGCCAGAACCCATACTAATTCAACTTGGCGCTGTGGAGGTGTTTTGTCTTTCAGTACTCGAAGCACCAGCTGTAACACCCAGTCCGGCTAGAAGTTTTTGTGCGCATGCTGCGAGTCTGTGACCACCTTGGTAATGCCCGGAAGGGTGGGGGCTAGGGCAATTGCCAGTTCTTCCACTTCTTCCACGTCTCTGACTTGGAACGATGTGCTCGCCAGCATCTCGCTCCTGGTTGTCACCACCGCCACCGCTCTGGTCGTCCCATTGTTCTTAGATGCGTCCGTTAAGACGACACCTTCTTCGATCCCCAGTAGCCTGTTGACAGCACGAGCCCTGGCCTCACGCCTTCCTCCATGGTGAGTCGGATTCATTTTATCTGGGAGAGGCTTGGTTTTTATTGCGTCTAGCTATCCGTCCGCAGGCTGTTCTCGATCGGTCAGCCCTGCCACGCTCCAGCCGATTCTTCCCAGGACACGCCGTCCCGCCTTATTCAAACTAAGACTGTTTTTGGCTGGATAGGTGGCCCTAAACAAGTTCGTCCACTGTATTGTGTAAAACCATCTGAAAGAGCTTGTCTATCGACGCACTCATGGGGACTCCGTTGGCTTGCTTAACCGCCTTGCGTATAATTGTGTCTACCTACCTCTCTCCTCCCTTGTTCATCAGGAGTTTGTGTAGTTCACGTAGAAAGGCGCTGCTTTTAGGCCTGCCTTCCTAAAACTTGTTGCCGGGCTAGTCGGTTCATGCTCGAATTAAATAACAAATACTGTACCAGTAAAAAAGGTTTTTCTGTATATTGGTGTATACACCGGCGAATTGCCCACATGGTGAATACTAGCCATCCACCATGATTTATCGCAGTGTAACGACTTTGACTATTTGGGGGGCATGTAAATAATACTTGAAATAAAAATGTGCATGCAGTGTCAGCCATTTATTTGCCATAGGATTGTGCTCCTCGCGGCGGGCGCAGAAAACGCAGGTAAGCAAGTGCACGTTGAAACGGGGAGGTCAAGAATGGCCGCGCATCTCCTCACTTCGCTGCAAGCGTCGTCGAAAGACGATAGTCTTCTGCCGCCCCAGCCGCGTAAATGCCTCTCTTCTCCTTCCAGCCCACATCTCACACCCTTCTCCTCCAGTTTCGCTTCTCCCACGATAATCACAGTCGAGGTTTGCTCAAGTCAATTCAATTTTCTCGAGTTTCACTGCTCACGCCATCCACTGGAACCTTCTGAACTTGAAACACCGCCACGAGGGGGTGGCGCGAGTGCTTTTTGTATTTTGAGGTCAAAGCATTTTTTTTAAAGCGTATGTTTTATTCGCTATCGCAAAAATGAAGCAGCCTCGTACTTTTAAATAAAACAACAATGCAAATATCACATATGTATTGATGTATTGCTTCAAATATGAATAATGTTTCCTGTTTGCTCAACAATGAAGACAAGTATGAACATTGTCTCCAGATTTAGTAGCCTATAAATGCTTTTCCCGTACAAACGTCTCGTTCAAGAATTATTTTAACTTTTGCAGGGCGGCTGAATCAAGGGACAGACAGACAGGCAAACATTTTCGCATTTAAGTAGCCAAAGAACGACTATAGTCTTTAAAGGGGCCATGCAGACAAAACACAAGTATGGTTCATTCGAAAGATTGCCTCGTTAGAATCATACTGACACTTTTAACGCACACCTCGCTCAGATAAGCTTTAGAATTAGGACAAAATGGAATGGCCATACGACCCACTAGCTCATTTCCCGCGACAGAACCTATGATGTCATATTCCCCGCTGTGCGATTGCCTGAGGCCGGCAAAAGCAAGCGCAAATTACGCAGGGCTTATAATATAAGCTTGCCGAACGAGCTATTTGCGCCTAAATGTAATGTACATTAATTTTACAGCAGCAAGAATGGTGGGATAAACAATGAAAGTTACGAAAATACACGTAAACATAGAAGTACCGATGCGCACTGCTGCTGAAACTCCGCGCCGCACTACGCAATTTTAGCTGCTCAGCAGTCCGCCGCTTTGGAGTTGTCTTACACGACACTAGCCGATTGGCGTAACCGACGTGTTCTTACGTGACTCTGTTTATCGAGCATACCCCATGTTTCACAAAACGATTACTTTCTACCGTAACAAAAACAAACCAGGTGGAAATACGGTCAAAACAAAGCAACTGTGGGCAACGGTTCGCAGCTGAGTATGGCAACGCCATCTGGGAGGACTGACGTTGTAAGCATGGCTGAAAAGCCTAATGACGCGCTGGAAGTTCGTTTCAATGCCCATCGTTTTGATTTCATGGCGTACGTCACGAAAACACGCGTTATGGCGGGAGAATCAAAATTTTAACCTAAATTGATTAATTTCTTAGTGAATACGGCATAGTTTGCTGCCGGATAAGCGCTGGGCGCACTAAAAATTACGAACTTTCGAATAAGACAAACTTGTATTTTGACTCCATGTCCCCTGTAAAATTAAGGGGAAACCTTCTACGAGACTGGCTATTCTTTGCTTAGTGTGCCCCGAAAGCTTTCAAGACAAACTTCAGCCAGAAGAAACATTACGCAGTTTATGTTCAATAAGGACACACTCTTCCGTAGCCAAAATTGTGCTTTGATGATGTGCTCGAGGCCTGAGAAAGTAGAGTTTTCGAATTCAAATCAGCTCGGTGGTATCCAGTTTTCAGCGATTTCCAACGAACAACATTGGTACGTATCGAAAACACTGCCTTCACGTAACACCAGAAGGACCATATATCTAACGTAAGCACGGGATACATATTGTTACGTGGCGGCTGGACAACTGGCCATGAACCATGAACCATAGTTGACTGTGAAGCAATGTATTTGCATGTCAGCTATTAGGCCCCTACACAGCTTCGTCTTCATCGGAGGAGGTCAGCACAGCCATCTGTTCCCCTGCCCTATTCGTCACCATCTCGTGACAATATCTAAGCCACTCCAGCTTCCGTTTTAAACGCGTGACGCATTCCCTGCAGGATTCCCAGAGGCCGCTGGTGCGGGTGACCGGGTTCGGACCACTGATCACGGACAGCCTGGGCGCCATTCACACCTACATCACGGGCCTCATACTGCGGCCGCCGTCTCCCGGGGAGCTGTACCCGTCGCTGCCGCCGGTGCAGCACGATGCCGAGCGTCGCCTGTGCACGCAAAGCGCCGGCTCGCCCGCAGCTGCCACCACCGTCAGGGAAGCTGGATCGGCCTACGGCTGCGAGCAGCTCCTCGCCGAACCCGAGTACCCGGTACGCCGCAGGGACGTTCGCGAACTCAGGCAAGCCGCTTTTGATGCGCACCCTCTCCGGTGTACGGTTGCTGATGGGCACGGACGTGCAGACAGACGCCTTTGCCTTTAAGGGGGGCTCACCTGTCCACATTGCTATGGGAGTTACTACTTCATGACCCACATCATGACCAATACGAAAAGCTCTACAAATACATATCAGTGTGTTCACAATGCCCAAGTTTGCTTGTTTTAGAGATATGCGACTTATGTACTGAAATAAAACAAATAAAAACACTTCCTTGCTAGACAGCTAGCGCCATCTAGAGAAAACTGGATAAACCAAAATGTGTTGCTTGTTTATTTTTTATTTCAGTAAAAAAGTGATATATTTCTAAAAGAAGCAACCTAGGCCGTTACGAACAGCTCCATGAATTTGTAAAACTTTTTACATCGGTACACGATGCCTTTTAAGCTCGTGGGTCAATTAGTAAGTCCTATATGAATGGGATCAGGTGAGTCCCCCTTAAACGAAATGGGTGTATATCATGGGCTGGTGACAAAGGTCTAGGGACTCGCGGCGTGTAACTACTCGGGGCATGCGTAAGCAACATGGATGCTTATAGGGTTCAACCTTCCTTTTTCTCCATCTTTTCTCCACGTCACTACACTCACTTGATGTCTCTAGATTAATCTTGTGCGTTTGTATGTATTCATATCTTGATGGGTTAATCCGTCCCTCGTAAGAGCCGGGCCGCTGTTCAAGATCCACATGCTCTAAAATTGGTCTCTGCGGATGCGAAAACCAAGGTAAGCTGCCGGTAAGATAATCTGCCGGTATAGAAGCACGTGAATGTGTCGTCTCCGGAGTTGTCGCTGCTGGCCCTTTGCAGGGTAGCTTCTATTTCATCTCTGAAAGATACCTTTGATACTATGAATGCTCGTACACGAAAAAAACTTCTCCTCCTGATTTCAGACAGGAAAAAACTCTGTGTCAAAAAATGCACATGCAGGTTAGCGTGAAAGGATCGCTTTCGTATAATGGATCAAGAGGTGTTGTGATGAGCACTGGCGCGCACTCAGCACGCCGTGCAGTACTGTAGGGAACGCTGTCCGCTCTTTCTTTGAGTGCGGGGCATGCACCTCCCAATGAAGATGACTATTCGAGACACTTTGTGCCAGAGAAATCGGGAGTTGGACACTGCAAATGTCCTGTATATCCCCCGTGTGACACTGTAATGGATGTGACATAACTTCATCGAAAGTAATGAATGTGCAAAAAAAATAGTAGCCTCACTGTGTTGTCAATGAAGTTACGAGGAACAGGTAAAGCAACTGTGGACATCTGAAAGGCCCATCCTACCAACAGCACTAATACGCAACAACAAAAAAATTGGCGCAGCTTGCACTAGTGTGCAAGGCTGCAGAAACAGCAGAGCTGCCGACCCCTCTTCCTTCGTCGGAGACCCGGTTGCTGCACCTCACAAGGATTTCCGAACTTGCCGGTGAAAGTTCTCCATGACTGGCAGGCCCGGATCGTTTTGTCCGCAGGCTTTCACATCTCCTCCAAAGTGGACCGCGTTAGCACGCTAGAACCCGCGGCATGCTATATGTAACCCGCACGAACTCGGCGTCTTCAGGCGCGAACGCACGTGAACTGGCAAGAAGACAAGCACGCCAGAGATATAACGCCATGAACGCTGGGCAGAGTGTTTTCGATGGTTGAGTTAGCCGACGCCAGGCGCTCCTTACGAGGTGCACGCTCACGTGCACTCGGTATTTTTCTTTGGTATTTTTTTTTTTTTTTTTGCGAACTCCTCACATGGCGCAAGCCCACGCGCCAGCCTGAACGACTCCGCTGTACACGAGTCTTTATACAATGTGTTGCGCAGTGACGTCACGGCTTGACGCGTGCCGGCGGGGATCGGCGGAGCCATGCCTGCGCAAGCGAAGCGAGCGCGAAGCTATGCTCAGCTGCGCCAGGGGTTGCTATAGGCAACGCGAGGTGACGCTATCACTCCGCGAGGTTTTTTCGTGCGATGGACGGATAACGCTTGGCTTAAGCAGCTCTACTGCTAAAAGCAACAAATTCCTTAATTTCGTCTTTTTGCTGTAAAACAAAAGCCGCCTATATGCTGACGTTACATAATGTAGTGAATGCGGAAACATTACTGTAAAATTGCCGAACGTAGGTCATTTTATTATCAGTATCTTTTTTCCTTTGCGCGTTTTTCTTCCTCCACCTGTAGAAACCCTTTCTACCCATTTTCCCGTTTTCCTACTAGGCCATAAACCATGCTTTTTGTAATAATCCTTATTCAATTTAATTGAATTTTCCCGCTTCGTCACTGCTGACCTGTCATGTGTTGGAACAGGGCCGTACGATTGCAGGTTTCAGTAGATGCGGCATGATGGCTGTATTTTGGCATGCCATGTAGAGCTCCTCTATGTAGCTCCGGCAGGGAGGCAGTTAATAATATAGAGGAATTCTAACGCCAGGCAAAGCGTACATTTTGTGGGAAAGTACTTGGTTACTTACTCAATCGTTACTTCTACAATTAGCATGATCAAGGAAGGCAGAAAGGAGGTAGAAGGAAGGCAGGAACGTTAACCTGAGTAGAGCCTGAAAAAAAAAGAGAAAGCTGAGGAAGGGAAAAGGTTGGAGCAGATAGTAGACAGGCATGTCCAGTGCTAGGGCACTAAACGTTCAAGTTCAGGGATTGTCCTTGAAGTCCTTCAGTCTATAGTCTTATGTGTAAGTTCGTCGCCCACAAGATGCGTATGAGCTCTTTAATCGCCTTGTGAGCTCATGACAGAGAAGGCCTGTGGAATAAAATCTTCTCCTCCGAAAATGGCCGCCGAGAGTCCAGGTTGCACAGTGCTGACGACGCTTTTCTTCTTTCAGGCGAGTAACGTTGGCACTCGCATAACATGTGGCGTATCGTCTCCGGCGTGCCGCACGTTTTGCACTTACTTCCTGCCATTCCTATCAAGTAGGAGTAAGTATTTGTGAATGCCACTCATAGCCAGAGGGTTGCGTCAGACAGACCGTGGGAGGCTTGGTGAAAGGGGGCGTTGCAGGTGCGGGTCAAGGGCACCAATACGTGTACAGGTGAATTCTTCGGTAGACCATTTAGATAGTGTTGTTTCCTGGGCAAGTACGTGGACAGCCCTAGCTGCGTCCGTCCCAGATAATGGAATGTTTACAATCGTCGCTCTTTGGTGTGCCAAACGGGCGGCAGCGTCCGCACTTTCGTTGCCGGCAATGCCACAGTGACTGGGAAGCAACTAAAAGGTGACATCATGACCCGCCTTGGCAGGACGGTCGTACACCATTCTTTTTTTTCTGTCAGTATCTGTTCGTGAGGTCCACGGCACAGAGTTGACTGAAATGCAGGCTTTAAAGCACAGAAAATCCCCCCCCCCCCTGCTCATTTTTGCACGAACTTTGCTTGGTGGTGTGAAGAGTGCTACGGGTGTCCGTAAGTTCTGTAGCCGTATAGGTGGGGGGATGGGTTATTTTGAATTCGTTGAACAGTGACATTCGTGGCATAGCAGCAGCGCTGGCAAAACCCGACGTAATTGTTACCGAGCCATCAGTTTAAAATGTGGGTTCAGTCAGTCTATGCCTCGTGTAAGTACATCAAAGTTAGCTGCTGCAGAGCCGGTGTTGGAAGATCCCGTTTCTTCTTTATTCCTGGGATATCTAGGCACATTCGGGGCTGCATCATACACCAAAGCAGAAGGAGCGGCCTCATCGCAGGCATGTATTTGGATGGCATGCTGATGACGTGGGCAGCTACTGCCCTTGCGAATGGCGCAAGGGGACGGGTCACTGGTTTACCCGCAAGGTGATAATAGGTCGACAGGTGAGGTGCCTAATAGAGGGCCTGAGTGTTTCAATATCCACGAATATTGACAGAGGTGTATATCAAGCCAAGGCAATGGTCGCTGATGTGAACGTACACCGTGGTAGGCCGAGACAGGTTCGCAGGGCCTATGCTTGTATGCGCTGAAGTGACTGAGTAATTGTGCAGCACGTTCTAGAAAGGACAGGAGCACGGTACCGCAGACAGCCCCCCCAGAAAGTGCACTCAAATAATCCACGTGGAGTCAGTAGATGTCTCTAACACACGTTTCGTGGTCAAAGGCCACAATCCATTTAGTAGGTCCACCTTTAGTCAGCTAGAGCGATGAATCGGCCCTGTTGTTATGGGTGTGTGCTTGTCTCGCATTCCGAAGGGCCGAGTTTCTATCCCAAGACCATAATTTACCGTATTTTGTTTTCAACTTAATTACTATATTTTGTTTATAGGAACTTCCCCGATAAATTTTGCGTCAACACACGGGCACTCTCTGATACGGTTTTTTATTGCTGTTGTTATCTGATCCATGGGTTATTTTATATGCCATCTGTCGGCCGTTTTGTTGGCCATACGTCGACCATTTCAGGGGACACTTCTCGACTCCAACGTCGGATTTTCGACCCACAGAGCTAATAATGTCTTCGCATAAAGCAGTTATCAGAGGAAGAGGAGGAGGAATAAACTTTTATTAAACAGCACGGTGCTGGTGTCAGGGGCACCCGCCCGGTTACAGGAGTCCTCAGTCCAGGACCCCTTGGAGTCTACCGGCCTTCTTCGCTCTCTCCACCAACGTTTGCTGGTCGAAGAGGTCAGAACTGGTCAGCATCTCCACCCACTGCTGAAAGGAGGGATTGGGGTTTGGTGTGAGTTCCAGCGTGTGGGAGCACTCCCAGACGATGTGGTGTAGGGGGCCTGTCTGCGGGCAGTATTTGCAGTTGGCAGTGTATTGTGTCGGGTACATGGCGTGAAGTATGCTGTTGTGAGGATAAGTGTTTGTTTGGAGTCTTCGTAGCGTGGTGGCTTCTTCTTTGGCTAGTCGGTGGTCCGGCGCTGGATATTTGCGAAGAGCCTGTCTGTAGTGCGACAATATTTCTGCGTATGTGTGAAGAGGCATAGACTTTGGATATGAATCTCTCTGTTGGTGTGGTTCCCTCTCGGAGACGGCCCGGTGTGAATGTTCTCGGGCTGCGGCGTGAGCCGCTTCGTTTCCTTCGAGGGCGGTGTGTACGGGCGACCATACGATTTCTATGCTTGGCAATTGGGGGTGTCGTTGCAGTATGTGCAGAGCGTGTTTTGAAATTCTTCCATTTAAGTAGTTGCTGCACGCCGCCTGTGAGTCGGTGATGATGGTGATGTACTCTTCTCCAGGGGTAGCTGCGAGGGCAATTGCGGCTTCTTCTATCTCCGTTGACTTTGTTAGGACGGTCGCTGTCGATAGCTCTTTTCCTGCTGCGTCGATTACGCTGATTGCGTGAGCCGGCTGGTCCTGGTAGGGCGATGCGTCTGTGTATCTGGTGGTCGGCACGTGTTGAAACCGTTTGCAGATGTATCCGATTCGAGCCTGTCGTCTTGCTTTGTTGTATTCGGGGTGCATATTACGGGGGATGGGTGCTATCCGTATGATCTGTCGGATGATGGGTGGGATGCGCGTTTTCTGGTCCTGCTGAGAAGGAACGGGGTAGCCAAGTTGAGACAAAGTGAAGCGCCGGCAGTGGTCAGGCGTAGTCGGCGGAATTGGTAAGTCTGATGTGCCTCACCTATTTCTTCCCAGATGTTAGATATTCCTAGTTGGAGGAGCTTCTTCTTCGCAGTTTTTCGGGGGAAGGCCAAGTGCTGTTTTGGATGCTTGTCTTATCATAACAATAAGCTTGGCAATTTCGGCGGGTTTCAGACTTAGATAGGGTGTTCCGTAAGCAATTCGACTGATGAGAATAGCCTGTATTATGCGGATATTATCCTTTTCTTTCAGCCCTGAGCCTCTTTGGGAAATCTTGTGTATAAGGTGCATTATTCTGGTAACAGTGCCTTGAAGTGGTAAGGTGGTTTGCGATCGTGATCCGTCTCTGGGGATCGTCAAGCCCAGAATACGTAGGTGCGGTACGTTGGGGATGGTTTGTCTATCGATGGTAACTGTAGGGTCCGGTATTGTGTCCGCGTTCTTTTTGGATAGCCGTTTACGGAGTGTTAGTAAGGCTGATTTTTCAGGGGCACACTGGAGGCCTCGGGCGCGTAAGTACTCCTGCGTTGTATTTATTGCCTCTTGTAGGGCTTCTTCTTGTTCTCCAATGGAGCCGGTCGGTGTCCACTGTGTGAGGTCATCGGCATAAATGGCGTGCCGTAAGTTGGGGATGTTTAGGAGCTGGGGAAGCAGGTCTTTCAAGGCCAGATTAAAAAGCAATGGCGAGATTACCGAGCCTTGTGGTGTTTGTTTTGGGCATACTGGAAATGTATCAGATCGTAGGTGTCCAATGCCTATAGTGGTGGTGCGGTCACTGAGGAAGGCTTTGACGTATTCGTATAGTCTTTCCCCGCAATTTATGGAGTTCAAGCCTTGCAGTATGGCTGAATGCCAGACGTGGTCAAATGCTCCTTTAATGTTAATTGCCAATATGGAGTATTTCTGCTGATTTGAAAGCCGTTCAATTACATCTTCTTTCAGCCGCAACAGTACGTCCTGTGCGGAAAGATGTGGTCGGAATCCGTACATTGTGTGTGTGTGTGTGGGGGGGAGTAATCGTTGTCTGCTATGTACGTTGAAGGGCGGTTGTGTACTAAGTGCTCCAGCACTTTACCTACGCACGATGTCAGTGAAATGGGCCGGAGATTCTTCGGAACTAATGGTTTGCCTGCCTTGGGAATTAAAGTGACGCCGGCATGTTTCCACTGCGGCGGTAAGATGCCTGTTTTCCACTGGCTATTGATGTAGCCCAAGAGTTGATCTAGTGTTAGAAGGTCGAGGTTGCGTAGTAATTTGTTGGGTACTTGATCACGACCGGGGGCGGTGTTCCGAGTGAGGTTTCTTGTTACCGCTTATTTTTCCTGTATGTTGAAGGGGGCATCCAGATCTTGGTTAGGGTTACCAGTATACGTAGGTTGCACGGATATGTTGTGCGTCGTCGTAGCCTTTATGGGTGCCATGGTTTCATTAAGTAAGTCCTGTTCGGTACCGGGGTAGTTATGCATAAGTCTTCGAATTTGGTGACTGATGGCAGTTTTGGTTTCGTGAGTACCCATTCCTCAGGTGATTGCATGTTTTGCGTGTTTGTCGCAAAATTGCGTCCAGTTTTGTCGGCTTATGTGGTTCGCGTATTCTTCTGCTTCTTTAGTTAGTTTTGCAATGCGGAGTTTAAGCTTGCGGTTTGTTTTTCTATTTTTCCAGCGTTTTATCAGTCCTTCACGGGCATCCCAAAGGTGCTGGAGGTAGGTGTCAACAGCGGGGTAATCTTGCGTCAGCCGAAGCTCTCTGGTGTGCTTTTTGAACAGGTCTAGAAGCTCCTTGGTCCACTCTTCTAGATATCGGATCGAATTATTCGGTGTTTCTTCTCGAAATTTCTTCCAGTCTGTTGTGCGAGATGTACCCAGTCTTTGGTTCCCACGTGACCGATTTGGAATCTGGAGTTCTGTTATGTAATGGTCGCTGCCAAACGTTCCAGCGAGACAGCGCCATGAAAAAACTGTTGAGGTGTCTCTGGTGAGGTGTCTCGGGAGACACTATTGCCGATTCTTGTGGGTGTATGAGGTTGGTTGCAGAGGGTTAAAGCAACTTTGCTAGATTGCTTCCTGTAACAGGGTACCCTTGCGCGTGTTGCGGGCATAGCCCCAAGCCGTATGGTGCGCAATTAAGTCCCCTACTATTGCCAGCTGGTTTCCTTTGGCCCGTATGTTGGCTTCTTTTATCAAGGATTTAGTTCCCGGTAGATTCCCAGAGTGTGGACTGTAGATATTAAAGAGGTAAAGGCTTGGCTTTTTTTATATAGAAAGAGAGAGAAATAAGCTTTACAGGCGTTGTCTATCTAAGCACTATGGCTGCTCAATCATTGAACGATCGCGCAGGTGTTTAGTTATAATAAGTTGTGATGGGCAGAGGGCGCGGGGTTAGCAGTGCATGTTACCACTGAGAAGCTGTATCTTCGTGCTGATTTTCAGTAACGGGAGACAGAATGATTAGCGACATCATAATTCCGGTCTTCATTAGGCGTGGGCTCAGTGGAGAAAAACAAACCGTTGTGCTACTGTGCACGAGACCGCGACTTCATTTCCAGCCCACAGCTGCTGTTCTTCTGATGGAGCCCTTCATGTGGTTTCAATATTTCATCATTCTTTTCTACAGCTAATTTCATCACCAAAGTGTAGCTTCGTCGCACAAATGCCAAATTTAAATTTGAATTTATTCGGGAGGAGACAAAGGCCCTTAGGTGGTCGTACACATGCGGACGTACACGAGCACAAAAAATGAAGCAAACTTGGACCCATCATCACGCCTAAGGGGAGTCATAAAAGTTCTAGAAGGTGTCCATGCACATGTGGCACTCGGATACTGTACTGGTTGTGCTTGGGAAACGTCGTTTAATCGGATTGCGCTTGGGACGTTAGCGGAAACACTCAAAAAAGAACTACTCATTGACGTGAAGGCTGCGCACTGAGAAGTGGCTTTATTTTAAATCAGGGGAAAACTTGCCCACCACAAATAGCACGAGGACAACGAAATTCGAAAGGTGTGAAAGGAAATGATGATGCAAGGGTTACACGTGAAGCTTGCGAAAAGTCATGTCGGGGGCACGTGCTATGTTTGCAATGGGTGCTCTGCAAACTGTCTCTCTCGCGTGGTGGGCGTGGTAGAAGGAGAGCTCACGTTCTCCTTCATGCCCTGACATATGGCAAATGCTTCATACATAGGGTGTCCCAGCTATCACCGAGATTTTACAAAAGACCAACGGCGTTACTCGAAGAAAACCTAGTGCATAATGTTTTTGGTACAGTGGAGTAGCGGCCAGTAATTGTTTCGTTAAAGTGATTTATTCGGTTACTGTAATTAATTATCTAGCTCGAGAAGTACTGTATAAATCACTAAAGTATCAATGAGGCACTTGTAGGTACCTATGGGAGACATCTAACTGCGGTATTTTCAGCGACGTACTAATTGCGTACTCATTTATTCTGATTGATAAAGCAACCCCGCGAAATATAAAAAATAGATAGTTGACAGCGAAAAATATTTAAGGTCATTCCGTCTGAATGTGGATGACCATCGGAGCTTTAAAGTAAAGTGAGTAATGACGGTTACAATCAGCACACTGGCAACTGCAGACACATTCCTGAATACTGTCAAACCGATGCACGTACGCCACTGGGTGGTCGGTTGGGCTGGATCGCTGTGGCATTTCAAGCCAAATGTCCCCAACACGAAACGCATAAATTACTCCCTTTTAGGCCCCGGCGCGTCCACATTGAAACACCGAGGGCTCTGAATGAGAAAGAAATAATGTGAAATTAAATGCAAGAGACGCGTTGTTTCCGCCCCGCATTCTCAAAGGGCTTCGTTCTCATACAGCTTGACACGATTTCCTTCGCGATCCGCTTGCGCCTTACGCTTTCTGGTGGCTTAGATCTGTCTCTAACGCAATGGGCCGCGGCTCGTTTTCTTTCTCAATTGCCGAGTTAAAAGGCGTGCTGAGCAAAGCCTCATGATATACAACACCTCGCACTTGAAAGACACGTGGAGCTTAGGAAGTTTTTATGTGAGTAACACAACTCCGCTTTAAAACTGCCCCGAACTGGTGACAGAAAACGCGAGTTTTTTTTTTTTTTTTAAAGGGTGCTCCACAGCAAGCACACCTATGGTGGGGTGTAGGACGAAGGTAAAAAATGTTCTGGGAGGATAGTTACAGGGAGAAATTCCCACGAAGTGGCAACAGGAAAAGCGAGGTTTTTCTGTAAACTGTGCTTCCAGCAAGCACAGTTATGGTGGGTGGAAGGACGAAGGCTACAAAGCACTCTATAGAGTTTAACATCATCACTATCATCATCCTGGTCGCTCCCACTGCAGAGCGAATGCTACTCCCAAAGATTTGAAAGGGTACCTCTCCCCATGTCTGTTATACACTACCTGCGAGTTTGTTTATATTTGACCCTGCATCTAAGCTTATCGGGTGCAGAGGTCGAAGCATTTCGCACAAGCCCTGATGGTACTCAGTCAATAAGACAACGTCGTCTGCAAATCTCTAAAGGTTCACGCATTCCTTGTCGGTTATTAACCCCATTTTCTCCAAATTAAGTTGCCTAAATACGCCCTCTACACAGAATGCAAATAGGTGCGGTGAGATTGCGTCACCTTGCCTGGTGGCAATCTGACAGAGAACTTTCTATTTCTCCTGTGGAGGATAATCGTACCCGGGCAACCTTCACAGATATTTTTGAACAAGGTTACGTAAGTCTTTTTTATTCTGTGATCTCTCAATGCCTTCAACACGACGAAGGAGGCCACTGAGTCATATGATTTTTCATTATCTATAAATTCCATATATCAGGTTTATACAGGGTGTCCCAGCTATCATGCACCAAGATTTTAAAAAAGAGAAATTGCGTAACTTGAAGAAAACCTAGTGCATAATGTTTGCAGTACTGTGAAGAAGCGGAGAGTAATTTTTTCGTTAATGAGACTTAATTAATTAATTGTAATTAATTATTTACTCGAGAAATACTGTCCTAATCACTAAAGTGTCAATGAGGTACTTGCAGGTAACCGCGAGGGGCATCTAACTGCGCTATTTTCAGCGATGAACTAATTGCGTACTCATTTATTTTGACTGATAAAGGAAACCCGCGAAATATGAAAAATACCACGTGACGGCGCTTACGCGCGCATTGTAAAGCAGCGTCCCCAAACAAAGCTGATTGAAAGCAACTGCTTCGCGTGTTACCCGCCCGAAGAGACAGCGCATCACCTTGATAACGGCATGCATGGAAAGAGCAACAGCAGCAAGATTCGCGGGGCGCGTGTGCAGATAATGCACAAACTCGGTCGCGATTTATTCTTTCTTTCTTTTGTTTATTTCATTCTGGGTAACTCAGAGGCAGCCTGTTTGAGGGCGTTGCTTTACGGTGCGCGCTAATGCGCACGGAGGCGCCGTCACGTGGTATTTTTCATATTTCGCGGGTTTCCTTTATCAGTCAGAATAAATGTGTACGCAATTAGTTCATCGCTGAAAATACCGCAGTTAGATGCCCCTCGTGGTTACCTTCAAGTGCCTCATTGACACTTTAGTGATTACGAGAGTATTTCTCGAGTTAGATAATTAATTACAATTAGCTAATTAAGTCTCATTAAAGAAAAAAATACTGTCCGCTTCTTCACAGTACTGCAGACATTATGCACCTGGTTTCTTTCGGGTTACGCCTTTACTCTTTTTTTAAATCTTGGTGCATGATAGCTGGGACACCCTGTATACAGGGTGTCCCAGCTATCATGCACCAAGGTTTAAAAAAAGATTAATGGCGTAACTCGAAGAAAACCTAGTGCATAATGTTTGCAGTACTGTGGAGAAGCGGATAGTAATTTTTTCGTTAATGATACTTAACTAATTAATTGTAATTAATTATCTAACTCGAGAAGTACTGTCCTAATCACTAAAGTGTCAATGAGGCACTTGTAGGTACCCACGAGGGGCATCTAACTGCGGTATTTTCAGCGACGAACTAATTGCGTACTCATTTATTCTGACTGGTAAAGAAAACCCGCGAAATATGAAAAATACCACGTGACGGCGCCTCCGTGCGCATTAGCGCGCACCGTAAAGCAACGCCCTCAAACAGGCTGCCTCTGAGTTACCCAGAATGAAATAAACAAAAGAAAGAAAGAATAAATCGCGACCGAGTTTGTGCATTATCTGCACACGCGCCCCGCGAATCTTGCTGCTGTTGCTCTTTCCATGCATGCCGTTATCAAGGTGATGCGCTGTCTCTTCAGGAGGGTGACAGGCGAAGCAGTTGCTTTCAATCAGCTTATTTGGGGACGCTACTTCACAATGCGCGCGGAAGCGCCGTCACGTGGTATTTTTCATATTTCGCGGGTTTTCTTTATCAGTCTGAATAAATGAGTACGCAATTAGTTAGTCGCTGAAAATACCGCTGTTAGATGCCCCTCGTGGGTACCTACAAGTGCCTCATTGACACTTCTGTGATTAGAACAGTACTTCTCGAGTTAGATAATTAATTACAATTAATTAGTTAAGTATCATTAACGAAAAAATTACTATCCGCTTCTGCACAGTACTGCAAACATTACGCAGTAGGTTTTCCTCGCGTAACGCCATTGCTCTTTTTTTAAATCTTGGTGCATGATAGCTGGGACACCCTGTATACTGAAGACTTTTTTTTTTATTACCTGGCTGATTGCGTGAATACGATCTATTCTTGAGAGACGTTTCTGAACGGGGTTGTCCCTTTAGTTTTTGAAAGCATAGCATGCCGCTAATTTGATTAAGCAATATTTTTGTGACTTGTACAAAAAAAGAGCTCTTTGACATCTCCGTTCTCGTGTAATAGAATTAGGTTCGCATTTTTCCATGTCTTTGACACCTTTAAACTCCTAAGGAATTGCAAAAACAACTCAATAGTTTATCTATGGCCATGTGTTTAACAGACAGTAAATATCGGTTTAATTTCGTCGCCTCCTGCAGCTTCGCCGTTCTTCATCCTTTTTTAGAACAACTTCAATTCATCATTGGTTACGTTTGAAACTCTTACAACTGCGATTTTGCTGAAAACCTTTTCTTTACAAGGGTCGGGTGCGTACAAATTTGTATAGAATTTTTATACTATCTTCTGTATATCGTCCATATTTTTTTAATACTTTGTCTTCCTCGTCTCTTAGTGCATGCATTATTATCGCGCCCACGGTTATTTTTTTCTTTACTGCTTCTCAATTTACCTTTTTTCAACGTTTCCTCAACTTTTGCCATGTGGTATGCACTGACATCTAAGGAGTTATCATCGACAAACTGCCGCGAACTGGCAACAGAAAACGCGAGGCATGGCTTAACATGGTACTTTACAGCAAGCACAGTGATGCTGCGTTGAAGGACGAAGGTTACGAGATGTGTCTGAGTCGTTATCAGCGAAAAATTTTCCTCGGGTCACTTAAGTTTGCTTACGTGCTTTCAAGATGAAAGCATTATCGCTTCCCCTGACCATACTTATCAAACCTGTCTTTCTTCACTTTCTCTGGTTCGTTTTTTGGCGGAAAAGCTTCTCAGATTCAGACTCCACTGTGGTTGGCACGCGCCTGTTCTACTCCCACGCCGTCACGGTCACCTGTAATGCGATATGACGTGAGCAATATACGCACTAGGTTAACTCTTCTTCCGCACCGTCGTGGTGGCTCACTGGCTAAGGCGTTGCGCTGCTGACAACGGGCTAATGCGTTGCGCAACTGACAACGGGCTGAAGTAGCGCACTTCCTACTCTGGAAACCTGCGCTAAGTTTTCATGCGGGCTCAAATGTATCATTACTTACCCTTTACAGCGGTGTAAATTTTCTGTACGGGTGAACAATTCCATTTTTTCGCACAATGAGGCTCCTAAGGCTTTCATCTTAAAATTGCCTCTAACTGGCAACAGGAAACGCGAGGTTTGCTTTAAAAGGGTGCTTCACCGCAAGCACAGTTGCGGTGCGGTGAAGGTTGAAGGACGAAGGTTACAAAATACTATTCTGGGCCGTTACCAGCATAATAATAATAATAATAATAATAATAATAATAATAATAATAATAATAATAATAATAATAATAATAATAATAATAATAATAATAATAATAATAATATCCCCAAAGTGGCAACTGTAAACGCGATGTATGTTTAAAACGTTGCTCACAGCAAGCACAGTTTTAGTTTGGCAAAGGATGGAAGTTACAAAACAATGACACCGGCGAAGCGTTTAGTATATGCCACAATAAAAAGAATTGCTTCTACTCTTGCCAAACCTGTATGAGCTTTATTGGAGCACGCTGAAGCCTCAACTTGTTGCGTGTTTCCTACACGTTTTCGGTAGTTTTTCTGCTTTCGCCGTGACGTCACGCCACTTCATTTTTTAAGTTTTATATTTCCCAGTGGTCCTCTGCATAGACTGGCATATTGCCACGATGACATGGTATTAAGGGGCTCACGCTTTTAGCAAGCTGCTGCCGCCGCCAAGCGGCTGCACGGCTTTATAAGCGAGGGGCTCGGCCTGGTTGCTCTGTGTTCTTCTTCTTCTCTCTTCTGGCCTTCAGCTGATGGCTGTTCTGATCGCCGCTCTTCAATCATTAAAGCCCCCTTCCATTTGGACTCGGCTTTGTGACGTGAGAGTATCTTGTGTATTGGCACTATAATAAAAGAGTATTGATTGATTGATTGATTGATTGATTGATTGATTGATTGATTGATTGATTGATTGATTGATTACTTGATTGATTGATTGATTGATTGATTGATTGATTGATTGATTGATTGATTGATTGATTGATTGATTGATTGATTGATTGATTGATTGATTGATTGATTGATTGATTGATTCACTCATTCATTCCATACGCATGACAAAATCAGTGGTGTGTACGCTGAAAATACTTTTATTTCTCCCCATACAGAGAAATTGTCGAGGAAGGCCGGGCGTCCAGCTGCTACTCCAAGGTTCAAGAATTCTACGAACAAACATTCAGCTCACTGGTGGAGTTGAATGCACTCTTCAAGGTGAGTTGTTTCTGGCACCATTTTACTGGGCCTACTTAGTGGAAAAAAAGAAACAAATGATTGGGATCATTATAATGCCACATTAGTACATCATATCAAACTTTTTATTACTAGTTGTTAGTCAGGTTTTCTAGTCATTTGCAATTGCTTGAAACAAAGAATATTTGAATGAGTGTTGCGAAAATAAGTAATTGTAGGGATATTACATTACCCATGGGTGTATCCGAAAGCTGGAGTACCTAGTTCGCCAATATCTGTTTTCTGTCTCATGTTCCAATCGTTGTTAAAGTTTTTTTTTTCCAAGGTGAAGATTTTGAATCTCATGTCGCCAATATCTAATGTTCATGAAACAGGCTGTATACTAATTTTACCTGGAGGCCCGGAAAACGGTTGTCTCGCGGGTGTCGGAACACCTTATATCCTTAAGGTGTTCTGGCCTGTGTGACCGGCTTTAGAGGTCACGGCAGCATCAAAAAGACTTGTGTGAGGGCTTTCATGGTTTTTATCCACTCTTCGGGTTTTCCCTTTTCTTTCTATGACCCTTTCCCCAGCGCATGGTAACCAACTGGACGTCATTGTATGGTTAACCTCCCGAACTTTTCTTTTGCCTTCCCTCCTCTTTCTTCGAGTGATAATAATAATAGTGTAAACTAATTGATGATTGGGTTTTGACCTGGAAATTAAAAAATAACGAAAATATACTCACAAGAAAAGAAGCTACATTCACACCACAGAGTTTCTTACGAACAGACTTTTGATAGACATACAATTCAAGCGTAAGGCTGCTCCTACCTCCCAACAAAAGGCAATGCTTGTACACGATTGTAGACACACCGAGGCAAAACTGCTCCTGAAAAGGGAGGAAGCGCTCTGTTGAGTGCTGGCTATATATCCCTTGGATGTACGGGGGTTTTTTTTGTTTGTTTTTGTTTTTTAAATTTTGAGTGGGTATCTGTGCGCGCGTGCATGTGCGTGTGTGATAAACGGAGCGCGGACGCATCACTCGTCCCATTTCTTGATCCGATATATCTCTTGCAGGTCTCGTTAGAATTAATTTTGCCTTACCGATAGAGATGCATCTTTGATTATCGTCTTGCAGTCGCATTTGCTAAACAAAAAAAACAAACAGGAAATGACCTGCACCGGTTGGGCACATTTATAGCATGGTGGGTGCTCCTTTAATCTCCCGTTATGATTTTTTAGCAACCTATCCCGTCTAGCTAAAAAGCTATTAACACACCAGCCGCTTTTGCCGACATTAAACCCTTATACAACACAATGACAGTTTATAAGTGTTCATTTCGCAACTTTGCAAAAAACATCGCGATTTTTTTTGGAGAGGGGGGGCATGGACGGTTCGCTTTATTCAGATTGTGGTAGGAGAAAGTACCATCTTGACTTGGCGTCCCCCAGCCACATCCGTGAGGCTGTGCTGTGCTGTGCTGTGAGAGAGAGAGAGAGAGAGAGAGAGAGAGAGAGAGAGAGAGAGAGAGAGAGAGAGAGAGAGAGAGAGAGAGAGAGAGAGAGAGAGAGAGAGAGAGAGAGAGAGAGAGAGAGAGAGAGAGAGAGAGAGAGAGAGAGAATATGCAGTTTAATTATACTGACGAGGTCTGTTCAGCAGGGTGCCTAACATGCTACGTCGGGTGGAAAATGAGACGAGGGAAAGAAAGAAAGAAAGAAGAAAGAAAAGGGACTGAACAGAAGAAATGAGCCCTTGTGCGATGATAATCGGTGCAGGCAAAGCATAGTCTCAAATCATTTCCCTGCCTCGGCACTGCATCGCGGTTCCTTTTAGCCAGTCCCTGACTTCATGCGTCCCTTTAGAAGAAGCCTGCCTCACGTTTCTCTTATTCAAGAAGGATGCCCTGTATGCTTAACGCGGACAGGTCACAGATATTTTATTTAGAACACGGTTACGATGGCTCCTATCACTCAGATGTTTAAAATTCGTACGGCCGGAATGGTTATTTAGAATACGCTGAAGCTGCGACAAAGCTTCGAAAATGCATTTTTTTATCCGGCGCCGGAGAAACTAATTAAATGGAAACCGATCATGTAACGCGGCGAACAAGTCGGGATGCCAGCGCTAAGCCTCATTGAAAAAAAGAAAAAAAAAAGAAAAAAAAAAGAAAACATGCAACAGAAAACAAGAGAAGCAAAATTTATTTTTGCTTGCTTGTTTTTAAACTAGCTTTATCTGAGGTGTTTGTAGTTTAGCGTGTGCATCGACTAGCTGTTGGCAGGTGTGAGTTCAGTGTCACACATTTTCTTGAGAATATGCTCTCTTTCTTTCTTTTCTTTTTTTCTGCTTTTTTACCACCTTTGACAGCAAGTCACGACGTCGCGACTTTATGGCGTTGAATTTTTTAATGTCTTTTTTACTGTATATTTCCTCTTCATTTTGACGTTTTTCCGCATACAATTTCTGCTAGCAACCAAACGTTGCTCACACTCTCCATAATCTTAGCCTTTTGACAACTGCAGGAAAACCCAAGCCAGGATGATGCAAAACTTGAAGATCCCGAGATCAAAAGCGATTTGTTGCACGCAGTTTATGACATCTTGGAAGAGTTGGTAAGAGCATGACAACAATGTTAAACAAGGTCCATTGTTGTGTTAAACGCTTAAAGTTTACAGCTTGGGTGTATTTTCTTTTGCAGCCAACGTACGTCAGCAAGGCAGTCTTGAAAGGAATTATCAATTCATTACTTGCAACGGACATCAGGTGACCCCATTCATTGCATTACGTACCTATTTATATCACATGAACGTGCCTGCCAAGTATCAAGAGTTTCCCAACACGTTTGGCCATTTTAATCACGGTTTACTATTTTACGAAGTTTCTCGAACTTAGTGAAAATATTTTGTACAAATAAAATATCAAAGCTGTTGAAAGGCCATCCTCAGCGGAAGGCAACAGCGCGCCAGCGGACTACGGTATAAATTATCATTGGACCAATTGGATGACTGAAGATAACTTCTGTAGTGATAAGGCGTTTTTGAAATATTGAGTGAACAGGGAGGTCCCCGTATATTTCTACGGGCATGTAGAGATAATGCCACTGCTTACCGCTGAACTGAATGCATACATTACATTCGTCGGGTCCAGAACTTATTTCTTCCCAGCGCTCTCTCACAAAATTTTGGCGAAAAGTTTATTAACGGGGGAAACCATGATGAGCGATCAGAAAATTGCTGAGATCAACTTTTTGCAAATTCGTTTCTGGTACAGCCTAGACTGGCAACAGCAACGCACTCGCCGAAAAATTACCTTGCCTTCTCTTACGGTGCCAGATTAGTGTGTACTGGCATCCCATTCCCCCGCTCTTGCAAGCGCACACCCACACACGGGCATGCGCGTTCTTCAGTTACAGCAGTTTCACAATTCTGAGAGTTGGCAGGCTGGTGGATATGTGCAGATGATGTCAAATAACCGCATTATTGAGGCGATTTTTTTCTGCCCAGAGCGAGACCTTACGATTCTCAATCAATTATTTTCAGGTTAAAGACAAAGGATGACACGCGGGCAGTGTACATTCTTCTCCAGGTACTATTTGTTTTCCCATCACTATATCTGTGACTACGCGAGTTGAATTCTTATTTCGTCCAGCAGGAGCTCTAAGAAACCCGTGTTGTTGTTTCAGAATCCAATTTTCAGCAGCCAGGCTTCATACACCGTGTTTGCGCACCTTCTGCGTAAGGTGGTCTCCTTAAAAAGCTCGGATCACCAATTGCTCATACATTGGTTCTCAAAGTAAGTGGCTCTGGTGTTCATTTCAACTCAAACATTGTTCACTCTAAAGCTTATACAGTTAAAACCCGACCTAACGAAGTCACCGAAAACCGCGCATTATTTCATTAAATTAAGAAGTTCTTAAAATGGGGGCTATCATACTACAAGCAGTTGATAGACATAAATTCGATGTCTAAAGGGAGGTGCATCCCAGCAGCTACCAGTACATCGTAATTGAGCCGGCCGTGGTGCCCGCCTGCCGATAATTTAGCAATGCGCTAAAATTCCGCGGCGAAAACAATAACAATAAAACGCTAGTGGTTCTGGGGGAAACGATTTCCTTCCCTGGCAAAAAATCCTGTGATTTCCGCCTCCACCCGCCGCGCTGGCTCAGTCGCTAAGGTGTTGTGATGCTGAGCACGAGGACTCGGGTTCGACTCCCCGGCCGCGGCGACCGCTTTTCTGGTGGAGGCGAAAAGCGAAAACGCCCGTGTGTACGAGATTTCGGCGCACGTTAAAGATCCCCTGGTGGTCAAAATTAATCCGGAGCCCTCCACTACGGCGCGCCTCATCGTCTGTGTGGCGTTAAACCCCACAATGAATGAATCAATCAATCAATCGATTTTCGCCTCCGTGCGGCATTGATCGGGCAGACGTTTCGAACCACGCAAGCGCGTTCAACGCGACCTCGGTTCCTTCGCGAGCCCCATCAAAGCGCCTGGTCAAGTCAATAGCGTCCATCACCTGATCTAGAGCGGGAATATTAGGTTCAGCAGTTTCTGGTTCTTCAGCATTCTCTGACACTGTTGTGCGCCGGAAATTATAACCGTTAGATTTCTGGAACTGCTGAGTTCATCTAGTAGAGCTCCGTAAAAACGAAACTAGATGCCTCGTTTTTTTTTTTTTTTTTTTCCTGACGTGGCGCAGTAATCTTCGTGGTGGTCTGCTAAAATACACTGGAAATAGCTCCTTTTTAAATGTGTCTGTTTCTCGAAACACTTCGTTATATCGGTAATCGGGCTGAATCTATTTCGTTAGTGCGAGTTCATAAAAGCATTGAGCCGTATAGGCACCTGCGGAGAGTCCAAATTTGTTTGTAATATCAGAAAATTTGTAAGATCGGGTTTCGTTAGATCGAGTTTTGACTGTACTTGATTGATAAGATGCAGCAAGCTCTGTACCGTTGCGCACAAGCGCAGTTCGGCCTGACTGTTGGTCTTAATACAATCACAACGCTGCTGGAATAAAATACGACTGTCCAGATATAAGAAATGGCGGAACTTTAAACAGAACCCGCCGCGGTGGCTCAATGGTTAAGGCGTGCTGCTGAGCACGAGGACGCAGGCTCGATTCCCGGCCGCGGCGGCTGCTTTTCTGAGGGAGGCGAAAAGAAAAAACGCGTGTGTGTACGCGAGATTTCGGCGCACGTTAAAAATCCCCAGGTGGTCAAACTTAATCCGGAGCCCTCCACTACGGCGTGCCTTATCACCTGCGTTGCGTCGGCGGGTTCAACCCTACAATCAATCAATCAACTTTAAACAGAAATTTATAGTTTAAAGTGTATAATGTGTATCAGTCGCAGGCTTGCTTGTTTGCGTACAATCTAGCTGTCATGTTTCAATAACGTCATGTGTCAGACACTACCCATATATAAACCGCTTCTAATTTCTAGGACCACTACGAATGAATGACTGGTTGTAAGTATTCACTGCCTTAGATTGTGAGCCTGTGGAACTGTGTTTACCAACGAAGAAGAGAGAGATGGAGGAATTTGGATCGGGAGGTGTCTGTCTGTGGGTAACATAACTTGAGGTTTCCGAAGCCCGGGCGTTGCGCGAAACTCTTACATGTTTTCTTCCTTGCCTTGTACTTTCGTCATTGTGTTCCAGCTGTCCACCGGAGAGACTCCGCGCCCTGGTCAAGCGGCTGCTGCAGTTCATAACGATACGAGAGTTCCCTCCCGCGAACGGCCACAAGCTGCCATCTATCAGCAAAAGCAGGTGGTGGATTCCCTGCGCGACGAGGGTTCTTGCCCTGATCAGTAGGTCCCGTTCGATGCCTTGACTGCCGTGTACGAACGAGAATGATAATGTCGAAATTGGTGCTAGTTATACAGCGCTTCGAGATACCTGACGGGGTTAGTAGTGCGAAAAAAAAAAAGAACCAGCTGGGCGCAAGCTAGACTTGTACAGATGTTTAGTTGAAGCTATTAAAACATTAATTGGAGTCAAGCGTTCGTCCTGTGCATTCTTTCTTCGCCCTTTGAATCGTTTCTTGTTCTCTCCAATCCTGCTGCTGGAGGAACGCTAACGCACGTTAACGTTCGTGATGTGCTGATACCCCATTTTGCGAATTTTCTAGCCTTATGAGCATTTCATAATGTTCCGAAGATTATTATTTTTTTTGCTATCGCATATCCAGTGTTCCAGAGAGTCAAGACTGATAGATAAAATCGAGTTTTTTTTTTTTTAGGTTATTTCCTACGAACAGAGGTAGCACTCAGAGTGGGCTCATAGCGATGGCTGTGTTGTCTCGGGTTTTTTTTTTACATATGGAATATCTTAGAATGAATATCAGTGCACTTTTTGTTGGTTTACACATCTCTCGGTTCTTTGTGGATTCTTTTCTGGTGAAGTACCCGTTTTCTGTAAATTGAGCTCTATCTTCGAGTTAAAGGGACCCTGCAACAGTTCCGATAAACGCTTTCACACCTTCCTTCGCGCCTGGAAGCAATGCGAAAGCTGTAGTTACCGCCAGCCCGGAGTGGCACTGAGTAATTTGCTCATCGCAGCAGATACGCCTTCCGTTCCTGCTTTGCTTTTGTGGCTTTCTTTTTAAAGTGGCTATCCTATCGAATGCGTTCATTGCTGCAACTGAAGGGAAGCGGGCCAATAGCCGCAATATCACTGTAATGTCGTAATTCGAGCGTTCGTAGAACGCCAAGGCCGTGAACGAGAGAAAAATCTTTTGAGCAAGTTTCTAAGTTATGTGATGGGCATAGAGTCGTAATTTTTAGCTGAGGAACTTTGTGACTCCCTGGATATGTTGGTTGACTACGTTCTGCAAGCATTCGAGATTTCGAAAAAAGTTCAAAAAAAGTTTTGCAGGGTCTCTTTAACAGTGCAAAGAAGAAGCCAGCTTTAAAACAAGGGAACCCTTGTCGAGCGCGCATGTTTAAAAGTGTCTTCGATTTTGCTGCACTCGCTGAACTCATTCAGTCATTGCAGCACTGGCCTCCTCGATTTTCGAGTGCAGCGCGCGGCTCCTCTTCAGGGTTCATAATACATCCAAATCCGGAAACAACGTGCCGCCGTATTTATATTTTCGCATGTTCAATTTTTGTGCGTGCTGCACAGTGTTCATCGAATTAACTGCCTCGACTTTCAGACGCAGCAAACAACAAGAAGCATCCAAATATCTTGACCTATACCGAGTTCTACAACAGTGCCTTGGATCACATTGACCTTATGTCTGAATACTACAGGTGGCAGTCTCCTGGCAAGCATACAAAGCAAGTTTCTTCTCCGCTCTGTTTTGATCTTGCAAACATTTCTTCTTACCCCCGAGGCAAGTTGCGGGAAGTGCGAAGAACGTATCTTTGTCGAGTAATACGAACCTTTGGTCTTTCTGTCCTTTATTTCTCTGGGTTCTTGTCTTGCAAATATATAAAAAAAAGTCAGGCATTTTTTAAGCATTCGCTTTAGCATACCACGATTATAAAACATTTCTTTGTGATTTTAAAACGCCCTAAAAGTGTCATTAAGGTCAGAACGCTGAGGTTTCATAATAACTGAATCTTTAAGCTCTCTCCGAATTGACATATGGAAGCCCGTACCCGGTGTTTTACGTACCTTGCAGCAACAACTTTACATATAAGGGTTAAATTTGCAGAAATCAAAGTATTCTGGTAGTTTCTGGCGTGCTAAGTTCTGTGAACATAAAAATTATGTAATTGCATTTTACCCGACTGAAATCTTCTCTTGCAGGTTTTCGTACTGCCAGTATCCCTTTATTTTAAGCATCGTGGCCAAGAAATCTATTTTGCAGCGTGATTCGGAGCAGCAAATGATATTAAATGCGAGGGTAAGCTTTCTTTTCTGTGCAGTCGTAGGTGCGTGGCAAGGAGGAGACGTCGGCAAATGGTTCTAATGAACGCGTCTTGTTTTCCGGCTGACCTCGCAGAGAAGCCTGCTGAACCGCGCTCTTCACCATCAGGCCCCGGATATTGACGTGTTTTTTCTCAATTTGAACGTTCGGCGGTCCCACCTCGTATCCGACTCACTGAACGAGGTGAGTGCTCATCAGCGGCATCCATTACTCGGTGGACGTTCTGGCCAGCCCGAGGCAGGGATAAAGAGGAGCCACGCGAGTGCGAAGCCATAGAAAGCGACAGTTTACATGACAGGAGCAACTATCGTCACTCACGACCTAGGGCAATTTGAAATTGTCATCTTCCATAGCAAGTTGGAAGCCTACCTGGTCTACATTTAGCGAGAGCATTTCTATTTATCGTTCAGCGAAAATAAACGAAGCTCGTACAGGTAACATTCAGGCAGTAAAACTTCCATGCGAGGTAGGTCTTTGAGGAAGGACTATACATCCCCATACCGTAAGCACCTTGTTACCTGCGCTGTCTTTCTTACCTGATGACTCCAACCACTCCCACTCCCACGTGCGAGTGTAACAGCGTCATCGTTATCTCCCAACATAGTGTAACGAACGGCGAAATAAAATAGAACTTTCCTATTTTCTTTGTTGCAGATTGCGCGGAAGCAAACGGACCTAAAGAAGAAGCTAAAGGTCACCTTCGTTGGTGAACCGGGACTTGATATGGGGGGTCTCACCAAGGAATGGTTCCTGCTGCTCATAAGGCAAATATTCAGCCCGGACTACGGTAAGTGAACTGCCAGCCCGAAGGCTCAGCGATGGGGGAAGCACGCAAATTGTGGGCTTTCTAGTGCGTGTAGTTAATCTGGCAGGGGTGATTTTAAATCGCAGATGCACTGCAAGTCGCGTTACATTTTAAATAGTATGACTGAGCTGAATGGCCTCAGAGGACTGGTAGTTGCAGAACATTTATTCTTCGGATAATATTCGATAACTGTTGCATAGCAGCATTCATGTTAAATACGCATTAGGCACCATTCTTGCAGGGGAAAAAAAGAAAAAGCAGGCATTTCTGCCGAGCCGATTATGGCTAGATGTAAAAATGCCGATGCTGCAGCAATGAACTTCGGGTAGGCTTGCAAGCTGCGGAGGAGCTTGCGGACCATATCCATGCGCTCACAGCCCGGTCCTTCCGTAATAACGCAGTCGCTGTTATTCTGTGGGGCTCAAAGGGGGCTTATACGTGAGCGTTTGTGAAAAAGGGCCGTTTAATAATAATGATAATTTTATTGTTCATATTCAGCGTACAATGCGGGCCTGCCTAAGCCACGAATAGGGCTTGTGGGGCAAAGCCGGGCAGCTGGGGAACATCCAGGAAACAAAAGGTAATAACATACACACGAAAAGCGGAAACAAATGACAAAGAGGAAGGAAGAAAAAGAGAATTTAGGTAGGCATTTGGAGAAGCTGCGACCTAATTTGCTTGCGGGTAATGTCATAAAAAAAGACATCAGGCAACTCGTTCAAAGTACGCGGGAAATAGAATGAACGAGCATGTTTCCCAAAATGAGTGCGAGCACGCGGTATAACAAAACGATCACGTGAGCGCAGGACACGAGCAAAAGAGTATGTGTGACAGAATTCTTGCGTGTACAGATATTTTAAAACAACGGTCTCCCTAAACAATGAATCAAAGTAGCGCAGTCGTGAACAGGCAAAGACACTTCGGTTTTCGTCCATTGGCATACCATACAGAATTGAACGAAGGATTCCTTTCAACATAGTGTGAGCGCTGTCTTTACAGTGACTGCTTGAGTGGTCATTCTCTCTATTGCATCCAAGCACTCTATCATCAGCATCGTCTCACCCACGCATCGTTTGGTGTCATCATCGCATCCCTGGCCTCGGGCGATAATAATCATCATCGGAGTTGGTTGGATCTGTTGGCTACTTGGTAAAAGACCGCCGGAATAAACGCCGTCCTGCCTTAGGTCTGCTTCCCTGCTTTCCTCTCTCAAGTGGTGGAGGTGCTGGGTACCGACGCGCTTTCTCGTTGCATCGTTGGCTCGCGTAGTGGGAGACGTCGACCGGAACGGAGCTCCAGACGGTACCGACAAGCAGAGCCAGAGCCGGCTCGTCTTGATGGGAACACAGGTCTGCGTACTCTGACACGCGGAATCATTCGGGAGGATTGTGTCTCCCACGTGATCACTGCCATCATAGCCCATCTCCGTGCGGGGTCTAATCAAGGAAGAACTGGCGTCCATGACGGCGTATTAAGCGGCAAAGTCGACTCCTCCTGCCACTTACCTAACGTCATACGCAGAGGCCACTTCAAAACACCCCTTGTTCGTGGAATTCCCTCCGCTTTCGACTGCTCCCGGACATTTGACGGCCATTTCCTCCTTTCGGGGTCCCCAGACGTACTACGCGCACGTGCGCTCGCACCGCCAGTTTTTCCCTCGGGACCACCCGGTTTGTTACTACTGTGGAATTCGGGGCCACATTTTCTGCTTTTGCCGAAGACGCCGACAGGATGAGCGCCGAGGATACGCTCCTGATGAGCGGGGTGAGGCCGCTTTGCTTACGGTACTCGTAGAAGCACATACGTCCCTCCTATTCACCGTTCTTCCCCGCCTCGCGACTCTCCTGAGTTTTCTCAGCGTGATCCTCCAACACGACGCAGAACGCCTTCGCCCTACCGCCGCTCGCTGTTCCCTCTTCGTCCTGCCTCACTTATCAATAACCACCCTTCGGAAAACTAGCGCCTGCAGTTTTTAGTGGGGAAACTGCATTGCTCGAAAATACCAGAACTCCTCTTAAACGTCCGTTCAACTTATTATTGGTGGCCGTTCAACTTATTATTGGTGGAAGGGGAAGGTTTGCGTGTTGATACACTTGTTGATACGGGGGCCAGTGTGTCAGTTATTAGTGCACAGTTATGTTCACCTCTGTGGAAGGTGAGAACTCCTTACGCCGGGCCATCCTTGTGCGGGAATGTGATGCGATTCGGCCTTCTGAATATTGTACAGTGCGGGTTACCTAGACGTGCTCCTACATTACATTCAGTGTGCGGTGCTGACTCTGTGTTCTCATGAAATTAGTTTGGGCTGGGACTTTTTCTCAGTGTCGTCTGCGGTAATTTCTTGCCGCCAGCCGGCAATTCACCTGACCGAGACAGGAATGGCCTGTGTATCAGATGCCCCAGTACCACGGTTGATCTCTGTCCTGTCCCCCGGCCAAGAAACCGTGCTTTCCGTTACGTGTGACAGTATCGCCGATGGAGATTTGTTTGCCATACCAGCTGGGTACTTCTCTTGCTAAGAGCCATGATACCGCCCTGCGTCGTTCGCTTTTCACAGGGATCAGCTTTTATCGCCGCACTAAACATTGCCTCTGGGCCGATTCTGCTTCTTAAAGGCACTAAGGTTGCTTCTATTCTAAACGACGAAGTTGGCCCTATTGCGCTTTGCCCTATTGCATCACTCCAACATGCTTGCGGGCAAGCGATTACGTCTTCGTGCCTTACATCCACCATCAGAACTGAGCTCAGCGAGGAAAATCAAAAATCACTACTCGCCCTTCTTAACAAGCACAAGGCGTTGTTTGACAGTCATTCCCTCACTCTTGGACGAACATCAGCAGTGACTCATCGCATAGAAACCGACGGTTCTTGTATCGCCCGCCGTCGTCCCTATCGTGTTTCATCCGCAGAACGCAAAATTATTCAAGAAAATGTGGACGACATGCTTCAGCGGGACATTGTTCGCCCTTCGGGCAGTTCCTGGTCTTCGCAGGTTGTCCTGGTCCGGAAGAAAGATGGCTCAGTGCGCTTTTGTGTGGACTACCGGGCGCTTAACAAAATAACCCGGAAAGACGTCTATCCTATGCCCCGAATTGACGACGCTCTCAATACGTTACACGGCGCAGAAGGCTTCTCGAGTCTCGATCTTCGGTCAGGGTATTGGCAGATCCCCATGGCCGAAACCGATTAATAACAAACAGCCTTCGCCACACCAGACGGCCTCTACTAGGTCAACGTGATGCCGTTTGGACTTTGCAACGCTCCGGCCACCTTTGAGCACATTATCGATGCTGCACTTCGTGGCTTCAAGTGGAAGACTTGTCTATGTTACCTCGATGATATCGTCGTTTTTTCGTCCACTTTCGCTGAACGCCTGAACGTGGATGAATTCCTCACCTGTCTTGGCAATGCTGGTCTACAGCTGAGCACCAAGAAATGTTGCTTTGCCAGTACCTTAATAAAAGTCTTGGGCCACCTTGTAAGCAAGGCAGGTTCCAAACAAGATCAATGCGGTTCTCAATTTTTCCCGGCCTCTTCGTCAGAAAGAGCTACGAAGTTTCTTGGGCATGGCTTCCTATTTCCGTCGCTTCATCCGAAATTTCGCAGCAATAGCCTCACCCCTTCACAAATTACTCACATCCGGAACTCCATTCGTCTGGACCCAAGACTGTGAAAAAGCTTTCCAAACCCTGAAACAAGCTTTAACTTCTGGACAAGTGATCTGCCACTTCGATGAGTCGGCACCCACTATTCTTCACACCGATGCCAGTGGACATGGTCTTGGTGCTGTCCTTCAGCGTACGGATTCCTCGTCGGAGCGAGTTCTTGCCTATGCAAGCCGCACTTTGACTCCCGCTGAAACGAACTACACCATAACTGAGAAAGAGTGCCTAGCCGTTGTCTTGGCCGTGCAAAAATTTCGTTCTTATTTGTATGGCCGCCATTTCTCAGTGGTGACAGACCATCACGCCCTTTGTTGGTTATCCTCCCTCAAAAACCTATCGGGGCGCCTTGGCCGCTGGGTACTCCATCTACAAGAATATGACTTCACTGTGACTTACAAGTCGGAGAGAAAGCACAGCGACGCCGACGCTCTTTCCCGTTGCCCACAGTCCACCACCCACTGCCCACAGCCATCGTCCCAAAGTCGTCGCCTTCTATTACTTCACTCGCGTTGCTCATGGCCCCTTTGCAAACCGCCGGTCAAGATATCCTAACAAACCTTGTTTCTCTCCAACGAGCCGACCCGTACTGCCGACGACTACTGGACCTTCTCGACGGTTCAACGTCCCCACCTAACAGCCGAACACGCCGCCAAATAAGTAAATTTCGCTTTCTCAATGGTGGAGCCCTTTACCGCCACAATTACCACCCTACCGGAGACCGATGGGTTCCAGTCGTCCCTCGCTGTCTCTGAGCCCACATCTTGGAAGTTTTCCACGATGACGCCACAGCTGGCCATCTTGCTTTCCACAAGACCTACAACTGTATCAAAAGCACATTCCTTTGGCCGGGCCTTTCCTCAAGCGTCGCTAGATATTTTGCGTCCTGCCCTTCGTTCCAGCGTTGTAAACGCTCGACCTCAGACCCTACCGGTACGCTACAGCCGCTGCCTTGTCTATCTGCACCATTAGAAGTTGTGGGCATCGGTTTGTATGGACCTTTGCCTTTTACTACGACTGGTCATCGGTGGATTGTGACCGCTGTTGATCCCTTGACGCGGTATACGGAAACTTCCCCTCTACGTACCGGCTGCGCTTTTGAGGTCACAGATTTCTTCCTGCAAGCCATCTTCTTACGGCGTGGACCACCTCGTACTCTTTTAAGTGATCGTGGCCGAACCTTTCTGTCAGCAGTCCTTGAGGAAGTTCTCCAAGCTGCTGGAACTGCCCACAAAACCATATCGAGCTATCATCCACAGAAAAATGGACTAACAGAACGGTTTCATCGTACCCTTTCCGACATGATTTCTCTATATATCAACCCCGACCACAGGAACTGGGACGTCATACTTCGTTTTGTCACATACGCCTATAATACCGCCGTTCAAAACACCACTGGATTTTCACCATTGTTTCTCGTCTACGTCCGCCACCCCCCGTCCGTTCTCGACGCATCTTTATTTTCCTGTCCCGTGGATACCACAACCAACATCACCGATCAATTTGTTTCTCGGCTAGCACAGTGCCGGATCCTCGCACGATTGAACACTGAGTACTGCCAACACGACCGCAAGTCTCGCTATGACGCAGACCGCCGGGAAGTTACATTCAACCAAGTACATTCATCATGTACTCCGCTTATCTGTTCATTTATATGTATGCCTACCCTTCAATAAACTTCAATAAACAGGTTTGTAACATCAAAAAAAAAAATGAGGCACAGCTTTCGACGCCGCGCTGTGCGCCAGGACTCTGTGAAAAGTTTATGCCGCGCTTCATTGGTCTGTACACCGTACTACAGCGATCCTCTCCCGTCAGCTACGTCATTGCTCCCACTTGTAGCGTCGCTGACCGACGGCGCCGTGGCATCGAAACTGCCCATGTTTCGCGCCTAAAGCCCTTTCGGCGCAGATCATCCTTCCTTTGACGGCCAGGATGGCTACTTCAGCCGCCGGGGAAACTGTTGTGAGCGCTGTCTTTACACCGATTCCTTGAGTGGTCATTCTCTCTATTGCATCCAAACACTCTATCATCAGCATCGTCTCACCCACGCATCGTTTGGAGTCATCGTCGCCTCCCTGGCCTCGGGCGATAATAATCATCATCGGAGTTGGTTTGTTCTGTTGGCTACTTGGACGGCCGGAATAAACGCCGTCCTGCGTTAGGTCTGCTTCCCTGCTTTTTCTCCCAATACCATTCATCTTGTTACGCCAGAAAGCAGTACAAAAATAAAAACAACGTATGCCGTAACGGAGTACACTGTATGCCGGGGCATGTGCAATTAGCCTTCTAACATTGATCGGACACAGAACCATGAGGGAATAAAGCAAGCAAGATATTTTGCGGAGGTTTAGTTGCTTTAAATTCCGAAATGAACCATTTCGGGCGATATTCGACGGAGGGATATATGCGGGCAATTTCAGCATCGCGGCCACTGCAGTGGCCGCCATGCTGAAATTAGTCCACCGAAATTCTGAAATTCGTCCTCCGAGTGATCGCTCGGTGGGCGAATGCGTTTGTCTTGAGTTCTGCAAAAGCTCACTATCGCAAGTTTAAATCCCCTGGGCGGCTTCCTTGACACAGCGCGTAATTGTTTTCTTGGTGAGGCGATTTTAAATCGTGAATGGAAAGTAACTGTGATGTAGTAACCTTAAAAATGATGGTGCATCTTCCCACGATACATACTGTGCCATTATTGCGTTGCCATGAGAATGCAAGAAAGGTCGCAAATTTTATTTTTGTTGTTTACAGGTATGTTTGTGTACCACAACAAAGCAAGGTGTTATTGGTTCAGCACAACGCAGCTGGGAAATCTACGAGAGTACAACCTTATAGGCGTTATATCCTTTACTGCGTTCCGGGGGTTGGGTAAATTCCCATCGAGCGGTAAGTACGTAGGACACTACGGGAGAAAATGCCGGCGAACGCCTTGCGAATGAGGGATATTCCTTACAATGAGCACCTCATGGGGCTTGCTGTGTATAACTCCATCATTCTGGACCTCCATTTTCCGACGGCGTGCTACAAGAAGCTACTCAACCCTCCCGTTGTTCCGCATGACATCGAGAATTCCTTCGTGGGAATCTGCAAGTTCACCACGGACGACCTGGCCGAAGTCATGCCGGTATACAGAATTCGCCGCTCTGTTGTGTACTTTTGAGGCTGTAACGAGAGAACACAGCAACACGTTTATATATATATATATATATATATATATATATATATATATATATATATATATATATATATATATATATATATATATATAGACACCTTTGTGAAGTCTCGTGGCCCTCCAAATCTCCAAATGTTAACGTATCGTTAACGGACCTGCTCTTGTGCAAATTTTATGTGCATGCCTTTTCCTTTTATTACTTTGGTTGTGTGTAGTTTTCCTGCGCTTTTACATTTTAAGCTTTATATAATGATGTCCGGCAACGTTTAATGTATTGTGCACTGGTTGAATATCTTCCTAATCCCCCCCCTCCTATGTAATGCTCGCCCTGGTCCTTAGGGTATGAAAATAAATAAATAAATAAATAAATAAATAAAAATGCACATTTTTGGGTATAGAAATTATCATAAACACTAAACTTAAGGTTTCCCACAATTAATTCCTCTGTGAAGCAATCACGTGCAACCAGCCACGAGCAAATATTACCGAGTGTACAAGCCTTAACAGTTTTGTTGCGCGGGACTAAAGGGAGATATATAAGCAACAAGACACCAGCCATAGTACATCACTTCGAGAAAAACTGTCCACAAAAACCTCCAGAAACATAGAGTACGCATATAGTAAGTAGACGCTTTATGCACAAGCAGGCGAATTACTGAGCGCAAAGTAATGGGGTCCTCAAGAATTGTTATAGAAAGCACTGGTTTGTTGTTTTCCCCCGCGCCTTCCCTTTATCCAAATTATGATTATAATAGAAGAATGTCCCAGGTTTGGTGCTAACCTTTGTGTAATGGCCGAATTCCAGAGGTGCTTGAGGCATCAAAATAACTTATATAAATGGATAATGGACTTCCCGTGGATTCTCATACCCATTATCATCCGTCAGCGTGATAAACCTATGGGATCGCGGCTGGGTAGATGACATTATCAAGTTTGGTCTGATTTGAAACCGAAGTCAGCTTTCCTGGCTGCTTAGCTCATCTTAGACAAGCTCGTATGGACGTCGCATGAGCACCATAGATCTCAGCTCAATCTCACCCCTCGCTCAACCTCGCCACGCGTATACCCATTCTCACCTCCCGGCAAGCGATTTTATGGGCCCAGATTGCAGAACATGCTCAGTTAGTTAAACAAACAAGTGGGCAGTGCAGTATGGTTCTGAACTTCAACGTTTAGCTGCTTTATATACGAGATTTACGCCATCTCGTCGGGCTTAAAAATGGTTGTCAATATCAGCGTTTACATAGGCAAAAACTTAAAAAAAAAAACAAAAAAAAACAAGGCGCTTAGTGACGGGTATGGCGTTCAGGACTCCAAATTTATTGTTTCAAGTTAGTATTGGTAATAAAACGTAGCGTGCGCTAATAGTGCGAATCTTGTTAAATACAATTAGGGGGCTTTTTAATGAAAGCCCTCTAATGAATGCGTTTGATTTTGTTATGCACCAACAAAGTTACTATGCGGAAAACCAATCACAGTGATCTGTTATTACACTATAACTCCGCCTCAAACTTTTAGATTGAGTTAGAGGCCGTAATCTCCCACCTCACTTACTTAGTATGTCGTAGCCACCTACCACTTCGGCCTCATCTCATAAGCGAGGTCTATTTTAGGTTGAGTGAGAGTTCATGAGGTCGAAGCCTTAAGGGGTAGCCCTCTTAACTGTCGGATGTAACGTTGTACAAACCCATGCAGTTTTGTTTTTAACTGGCAATGACATTAAAAAAGTGAGGATAAACGAATTCCTTGTTGACATGATAGCCATTCTGTCAGTATGCGCGATAAATCTGTGACGTTGAAGGTCACTGTTTAAGACAAAATTAAAATAGTTGAGTTTAGACCGTCTTGGAACTGTCGTTCCCTCTGACAGCTTTCAGCAACGATTTCTAGACCATACAAGTTTCCTACTTACGAAATTCTACAGATAAAGGCAAACTGTCCTCTTTTATGTAAGTAAGAAAAACGTTGGGAAGTTTTAAGCAGAGAAGTTTATTTTTTAAAATTCCCGAACTGCTACAACTACGTTCGTAAACTTGTCATAACATAATTGTTTTTTAAAGCAAACTATGAATAAGACAAATTCATCTAAATGTTTAAATGACTTTCTTTAACCTTATATTATTATCTGCGGGTAAAAAAGGTACCTCAATATCGGCACCTGCCGAAGCACCGAAGCGAAGCGTACAGAATGTTTTACGTGGTGTGTTCGAAACCTAACTGTAGATGGGCAGAAACGCTTCCCGCGTGACGCTAAGTTCAGCTTTGTCACGAAGAGCCCCTGACTCCCTGCAGCCTACCTCTTCGGTGCACAGCCACCCTGTTTCCCGGTTCTTGTCCCCGCGTTCTGTGCAAAACGAAAGGAAGAAATGTGAGGTGGAAGCGCTAAGCCGCTTGGGTTCGGGGTTACGTGACTTGAGACATGACATGAGACATGAGGTGCGCTAGTGCTCGACGTATAGGCTGCGATCAGGGCCTAAAACAGTGGTGTGACCATGGCAAACAGCACGTTATGACTTCACGAACACACACCATGAACACACAGCTGCACTTTGCCGAGCATCATGAGGAGACAGTATACGGTGCGCCTCAGTACACGCCACCCTGGTGCGCTAGTTGCGCACTGGCTGCAGTGTCAGGCCATCGACATTCCCGACGAACATGACTCTTGGATCAGACGGCTGTAAATTCAATATCAGTAACTGAATGGCGCGGAACGGCCAATTCGTGCGTGTTTGGAGTTTTCATCTTATGCGCAGCGCTTTAGTCGCATCCGCGCTTTTCTTTCGAGAAAGCCACATTTACCAAATTTTCGTTAACTACAGGTGACAGGCTACATGTTATCCGACTGGAATACAGCCCAAAAAATACAGATTACACTCGTTACGCAGCCACTTAGCACTTTTTATGCGAATTGTGTGTACCTGTTTATCTGTGGTGATAATGTTTTTTTTCCTATGAACGCGGCCCGGGTGTGAATTTTAGGCTACCAAACGTAAGGCCAAATGACTTGTGGCGTGTTTTCTTTTTTTTTTTTTTTTTCGCATTCTGCAGGACGTCGCAGTCGGCTTGAACGAGCTGCTGTCATACGAGGGGAACGTGGAAGAGGATTTCTGCATGAACTTTCAGGTGATGGCCATTCATCGCACGAGTGACGTGGAGCACAGTTTCCCAGAGTTGAACGCTCACCTTTTGCCCGCGTGGCGTTGTTGTTGCAAAGGTGTCCGTGGAAGAGTTTGGAGAAGTGAAGACTCACACCTTAAAGTTTGGCGGGGAGGACATTCCGGTAACGAGCGAAAACAGAGCAGGTAAGAGAGAATAAATCGTGATTGGTGGCACGATTCTGGCGAACAATATTGCTTGAACAACTTCAGGTCGCTTGCACTTGTAATCGACTCTTTTGCCAGTTGAGTGCGAGAATATGAACATTTGAAACTAAAGAGAGTGGGAATCTAGTAACAACAGAGACAAAGTAAATATAAACAAATCTCTGTATAGTCTTATGATAATAAGCAGGCTGTTCTACCGTAATATCGTACAAACTAAAAATATTTTTTTATACATGTTCATCTCATCATCTTAACAAGATCAGAACTGTGGAATAGTTTTCTAGGTTGAGTGTTTATACGGCACCGATATGCAAGGGTGCGATGTATTGTGACGTAGCCCATTACTGACGCTACAGCCGTTAACGCACGACAAAAACGTGTAAGAAACAAAACAAAAACATGAGAGCTATAGCACATACATTTAGATGCGAAATCAAATTTAACGACGGTCTGCTCAAAAATAATTAAGCATGCGTAAGATAACCTGAAGGGCTAAGGTCGTTATCTGAGAAACAAGTCCAGATTTAGTTTTAGTGAGCTGTGGATCAACGATAAGACATTATAACGATACGCAAATTTTTATCCTGAAAGTGATCATCCCTCGTGGCACCACTAATGAGGGAAAGTGAAATATTTAATTAGGCTGTTAATCTTCAGCACAATTAATTGTGCGATGTGCGGTAAATACAGCGTGAAAATGACATTTATGTAACTAGGACATCAGGCCATTAGATAGGAAGTCAAGTTGTGTTGCAGTCTGCATGCAGAAAGATTATTCGAGGAAAGAAGTTGGTGTAGGTTACCCGCCATGGCGGCCAAATGGCTAAGGCATTGCGAGGGTTAGCACGGGGTCGTGAATTGAATTCCTGGCGAAGGTGGCAGGTTTTCTGGCGGAAGAGAAAACAGAAACGCCAGTTATACTAGAATTTGGCAGGTGTTATAGATACATCAGGGCAATGGCGGATCCATGGTGTCCCCCTGAACAGTAGGGGAAAGAGGCTGAAGAAAGCGGGGGAATTTGGTACGCCGTTGCAGTGTACTTAGCAGTGGTAGTTGACAGTGTTTGGGGGATAAGCTGCTGCCTTCAGGTAGTGTAAATTATTTCGTAGCCCTCCGCACACCTCACAGCCTAGGTCAAGGCGTAAAGCCCGAGCTTTTTTTAATGCTGTGTTCCTACATGCACTGAACGATATCATTTAACTGGAACAGTCATGGCCATCAAATTACCTGCGCACGTTTCATCTTGCGGTTAGCGGCAAATTAACACTTGTCTTTCAGCTGCGCTTCCAAAGATTTTCGCCTTACCGATGCACTTTAGACGAAATGTCAAATACCTCATCTTCTATTTATGAGCCTAATCGAAAAGATTAAAAATTTCGGATATCCACGCTTCTCTACCTCCTGGCCAAAGGTAGAAAGCCCAAATTTTCATAAGTGCACGACGTACGCTTTTGATGAAAACAGCTTCAGTTGGTGCACCAGGTTGTATTATCGATTAATATAAGCATGCTTAACCAGATTCACACACTCTCTGAAATGCAGAAGTAGTTCGAGAGCCATGTACACGTGTTTGCGATCTGCAAAGAAAGCTGGCGGAATGTGTATACAATTCCGACCACCCAATGCTAATTTGTCCATTCTGTTATCTTCAGAGTACGTCGAGCTTTACGTGGATCTCGTTTTGAACAAAGCCATCGCTCAGCCCTTCAAAGCGTTCTACCTGGGATTCCACAGCGTTTGCGCCTCTAATGCACTGATCGTACGTATGAAAAAAGAAAACAGAGAAAGATCAATGAAAATATTGCCTTTCTTGCATTTAATGACATCATTTTGTTGTTTGCTAATCACAGATGCTTCGTCCCGAGGAAGTGGAAATGCTTGTCTGTGGCTGTCCAAAGCTTGATCTGGACGAATTGAGAAAAGTTACTGTCTATGACAGCTTTGAAGAGGACGAGCCGATTATCAGGTAACCAATGCGTTCCCCGAGCAAGGGTAAGTGCGAACGCCAAGCGTCCTCTGTCCGTCCCTGCTCGACTCCAGGGTGAAGCAGTAGGCTCATCGTGATATTACTAAATCGCTTGCTTCTAACGAACATCACGACATATTATTTTTGTTTTCTGCTGTACATAGGGATTTCTGGGACATCTTGAAGTCTTTCAACGCCGACGTCCAGAAGCAATTTCTCCGTTTTGCTACCGGCAGCGACCGAGTACCGGTCGGCGGCATGGGCGAGATGGCATTCAAGATTTCAGCTCAAACCACCAACACAGACATGTATGCTGTTTCATTTCTAAGCTAACTTCACTGCCCATGCACTTCTTATAAATATAACTTTCGGGGCGTCAGGTCGAGTCATCAATGTGAAACTTCTGGAAATCTTTTTTTTTATTGCCTTATAACATGACCGTTGACCCTCAAAGTAGGCATTTGTGTGTGCTGGTATTTGCAACTAACGTTAGGCATAAACTTCGTCCGGTTACTGAACAAGAATTCCGCACTCGGGTGCAGGCAGACAAGTGGGGGCCCCGGTCATAACATCAAGGCCCATCACTAAGGGAAAAGGCCACCACGCATAGGCTTAATTTTCTATAACTTTCACACTGCAGAGGTATAAATGTAAGCCAACCGGCGCCTAAGATAAGACACTAATTGGGGGCGGAGCACCATGAACGCCTTTAAGAGCTTCCGTTATAAGGTATAGTGCACATTTGGTTAAGACCATTCTATACTCGTGTAAGGCAACAGAACGCAGAAAAAACTCCATTCACTAGAAAAAAAAAACGCTACTCTGCAGTATCGCCTCTTTCTCAGCGGTACGTTTCAAAAACGCCAAAAGGAAAGTTTTTAGTAAGGACAGTAGAAACCTTCATCGAGCAAGAAAACTGCGACATCGGGATTGCGGGAGGTTTTTTTTTTTTTTCGTTATTTTAGCCGAAAGCAAGACTGTTTTAGCCGAAAGCAAGACTGCTTAGCCGAAAGCAAGACGTACGGACGTGATCGGGTCCACCCGTGTATATTAGTGTGTAGGCGAAGAACGACTCCGGCCGGCTGTGCAGGCTCTGTGGCTGGGGCGCTTCGCTACTGAGCCGAGGTCAAAGGTCTAATTCCAGGCTGAGACGGCTATTACAGTTCTTGTGAGGGACGCAGAGAATAAACATCCATTTTAACAGGATTATATAACACGTTCGAGATCACCAGGGAGTTTAAATTAGCCCGCAGCACTCCAATATGACGGGCGTCAAAGTCCAGGCGTACCTTCGGAGTGTAAATGCATATTTTGAACTCTAAAACCTGTTCATTTGCTATGCCAACGTGTGATTAAAAATTCAAATAGAAATATGGTCATAGTACTGATTTACAGTGGCCGCTCTTGTTTGCTTTGCACTTTATGCAAGCGCAGCCATGTTGAGAATATAAAATATCGTTAAACATAAATAAATATAACATTTTTTGTCCATTCCCTTGCTTTTATTCATATATTCATATATGCAGCCAACAGCTGGCAACAATCAAGAGGTGTATTATAGCAACGCACAGGTCCATACACTATTTTAGCGGCCGCTTTTTAAACCCTTGTTTCCTCGGCACGTTAGTCGTTTTAAACTTGTCTTCGAACGGAATCAACCTTGAATTTTATTATAAGGCGGATAGAAGTCGTGAATGGGCCATCAGGTCCATAAATAACAAAAACGCACGTTAAATAGCAATTACTGAATGAGAACGTGTTCAAAGAACTTCAGAACAGGCGCACTCAGCGCGCGCAACAATTGTTTCTGATTCTCCGCCATAGATGGCAGCAGCTGCCCAGCCGCTTGAAGCTGCGGCGTTGCCATGGCTCGTTAGTGCGCTTACAGCGTGCTAGATACAGAATACGTGTGTTTCTGGTTGCTTCTGTTGGAATTTCAACCACGTTGAACGTCTGGCCCATGGGCTAAGAGCAGAAAGAAAAGAGGGGCGATCACGCCATTCCCTTTTGCCAAATTGTTTTTAAAGGGCCACAGGATTTTGCGTTAAAGCTGTCATCGCCTACTTTTTGGCTTATGTGAAAAATAACATCTTTCAAATATCTTTCGCCTTTCGTTAGGATGCTTTCTTTGCTTAAAAGTAAATAATTTAAGCTGGACATTTCTCTCTTTTGCTCCCCCCCTCTCTTTTTTTTTTTTTTTTTTTTGTGACGGCTCGTCACCAAACGTGCAGAAGGACCTTTGACGAGATCATATGACGAGATCCAATCTAGCTAGATGGATGCTGCCACCTAAGATAACGTGCAAAAAATACCCATGCATGTCCCTGGGATGCGGGTAGTGAGAAAAGACGTTAGCTCTCGCATTCACCCGCATAAATATTTAAGTTCGCCTTTATACCACGGTGAGGCAGTTGGCCAAAATCGAAAATAATACAAAGCTTACACAGCCAGTGGTACCGAGGAAATCAGTTTATTCATGTATAAGAGTTGAAGTTAGTGCCTTAAAAAAGAGTGTTTCTTAAAAAAAAAAAAAGCATCTCCTCAGCAGAAGTCACCACACAAGTTTATCTGAAATTTACATTTCCATTTCCGACAGATTTCTGTATAAAAATGGTAGACGAGCTCCGCGCCCCTGAGTTCATCTAATCAGGACTTATGACGTCATAATTTATGATTGGCGAAATGTATGGGGCGGCTGCACCCGTCTTCATACTTGGCATCATTTGCGTTAAGAAACAAGTGGTGCTGCCGTAAGGGTTCTAGTTGTATCGACGGCTCTGTAATCAACCGATATGGGCCAGCTTGCTATCGCATTTCAGTGTCCCTCAGAAATCCTGCAGTCACGTAGGTTCGCTCGCCCCCAGCACCTTCTAGCGGGAACTGATAACTGTCACATGGTTGAACAAACGGTACTATAGTTCATCCTTTAAACTCCCAGAATCCAAGGTGCGGGCTTTTGGCGAAGGAAGGAGCTTTGGCTACGAATGGTGAACATAAGAGCACCATGTGGGCGCCATGGCACGTTCAGGCTGAAAAAAAAAAAAAAAAAAAAAGCAGCTAAGAGGTCTAGGCAATATGCGGGAGGATCGTGGGTCTAAATCCAAAATCTATGGTGCCAGTGGTCATGTAGTTACTGCGCGTTTCCAGTTACGGTTGACAGAAATGGCAAAGTACGTGCAACGGAAGTGTTTCCGCATGAGAAGTCAGGGCAACAGAGCGTCACGGCCAGTGAGTTTATTGGTAATCCGACCTCCCGAGTGCTAAAACTCGGCGCCTTCGATGAAGGCACACAAGGTTAAGGGTGTCTCAATCGAGCGGGCACAGTTAGAGGCAGGTATAGCTCAGTTCAAACGTTCTCAGTGGAAGAATTTATTTCATTCTAACTCCGTTCATATCGCTGTCCTCACCCTTATTCAATTATAACGGGGTCCTCAGAAAGGTTCAGAGTTCGCTACTGAATCGATTTAATTATGTTGCCGAATTCTCGCTGTCCCTGAACAATTCGAGAAATTTTCTGTTTGCAGCACTTAAAGGGACTTTGAAGTTAGTCTGTATACGCAGTTCGACCCGCGAAGTTTATGGTAAAAATCCTCAGCGGGAGCCAAGCTGAGCTGCTGAGCCCAACGAGGCTGTTTCGATCCCGGCCGCTGTGGCTGCTTTTCGGATGGAGGCTAAATGCGAAAACGCCCCTGTATCTATATTGCGGCGCACGATAAAGATGTCAAAATTAATCCGGAGCACTCCACTAAGGCGCGCCTCGTAGCCCGGATGTGGCTTCGGTGCGTTAAATCCCGCCGAAATATAAAAATAAATAATTTTGTAATCAACGGTAGAAGAATACCCATGTACCGTTTCCAGCAGTCACACCAACCATCTCAGGAATGTCGCAACAATTCTCAGTGTGCTTGAATGTTATTTCAGGCTTCAACATATTAATTTTTACCCATTCACGCTTTGGTTGTACAAGTAAAACGATGCTAGCAATTCGTTAAATGTGGCTTTGGGGACTTACAAGTCTGTCGCCATATTCGACGTTTGCTAATTGATCGGGAAAATGGTGCAAGGAACACGGCCCGTTCTAACGCAATTTTCTCGTTAAAAATGCGTTTAAATCGGCCGGAAAAGCTCTGAACGTGGCTCACGCATTCTAGAATGTAATCTGCTCAGGTAATCAGCAAATCTTTGCAACTCACTTCATTACAGTTGAGGGAGCTCAAACAAGATTACTGCCCTATTCAGCTTTGAGCGCCATAGCATTTTTGCAGCTCAAGCCACGTATATTTTAAAGGTACGTTGTGGAAAATAGATGTGGTATTAGGCACCTACGAACCTTATTAGTGTGCAGCCGAAAATCCCACCCTTAGGTGGGTGGTACCGTATATTGTCAATTTGGGTAGACCCCGTTCTAAGCCCTCTCCCCCGACTTTAGCGGAGATAATATTTTAAAAACATTGACATTTTTAGGCGGATAATCTTCTAACCTATAGGTACCTCTCATCACATTTTTCATCGTGGGTGACAAAAAGAAAGATGCTTAGGCACCAGAAAATACGGCATGTTACCGAACTTTGAATGAAGCCTGCTTACGGAACTTGGTTGACGGGTCGGAAAAGCTGCAGGCCCTCTGTAGGGCGAAGATACAGGGGAGCGTCTCAGGAGGGAGGGAGGAGTAGGTAAGGAAGGGGGGAAGGGGGGGGCTCACATTAAAAATAAGCGTGGTTAAGATTTGCCTTTATTTCAAGCAAAACTAAGCAGTTTCGACTATGGTGTGGTGCTCGATCGCGCGCCTACCCTCGTCCCCCCTTACGGCCACAGCGCCCTCTGCACAACTTAGATCCCCACTGGTTGCGCCAGGCTGTGGTTAGCTTTTTAGGTCACTGAGATAACCACATGAATATGCAGTTCGTCTCATTAGAGTTACTTTGGGCTCCTGGAAGCCTCTGAACTACACGATGACCTGTCTTTCTGAGCATGTGTTCATGTGCATACATACGTCGTGTGTGTGTGCATGTGTGGCCGCAGCAAGGATTCCCAACACAGGAATAAAAAAAAAGAATGCAGCTGAAGAAGCCAGGGGGCTTTGGTGGGCATCAGGGAGAGACATGCTGCAGGCATGTGTATTTACACCTACGAACTGAGTTCAACGAGCCGTACTAAGTGTGCCGCTTTTATCTGCCCCTCTAGTTTGGCTCCACTACGTGGCTTGCGTCCGCTGCGTTGGCTTGCCTCCACTGCGTTGGCTTGCGTGAACGCCTAAGACAACGCGCCGGTTTGTTAACGGGCAGCTTAAAATCATCCATAAAACCGTTTCCGCGAATGGCCCGCTCAATCAGCTAAGCGAGCCGAACTTTAGCTGATGGAGCCAACAGCATGGTTTGAGGGATGCGGAAAGAAGCCTGGGATTTTCTTATTTTGTTGCGTGGTGTTGGCTACTTACAACAAACAACTAGCAAACGCAGACTGCCGTTGTATGGGTTATTGCAACGTTACTATGACGCAGCTGTTTTATTCGTAATTTCATTTGTTTGTATAGAACCAAGAATTTATTCTTAGCATTATAATTAATATTGAATGCGTCTTTTCTATTCCCACCCGTTTTTTTTTTTTGTTGTTGTTGACAATGCACATACTGCATTTTCCTTCAAACATGTGATTGTACGTAGCATAACCACTGATTACCGTTAAGTTATGTTTTTAATGGATCCATTACTAGCCAATAAGCTAAGGATCCAGACACTCATGCATGTATTAGGAGAAAGTGATTGAGACAAAAACGAACGTGAAACTTGAAACTTGAAACAACATTAATTGATCAAGGGCCTTTAAAGGGACCCTGAAGAGTTTTTCCACTTTTTTCGACGTCTGAAATGCTTTTAGAAAGTGGTCAATAGCGCTTTCAGTTCTAATAAGGTTACTAAGAAATACCGGATCCCAGTACCCCTGCTCCTAGCACATCAGATAACTTATTAAATAGGTCAGTTTTTTTATTATTTCTTGGTGTTCTTTAAAGTCTGGGCGTTGTTTGTGCACCTCGGTAACGTCACTGAACCAACATCATTGCTCTTGGTCTTCTTCCTTTCAACTAACATCGTTGCTATTGGTCTGCTTCCTTTCGGAGGCAGCATTCAAGACATTCGATAGTCGCTATCAACCGAACTAAAACAGATTACAAGAGGTTTCTGCGGCAGCCAGCAAATCAGGCAGTGCCGCTCAGTGTTGGAAAGTGCTTCCAACACTGTGCTCCCAATAAAAAGTGCTTCCAGTCACGAAGGAAATAGTGAAATCGTTTATCGATACCGGTGCAGGTTGTCTTTAAGTAGTATACCCGTGTAAGACACATTTAACTTTTGCATGCAGCACAGATATCTTCCGGTATTTATATCCCAAAAAATTGAAAAGAAAAAAAGTGCATTTGCCGACAACCTTTTCACACCTCGACTCCAATGTCTGGTCACCTTCTCTTGGCTCTCCAATCTTCACTAACGGAAGAAAAAAAATTGGAAGAAGTAGTATCTTTTGTCGATCTAATGCCTCACCAGCATGCTGTAGGTGTCATTTCTTTCTCGTCTTCCTCAGAACTTTTTTTTACTGAGGGGACCGGCTATTCGCGGAGTGGAAAGCAGAACTTTGAGGCTTCTATAGTGGCTCTGTTTATGTTATTCTACTTCATTCTTCTTGCGTGTTTTAATAGAGAATTAGCGCATCAAAATAGAATGAAGGCATTTGACCATAACGTGTTGTGTACAATGTGCAGGTTGCCTGTCTCCCACACCTGCTTCAATCAACTGGTGCTGCCCAAGTACAAAAGCAAGGACATCCTCCGAGAGAAGCTCACTATTGCGATCTCCAACGCCGAGGGCTTCGGCCTTGAGTAGACTCAAGACTACAACCACCAGCAATTGACCAGAATGGGGCCTTACCTAGTTTCCGCACATGTAAAGCCTTGCACATGTTCACGAAAGCTGAAGGGGCGTCGGGGTGTACGTCAGTACTAAATACTGGTAAACTGCTCTCCCACCATGCTGGAAGACGTTTGCCTCCCCGCAAAATATTTTCCCCCGAAAAGACCACGAGTGTGATAAAACATTTCCCGACACGTTTCCTGTCTGAATCATTTCATTTATTACGTTATGCACAGTGCGTTCGTGTGCTTGTGGAATAAGCTTTGGAGCATGGCGTTTATGACACCCTTAAAAATTAAATTCCACGTTCGGATAACTCAATGTAAACAGCGTATACAATTAACTGGCCTCTGCACATATCTTTCCCGGAAAACTAGGACGCTTTGCAAACCCAAACTCTCAAACCCAGATCGAAGGGGAGTACCTGAATCCTCCCCTCCAGACTGTGCTTCTATCATCATATCAGGTAGCAGGTTTGACAGTTAACTAGTCAATCACAATACCCTTAATCAGTGATGTTCCGTACTGGGAAGGAAGATTTATATTTCTAGGTTCAGAAATTCCCTATTTTTAGCGTTTTTTCCCCGAAAGTTTCTCAAGAATTCCCTGCAAATTTCTCTGCATGCTCCTGTTGCAGCTGATAGATCATTACGTGGATTTCGGTTCGGTTTTGGGAATTAGTCAGCGCAGCCTATGTCTACTTTACGTAGCCTTCCAGACACAGATGCCGTCCAGAGAATCAGAGCTTCAGAGTGAACTAAGTTTCTCTGCATATGTTGATGAGCAGCATTTGACTATGCATTTCACGTTTTATACCAAACAGCATGCTTACTTTCCATGCTAAAGCTCTAAGTTAAAAGTGCCCATGTGGAACAAGAAATTGTTGAGCAATTGAGGTAATTTTAGCTCAGTTCCGGGACTGCTGGTGCCATCTCTTGTTGGCAGCACGTGGTCTAAGGGGCACCCGAAATACTTTTTTTTTATGTTGCGCAGGAAAACATGCGAACAGGCCTAGCCCGTCAGCCGTCGCTGCTCCTACCACCACCACCACCACCATGCTTTACTAGCTCTTTCGTGTGGGGTATTCTTTCCTCTATGCTCCCTCTTGTTTTGTGGACTGGATTGGAAGCGGTCCTGGATGCTTCTGGCTTGCGCGAAAACTACGGCAGATATTTTGAACATAAATCCGACGATTGATTTGATTTGATTGTAGGGTTTAACGCGCCGACGCAACGCAGGCGATGAGGCGCGCCGTAGTGGAGGCCTCCGGATTAATTTTGACCAGGTGGGGATATAAATCCGACGAAGTGTTAAGGGAACTTTAAAAAAAAAAACAAAGTAACAAATAATATGCGAGGTCCTGTTTTTTTTTTTTTTTTTAACTCCACGGCTCCTAAGATTCCTGCATCTAGTAAAGATTCCTTCTTCTCTTTTGGCCAAAATTACAGCCGCGAATTCCCCGAAAATGCTGAATTCCCCGTGCGGAACATCACTGCCCCTAAAGGACACACAAAGTGCGATAATGCTTTTTTTTTTCAATATGTTGGTTTTAATTTTATATCAGCATAAACGTACTTATTTTATACAAAGGGTACTGCATGCTAGGATGCTGTATTTATCAGCTTTGCCGGTAGGCAGTAGTGAACGGTCGCTACAAATGCTCAACTAATTCGCTGAGAAAGACGACGTAATAATTGGATTACCTTTCTGTGTTCTGCAAAAGATCGTTTTGGCCTTTAGGAGGTTGGCGAACTGTCAGGATGGTGATTTTCTACTGCCCAAATTTTTTCTGTTCGCAAGTATGTCGCGCTCCATTGTTACTGTTATAATTCCCCACACATCTTCCAGCGCAGCGGCTCAGGCGGGATTGCATCGAGGTTTCGAGGTTTCTAGTCGCAGTCTTATTTTACAGCAGACATCAACTTCAATGAGGCCGTCGTGGTATTACTGCAACCATTAAGAATGGTGGTGCATGTCTTCACCCTCCCTGTAGCAACAATAACAACAATGTAGTAATATTATCTCAACTTAATTTAGTCAGCATTGAATTCAACAAACCTAAGAAAGCCGTTATGTCGCCCTACCGTGCAGTGTATACGCGAGTTGGTTTTGCTTTTTCACTGTACTTGTTATTTTTTTTCTGGAAACCTCATTTTGACCCACTCATCAAGCAACAATGTTGAGGATAAGCACATCTAGTCCCTAATGTGCAAAAAGGCTTAGAACCGTAGCGGTCAGTTAGAGAGCAAAAGTATGACGGCATGAATGGACTCACGTAAGGCATGCGAACGATTTACACGCTGTCCTTTGGGTGACGGTAAAAGAGTGGGACGCCTGGGTGCGTGATAAGGTGGTTTTGCTAGCATATATTCCTGTAGGACTTGTTCCTTGCATCGATAATGACTATACAGGTGCAATGGAGAATTGAGTTTGCCGCAACGATTGCTTCTCTAAAGTTGTAGCATGTAGAACTCATGGCGAGTTTCTACACTCTAAGGCAACCCTTTGGTTCAAGTTCACCGCAGTGCACTCAAGTGACCAATGCACGCCGCGAACAAAGCTAATTCCCCGAGTTAGAGCAACGTGCATACTACTTCAGTCAAAAATGTGTCTGCGCTGTGGCAGCGCGCAATGCAGGACGTCATGCCTGAATTGCGTGATGACACACTGCAGGCCGAACTTTTCAGTCAAATAGTATGCTCGACGTCGTCTTTCGCCGAAAGGTCATCGACTGCATAAATTGGTCTATCAAGAGCGTTGTGGTAAAGCCGAACCACGAGCTTACGTTACACTGTACCCAGCATGAGCTCCTAGCCACATGATGAGTTTCATGCCCCTAGGGTAAGTATATGTATTCATCTTGCACAGCGTAAAAGGTAAGTAAGTAAAAAGTAAGTAACACGAGTAAGTAATAGATACCACAAACGCTGAGCAGGATGAACGTATTCCGACTCGCCCAAATTTCCGCCTTTATTTAAGTATATATAGGCGGGATAGCATACCGTGCTTTCTAAGCTTCGAAACAGGACAAAACCCCTAGCAGCTTTTGCGGAAGCCTCCCAAACACCTCCAGTGACGTCGCAGTGGTTCGCAACAGGATTAGAGGCTCTCTTGGGACACGATGTAGAAACGGTATACACAGCCACAATCAATTAAACGGCGCCCGTATTCACCAGCGGGTCGCCAAATCTTACTCTGCTGTATCATACGAGAAAGATAGCAGAAGGAAAACACAACTTGAATATTTTTTCTGGAAAAAAATGGCGAGAGGAAGCCGGATAATGGAGAAATGGTCTGAAAAACTTAAAACCTGGGTTAGGTGAGTGCATTATCTCCCACTCTCACATTGGAGCTTCTTTATAAGGGTTCCTCTCAACGCAGTGGTTTTATATCGTAAAGTAGCCTTAAATGTTCCGCACCTTTCTTCCATTTCAATATTTTATTTATTTTTTCGCACAAAATTGTGGACTGTTTAATTCCGGATTAAAGAACTCAGAATTCTATTATAGCTTTACTTCAAGCAGGGGCGCACGCAAGAGCTCATTTTGCAGCAATATGAGAAAGGGTGGCAAGAAATTCGGAGAGGAAAACATGAGAAAAAAAAAAGACAAAGCAAAAACGAAAATAACCGAGAATCGCAATCCGAAATTCAAGAAAAAAAAATCGTGATGCTCAGGGCGTAGTTTAGAGAACTTGTTTTTGTTTTCTTAGTTCTTGTTTTTTTTTTCGGGGGTCACTGAAAAAAGGTTCATCGACGTAGCGAGGGAAGACGTCGAAGCAATGTAAGCTTGGTGCATCGGCTGAGGTAGACAGGGCCCTTCCACCATGACAAGAGGGAAGTCCACCGAAGCGGGCTCTCTGGTGGGATTTGCTGCGTTGGGGTTTAGCTGTGTTGGGATTTCCCATGTTGAAATATAAGGACAGTGCCACGATCTTTACGTCACAGACTAAGGGCACACACGATTGGTGGGTGGAGACAATGACGTCTCTAGTATACGCCGCACAGGTGGCCCCCGAAGAGAGCGCGGCATTGCGCAGTGTCAGTGGGAAGGGAGGCGCCGCGTGCGGACTCGGCAAAGAGGTGGCAGCGGTGGAAAGAAGTGTAAAGTGGGGCTGTAACATACCCTCCTCGTAGGTAGCTATGCTTCCCTGTGGGAAAGCCAGCTTCCAGAAACCACCGATCTTTTTAAAGTCGGCTTCATCTTTAAACACAAATGCTTTGCTGAGAAGACTTAATTCATTGACAGTACAGTATAAGGCGTAATATCAACGTAGGGAGGCCCTGTAGAGTTTTTTTTTATTATTTTTTGTAATTTTTATATGTACTGAAAATTTCTCTACGCTCGGTGTGTCGCCGGAGACGATCTGCTGGATCCTAGCCATAGACCCCTTCGCTGTAAGAATTATCGGTAGTTGTTTGACATAGCGCCGTCGTGTGTGTCTTCGCTTCTGTGTCCCGTATCTAGCGCTACTTACGATGAATCAAAACCAACTAGCCCAACTGTCAATTTTATTGACATACCCCCCCCCCCCCCCTCCCGCGCCACGCATACACGCATTCACCGTTGGTTTCCGGAACAATAGATAATTTTGTAAATGAAAAAAAAAAAAAAACTAACAATTGCCAGCATTTCCTGCCCTTGAGAAATAAGCCTGTTTGCTCAAACGGCACAAGCCAGGTGTCAATCGGAGGAAGTTTGACGTGGCGTCTGTCCAAGCCAAGAGAGCGCCGTGTCAGCCATGTAGTGAGAGCGCAGCTGCCTCTAGATGGAGGCGAGAACGGTTTTAATGGAGCCTAAAAATGCACGAATAAGTTTCTGCAGCTCCCTCTACGTGTTTCTAAACGTATCCCAGCCCCATAACAAGGAAGGTTGAGACCACGTTTCTACTTACGTAGACTGAGACTTCGCTTGTATTACTAGCAAATAGTAGGTAAAAATGCAGGAACGTGATTCATCGTGTAATTCGCTGCCTCTCTGTACGCGTTCTAGGCATGTAAGGTGCATCGTCACGTATAGACCAGAGTTTCGCCCCAAGTTGCAATAAATTAACATATGCAAGTTTTCCATTTTATTACAGCCGCCAGGTAGCGTCCTGCCCGATTTTCATAATCGGTCTGTTTGTGTTTTAGGATTCTCTTGACGCGGGCTGAGGCGAAACCCTTTTTTCAAGCTATTTTTTCTTCGCGCTCAGAAAAAGAAGCAATACTTGTAGTGATAACACAGCTGACAAATTAGCCCTTTTGGTTAAGAAAGAAAATTATCCAGAATTCTTATGTATTGCTATTCCCTCAACCCCAATGATGCTTGTGTTGTTATTATTGCTGCTCTAAAAATTGATTGATTGATTGATTGTAGGGTTTAACGCGCCGACGCAACGCAGGCGATGAGGCGCGCCGTAGTGGAGGGCTCCGGATTAATTTTGGCCACCTGGGGATCTTCAACGTGTGCCGAAATCTCGTACACACGGGCGTTTTTGCTTTTCGCCTTCATCGGAAAAGCGGCCACCGCGGCCGGGAATCGAACCCGCGACCTCGTGCTCAGCAGCGCAACGCCTTAGCCACTGAGCCACCGCGGCGGGTTTGCCGCTCTAAAAAGATAAATGGTTCCAGGCGGCAGCATGCTTTTGTGGCGGAGTATCTTTGGCGGTGTTGGTGTTGATGATGTTTATTAACGGATGGACCTAGCCTTGCGTGGTATGCCGGCAACTGCTCCCCCGATCAACACCTTTTTGCCGCTATGCGCGTGCGGAGAATTTGGGTTTGTCTGATTTCCCTAAACCTGGTTCAGTTCTCAACATTTATGTTTTTTTTAAGCGAATGTCCCTACATAATACATATCATGGCACGTGAAGTGAATATCCGCATTGATTTACGCAAATGTAACCGCTTTCCGCATATACAGATATCGTATATCATTATCACTGCTCTTCTAACGCGTGCGCATTAAGGTGTATAATATTAAACAGGCTCGGATTGTGGGCACAAAAAGGAAATTCCTTTTCGTAATTATGTTTTAATACACAACTGATGCTTCCCCCGTCTTGCATCCGTTTTTCAGTTATTCATTTTTGGGCAGCAGGAGTGACCCATCACAAGGCGACGTGACGTGTTGAACTTGCCGCGCGGGCGCACTCGAGTTTAGAGTAATTACACACTCTGCAGCCTTCTGGGGGTTTGCCGAGCCCCTGGCTCCCATTTTCCCTTTTAACCTTGCAGCCACCCTCCCCCGTCACGTTTTTTTTTCTTCCTCTTTCCCCGCTCACGAAGTTTGAACCGCGTGCCATGTGCCCAGCCAGAGCCCCGCGGCGGCCGTGATTCAATGGCGTGACGTCAGGAGCGGCGTTCGGGGCGCCTCCCCGCGGCGCGCGCCGTGCAGCATCCCTAATCCCGACGCAGGCGCGTGCCGCGCCATTTACTTTTTGCTGCGCATGCGCACGTGCCGCTTGAGCTCGGGGAATGCTGCGAGGCACGCGCGCGCACCGTGTAATTGCATGTTTCGGAGGCGCGGACCTGTGCCCAAGGAGATGTAATCTCGTCAAGCCGTGCCGACAGGACCGAGTTGAACGTCATCGCGAACAAGGGCCAAAAAACTGCCCCTCGTTTCAGCTCGCACACACGAGAGTAGAAAGAACTAAAAAAAGCGGAGAGAAAGAGCCCCCGGAGCCGAAAACAGGAGCGCCTGGAACGGCGACAACCGAGCGTGTGTCGCCTGGCAGCGTTAGTTCCAGCGTGTTCCTTAATGGCAGATTAAAGACCAGCGCGCGAGTAGTCTTCGCCAGGCCGGCCAACGCAAGGCGCGAAAAGTATAAGGTCAAAGAGAGTTGAGTTCCCGCGGGCCTGACGGCCTTTGTTCCCCGCGCCTCCTCGTTCGACGGGTGCCCGAGCTCGGAAGCGGCGTTCAGGGCGTTGAAAATCACAGCCTACGTTTGGACGCAAGCAGCGCTCACGCAGCCCGTCATTTCTTGCCCCCGGCTGGGAAACGCGACACGTCGTTTTCTTCTTTTTCTTTTTTGAAAACCGAGAGAGACGCGCGCAGGCAACATCGGTGGCTGATGGTCCCCCGTTTCTCCCTCACCCTCTTTTGCGACTCGCACTGACTCGTACCCATACACACTGTTGCTCGTACCGCTCGCCAGCATTCGGTGCCTGGTGTCGACTACTCAGGAGAAAATTCAAATGCTTAGAAACGTAAACTGCAGGAAAGTGTCGCCTTCGTTTAGGAATGCATTAACATTGTTTTCCCGCATTTTTATTCTCGCCTCTGTCCCGCGTTTCCTTTTTATCTCTCTTTTTTCTATAATATGATTAAGGCCCGTCAGATAACTTTGCTACAGTAACGGGCATTTTGTTTCGCCACAAATTAATTGGATTGCGTTGCTATCAAGTCGGTATAAGCTAATAAACGCACTTTCGTTGATCGCTGCTGCCTAACTTTAAATTGCTCGTTGTTAATGATGTTAACTTTAAATTGCTCGTTCAGCGAAGCTTTATCTTGCGCCGTAACGTACGACGCGCCACAGGAAATGCATTGTAGGTGTAAATATCAAGTTCTCGATGACACATAGTTCATTAATATTAAATTGCTTTGCATTTAAACAGACTTGATTTTGTGCTCCAAGAGTGAAAATGGTGGGAACAAAACTTTGAGCCGTCAATGCTTTTTCTCCTCTTATCTTTCTTCTGTATGCTCTTTAAATTACGAAATGTCAACAGCCACAAGATTCAGAAAAGTGAAAATCTGGCGCTGGAGCTTCGTATCTCGTGAAGTTCAGCTGCTGTCAAGGTACTTTAAATTTCACCTATTCAAGAAGTTACTAAAACGGAGGAAATGGACGTCGTATAACGAGCAGTGCAGTGCCGAATGTTCATGGGGCAGCTAGGGTTCATTTCTTGCCAAGTAAAATTACTCCTGGCGAGGTTTACGATTTCTAAACATTGCTTCGAAAGTTTCATGCCCTTGCCCTATAGTCCTTGCAGGGTGCATTTATTCTATTGGGAGTGCGCTTAAATACCGTAAGCAAGGCAGTGGCAAACAAGAAGTCAATTTTTTTTGTTTGTTTGTGTGATATTATTGACTGTTATTGGTCATTCTATACAGTTTTGTAATTTGATTACAATGTTTAGTTCTGTGCTTTGCAATTACCGGTGCAATTCCTGTATAGTTATTGTATTTTCATTGTATTCTGTTCTTTGTGGGTCTTTGTGAAATTGTTTTCCTGGTGTGTTTCACACATGTCCCCGGGCCCCATGGAAATCCCCCTCTGGCCCTTACGGTACTTAAATAAAACAAATAAAATGCATCCATAGCATACACTCCAAAATAATCCCGTGATTCAACTTCACTACAATGCACTTGATGGACCAATTCATGCAGCCAACAATTAAATTTCGGCCAATGGCGATGGAGCGCACACGATTTGACTGGGAAGTTTCTTCAAGATGACACTGCGAGATGACAATGCAAGATGACACTGCGAAGTGCCACAGCGCAGAGTCACATTTTTGAGTCAAGTGGTATCGAGTTGCTGTCATTCGCCAAATTTGCTTTGCTGGCTGCGTGATGTGGTTAGTCGAGTGCGGAGCAGTGAAGTTCAGTCAGGGGATCGCTGGGGAAAATCTTGGAGAAAGTCAAACTTCTTAACCATGATTTTAGATCAAATCATATTCCAAAAGACGGTGTGACATCTATAAGGGCATCCATAATATAGGGAAGCAAACGATTGCGCAAGTTAGAGTAGTGAATGCAGACTTGAACAACAAATCCCGTCAGGGTTGCTTTCGGCCATTCGATGTAACAGCGTCCGATGAAGCAGCTTCGATAGAACGTCGTTCTATGACATGCGTTTGATGCAATGTCCAGTCCCACTTTCGGTTGACATTTTCTAAACGTTTCCTTTGCTTCGAAAAACACCGGAACGTACGAACTTGCTCACCGACGCTATTATGGTTTGACGTTTTGGTAGCTTCTATTTACTTTTCTTGCGTGGGTGGTGGTTCAGGGGAAGGGTGTGTGCTATTTTTCTTTTTGGGATTGTGAGCCTCCGTTAGCTGAAACAGTGCCTCAAAAAGCGACGCTAAGAAAGTGACGGCGAATAATCAGCGTTAAAAAGGTTGCTGTGGTTCCTCAAGAAATGCGTCGCATTTAAATACACAAAACCTATAAAGCAACTCTGGTGGCACAGGCGTACACGTTTCGTGGCAAAAATACACCGAATTCCGGATCATGCAGAATGGCGCGACAGGTGCCAGAATTGACGGAAGAAAATACTATTGGAACTTGACAGCTACCCTTACTATCATGCATTTCCGAACTCGCAAGTTGCCCCTAAAACACACCGCGGCGCAGCACTTCACTGAATTGTAACGATGGTTCCTGCCTCGCACACATTTGAAGCCGCCCCTTTTTGAAGGCTGTCATTTTAGCCTGTACCGTATTTACTCGCATAATGATCGCACTCTCAATAATGATCGCACCCCTGAAGTTCGTCGTCAAAGTTCGATTTTTTATTTCCTGCGCAATGAACGCACCCTGAACTTGCCGCAACAATATGTCGTATGTGTGCCAAGTCTAGCTGATGATGATCGTGCTTACCTCTGTTTCCTTCCCTTTCAAAGTTGACATGGCTACGTTATTGCGGCAGACTTGTCGATATTAGCGATATCGGCAAGTATGCGTTCAATATTGATGAGGAAGAAACTTTCACAAAATGCACGTAATGTTTTCACGAGACAAAGAAAAAACGCGCTCAGGTTGCTGCGTCGGCAGCCGTGTCTGTTTTGATGTCCCGCACTGTGACAGTGGCAGCCACTTATTGGTCGAACTGTTGTCACCTCGCAGCAAACTCGTTCCAGTATATTCGGTAATTCATGAAAACACTGCATTTTACATCAATTTGCATAGCGGCTGGCGGCGGTCTCCATAGTTTTTATTGTCTTTTCATTATTTTTGTTATGTTCATGAGACCTATCATAGATATTTCGACCCACAACTCGCTTGCGCTTTCTGTGCTCAAATCGTTTCCGCGAAAACTTTACCCCGCGTAATGAACGCACCCCTAAATTTTCATCGTTTTTTTTAGAAAAAAGTGCGATCATTACGCGAGTAAATACGGTATATGCTTTTTGAAATAGAGGCGAAAATACGAGATTATGCATGTGTTGTCAATTCGGTCTGAGAGGCGACCTGCAATCTTCGTCTTGTATTTTAGGGCTACACAAACCAAAAGGGTTCCATATAGTTTACGTTATGAAACCACCACAAGATAGAGCATTTAAAAAACGACGGCCACAAAGACGAAAATAATTACGTAATATTGAAGGCTGTGTGGTCATTGACTCCAAGCGAATGCAAGGAAGCCTTATCGTATTTTTTTGGTATAAACATCCCTTTGGCATATCAGATTTTTTTAATCCGATTTATAGTATACGTCTTTCATCTTCACGAATGCTGAAATCACTGAGCTCTGCTACTGTTGTCAATCTTATTCGATATGATTTGGACGTTGAATAACCGCCTCAGCACCCAGCAATAAGAAAATGAAGCAACACAATCTGAACAGTTAGTCTTGCTGTGACAGCGTTTGCTGGAGTCTAGAGGGAGAATGTGGTTATGACAAAAAATAAATAAAAAAGAAGCAATGCCATTTCAAAATTTAGGAAATTTCTCCGCATAACGTTCCATTTGTTACGTTCATGTTTTAGATACTTCTAGGGCATTGCAAAATGGCAGATTGTTGCGTTAAGAGCAGATGTTGAAGTGGAGTAACCTTGGTGCGTCGCTTGCGACCGAAAAACGATTATCGATAGTCGTTATTTGACGATAGGCAGAGTCGGTGCCCTTCCCATCAGCAACGAATCTTTTTCAGGGGCATGCTGTTTTCTCGTTTATCTTTATTTGAAAACGTGAAAATCCGTTATCGTCCGGCCCGCTCCCTCCGTTGTGTTTTTTCTTCCGAAAAGTGGATTACCATGCTTTAGCACAAATCCCTATACTTCATAGGTTAGAGCCAGTGACAGAATAGGATTAGGGAATTTAAGCTAAAGTGTGTGAAACCAACTTCACTCCTCTTTAGATCATAAGTAGTGCAAACTAAATTACGAGCCCTGACTAAAGCGAAAAAAATGTTTTAACAGTGGAGCTGTTGTACAAGTCGTAAGTTTGCCGTTGCAGCAAAAAATACCAAGAAAATGCCGAGCGCTCGTGAGCGCGTGCCTCGCGGCGACCGCCGAGCATCCTCGACACGTGCAGTGGCTTTAGCAAAAAAAGAAAACTGGAAAGAGCACCGAGCAGCGAGAAAATGACGAGCGCTCGTGAGTTCGTGCCTCACGGCGACCGCCGAATCCCCGGATCACGCTGTGACTTTACAAAACACACACACACACACACACACACACACACACACACACACACACACACACACACACACACACACACACACACACACACACACACACACACACACACACACACACACACACACACTCCAGCGTTTTAGTCAAGTGCTACCGTGCATGTAAAAAAAGAGAGAAAGAAACTCCAGCGCTAATGCTTAAGCTGAAAATACACCCTGCTTGGGAGAGGTCACTGCGGCCGCCGCATTCTCTAGAAGCCATTAGGGAGGATTGGAGACATGGCTGCGAGTGTGCTAATTCTTCGCGAGATGACTTGCAGATCCCGCCACCGCGGCTTCGAGTCGATGACGAAGAGCTGGTGGAAGTCTACAATTCTGAGGATGACCTTGCATCCACCACTCACCGTGAAGAAGACGACGTCCTCTTCGATGCACTGACGACGATTACTAGCACCGGAACTATGCAAATAGCCTTGTTAGTCAATCGCTACAACCAATGTTTAATCGTTTATTAAAATACCTGTTGTTACAGCAGTATTTAATTTCTTTTGGTTCTCAAATGGGTAGCGTCACTGTACCCACTATTATCCCATTTCTATTTTCCCTTAGTTTCAATTCATAAGCTTCTTCAACAATGAAACCACAATCAGACTTGGCCAATCCTCCAGAGGGGTACGTTCCATTCTTGTTATGGCTCCATCCATCCATCCATCCATCCATCCAACAATGATACTGAAACTAACTATGTGTCCTGCAATGCTCCCCTACAACAGCTTCGGCATGCAAGTCTTGCGCGTGAGTGCAAGCTTCCCTGAATTTTTTTTGCTTGGAATGGTACGAAGTATTATACGAACATGTATAGTATAACTCACGTGCTGTCGCCTGGCGCCGAGGTATACAGGGCGACGCCGAGGGATACCAACAGTAGGCCGCTCCCAGGGTGGAAGGGCAATAGGTAACGAGTGGGGTCTAATTTACTGTCCATATGGTCCCATGAGCCTATGGCCTCACCTTGTGGGGACTGCTCAAGATGTTCCTGGAGACGTAGCTTCGTCTCTTCTATGAGGGTATCAAGGGAGGTAAGGTTGAACAATTCGGTGAAGAATGTCACCACAGATTGTAAGGAGAAGGTGCCGATTTAATATATGGAGAGGCGAAGATCAAATACCGGAAAGCCGTAAGTGAGGCGCCCGTGTGCTATTGCACGTCGAAGCCTGTACGGGCACCACCAAACTTATTGTATAGGCGGAGACTGGCATGCATGTTGTTGCGCAAGATCCATTTACGGGGGCTATTGAAACTGCTAACGGGCAGGCCGAGGAGACGGATGGTGCCATTATGAATCCAGCTGCGTATCTCCGATCTGGATGGAAATGAAGTCGACATCTTCACGGATGCCGTCATGCGCGGCACTGAGGCTGCGATCGCATGGGCATCTTCGAACGCCCCTTGCTAAACAGTTCCCGGAAGATCTCCAACACACATGGCCTAGCTGAAGGAGCCGACCTCATGTGCGCCCTGGGCACTGTCCACTCCATCCGCGACCATTGCGACTCTCTCAGCCCGGAAATTTCGCATCATTACGGACTCTCACGTCGCCCTTAAATAGTTGAACAGAATATCTTCGCCTAATTACACGGCCACGAATATACTTTATGCCATCCGAGACCTTCAACTGGAAGGCATCGCCATCCGCGTCGTCTGGTCCCCGGGAGGCACGCCTGGGGCACACGGCCGGGTAACCACATGGCTCAACCGCCGCCAGGGAGAGACTTGACACACCTCCAGTGGTTCCCAGTGCCCCATTGCAACACCCACGACGGCCAGACTGGCAACTTTACCTGAGAAAGTTCAAGACGGAGAGTCGCACGAGGCTGCAAGATACCACCCCAGTGGATGTACTAGGCCTGCTCAAGACGCTCGGTGGAGGTAATAGCTAATAAGGACTATGCTAACACGGCACTAACCCCTCAGGTAGTACACAAATGGGCCTACAGAGCCAGCTCGCACATCCAACGCTGCCCGTATTGTGACGATACATGCATACCCAATATATATGATGTGGACTGTGCACACTTCCCGACTGGTCGCGATCCACTGAACTCGGTTCCCCACCTGCAGGGGAAGGAGCGCATTTGCATCGGGTTCCAGCAGACACCTCATGCGCTACAGAAAATAATTAGATATTCGCTAATCAGAGGTCTCTACAAGCTGGTGTGAAAACCTGGAACGACTTCTGTCATAAACGTTTTTGAGTTCTTGAGCACCTGTCTCTTCACTAAATTTACGAACTCTGTCTTCACGGAACCATAAACTTTAAAATGCTCTCCACCAATTCAAGCGACTGAACCTTATTGAACCGTGATATCTTTTCGACTATTCCCTCCCTCTGTGTCCCTCTCCTTCCCCACGAGGGCATTTATGCCCCCTCAGACAACAAAGCTAGTCCTTACTTCCTCTTGTTTGTGAGCAGACATGGATTCAAAAGCAAGCATGACGGCTTGCAACCGCCAAAACGTCTTACTTAACGTTAGCGGAAACTACACAAATTGTAGGAAACAAGATGCTACCATTCATTTGTTTTGTGCCCCGGTTACATGCCACCAATTCTTCTTGTCGCACGAAGCGGCCGGCGGAGAAACTGGAGCACCTCTCCAGCCGCGCGGTGATGCCAAGTCTCCGTGTGTGTTGACACTGGAATACGTTCGGAGCCTCCCAAGCGAAGGACTTCCTCCGCATGCTCGTGCCTGACCTCGGCGTGGTTAACTGGTATGTGTTTTCAGCTGACTGTTTTAACTCTCTTGTTACGTGTGCAAACATTTTATTGGACAGAAGGCGGTGGTCGAGCCCCTATATATACAGAGGGAACGAGCGCATTAAGGCAGTGCATGCTGGGCGGGACTGGAGCGCTGTTAACCTGTCGGAGTGAGTACTCATGCTGGTATCTTTTTCGCACTCCTGTTTGCTGTAACCTCGTTATGCCCTTCATCTCGTCATGAATTCAACCAGTGGCTCTCAAGGCTCTCAAATAGGGGTCTGCGGATCATAAGGGCTCCGCGAGGGCATTGCAGGGGTTCAGCATAACACTCCCCGAAATTACAAGCCCCCCATTCTTTTTTGTTTTCCAAATGTCTAGAAACGCAAAAAAAAAAAAAAAAAAGAACGGCTTCGCTGCATGGATCGTATATTTCTCCTTTAACCACGCGTTTTCAAGGGCTTTGTGCGCAAAATGGCAGCCACGCCGAAAAGCCAATCACTGAAAGCGAGCATATAATAGGCGCTTGGGCGACTTTAGCTGCAAGAGCATATTGTTCGACATTATGACACCGATCAATATATTTCACCACGGGATGCCCAATATCTTCTCAATGCCCAAAAAGAATTCCTGGGACACCAGGGGTTCAGAAACACTGAATTAAACAGTTTGCTTCTGGCTTCTCGCCGTCCAAGCGGAGGCAACTCTCACGCAAGAAGCTCACCAGTCCCTGCTACGTCGTGGGTCGCTAACGGAAGCCAGGTCGCTGGAGAGACGAAGTGGTCGTTATGTGGATGCATGGGGCTTTCGACACCTTAGAGGCTCCCTTAAATTAACCATACACTAGGGCGGAAAATAAGTGCGGGGACCCGAAATATGATCGGCTCTCGGTCCTACGCGCACCGGGTCGAAGACAGCGCGGAAGAGATCCGCCGCGGGGTCACGGGAGTGCAGGCGGGCGGGGGCGCGCTACTTGCCTGCTCAACGACCCCGTCTGCAAACAAGGCGGCCCGGAGAGAGGGGCCTGCGAAAGATGTACGACCCGGACGGAGCAAAACGACGTGTCAAACAGAGCGTCCACTTTGGGCCCGGTAGCCGGCGCGCCATTGTCCCAGATGATCCGTAAAAGTGGCCCATTGTGCCGGCCCGCAGCTCTCGGTGCTGCCGCCGGGAGCACAGGCGGCGAAAGTGAACGGCGGCACTCAGGACCCGTCGACACGGTCGCCCCTGTGTCTCTGGCGGCTCAACGGCGCCGCGCAGTCGCTCGAATGGAATGGGTCAGGGCCGGGCCAAAGTGCTGCCGACACCGTGATGAACGGACATCAGCCCCCGCTTTCGGGCCGCGCCAAACGGCGTTTTGTCAGCAGCGCGCGTGTCAGGTGCACGGAGGCAGGGTGTCCAGGCGCACGCTGACCATGACGGGCCGAAATGGCGGGGGACAAAGGGCAGGGGCTTCAGCGGCTACGGAGTCGGCACTCATACGGCCGATGTCCTGTGCGGAACAACACGGGAACTTCAGCTACGCCCCGACAACACTCTTGCTCCCTTATCCATGTGTCCAAATGACTGGATGGGGGCAACAAAGCTTCGCGTGGTACATTGCTTGCACAAACATGATGTGACTTTCTTCCTAAAGCAGGAATAATTGGAAAAAGAAATGCAAATTATAACCTGATTGGTGAAATAAAAACATGTGGAACATCACGAAGTAGATGAGAGAGAGAAAGCGAGGAGGGGAGAAGAGAGGAGGGGAGAAGACAACAAAGTTACAGTAAATAAGTTATTTCGATGACCTGGACAGCACACATACACATAAACTTGAGTTAGTGCACTATTAAGTAAATTAAATAAACAAGAAAAATAATAGTAATCGAAATCCGTGCGGGTACTTAACTTTGCCTACGGGCTTCGAAGGCGGATGCCTGGCGATACTTACTAACAACTTCCTTGCTGCAACATCGCATTTGCGTCGCTTTCTTCGTTTCCCTTTCTTGGTCTTTTGGCTCGACTGACTTCCACCGGCTTCTTTTCTGTTACACTGTGTATGTGTCTCTTTCTTCGCTGTCGTTTCTCCGAAGAACAGCTTCGGCTGATTCACCAGGCTGAGACGGCCGGACGCTCCAGGAAACCGACCACTTGGCTCTTTTTTCTTTAATGAAGTTTATTCTCTCTCTCTCTCTCTCTCTCTCTCTCTCTCTCTCTCTCTCTCTCTCTCTCTCTCTCTCTCTCTCTCTCTCTCTCTCTCTCTCTCTCTCTCTCTCTCTCTCTCTCTCGTCTTACGGCGCGAATTACGTCAGCAAGCAGACTGGCACACGCCGCAGCCTCCCTAGAATCGGGGTTCTGCGCGACTAGTGCACACCTGTTCTACTCACGTGCCATCCCGTTCAAGTGACTCGCGGCACGCATTACTGCAGAACATTTACGTTTCCAATTAATATTTTGGTAATTCTGCGAAGCGGGCACATTGCCCCTCAAAGTTACCGATTCCTCGCCAATCCCTAATGTTCGTATGTGCCACGAAAAAAGGAACAACGATGACAACTTTCCTCGCACGCTCGCAACGTACGGAGATGCACTCGGCTGCTACTGTGCTGACCAGGGTTTAAATCCCGTCGGATCAGAGATGCGCTTTTTATTTATTTACTCTTTACTGCGGCGGCCATTTACTTGACCGGACAACAGCAGCAACGGCGCTTTTTCTCGGAACGCGGGACTCTTTCGCATTAAACGACATTAAACAGAGCTCTCATGCCCACCAAGAAAGAAAAAGTAACAGCACTCTCGTACAGTAAAACAAAACAAGAGAGAGAGAGAGAGAGAGAGAGAGAGAGAGAGAGAGAGAGAGAGAGAGAGAGAGAGAGAGAGGAGAGAGAGAGAGAGAGAGAGAGAGAGAGAGAGAGAGAACACGACGGAGTCCCGATGAGTCGACGAAGCCGACCCAGGGCCTCCACTACTCCGTCGCTCTCCCTTGAGTTGCCTATAGGGCCACAGCAGCTGCCTGTTTCCGGGATTTCTTTGCACTTCCTTTTCCCAAACGATCTTTTTAAGAGACATTTGTTCAAGTTGGCAGTGCGATTTTCGCGTGAGCTTACACTGCGGATTGGACTCGTGTGTCTTTTTCGGCCCACTTGTTTATCACAGCTTTATTGCTCGGAGGTTTACTCAGCTGATACCCTTCCCGTGAAAGCTCTCCTGTCGAGTTTTGTTTTACAAACAGGTTTCCCAACCTCTGTGTTTCCATACAACAACGAAGAAAAATTACGGCAGTATTTACGGGGGGGGGGGGGGAGGGGGGGAAGAGTACGGTAAAGAAGTGTTCCAATGTAACACGCTGTGTTGAGTGAAGAGGCCTTGTGTGGCGAGTTACACATTTGGATGATTCGTGGCCTACGCCAGTTTCCCTGAGCTCAAAAATGAACAGGTTTTTCTAAACACCGGCGGTCCCTAGTACACCGTGGAGCATAAGCGCAACGTGCTGCGCAGCACGTCCGGCGGGTTGCTCAACTAAGCCGGTAAGTTGGGCGAGTTGGTTACTAACTAAGGAAATCATCGTACTAGCGAACAATAAACAGAGACAAAGGTAAAAGAGGCGACGAAACACACGCTAGAAGGGATGAGGGTTGCTCAACAACCCTCATCCCTTGGCAGCTTACGCAACGGGTCGCGGCCACTGGTTTCTCCACGCAGCGAATTCCGCACTGCAGTCGCTAACGCGACAAACATGCAGCTGCAGGAGTAGCCATATTTGCACCGAGTTCCGATGCATGAGGAATTGATCATGCAGGGCCATGGGCACCGGCAGGGGGGTGCAAAGGGGCACTTGCCTCCCCACCTCCCCCCACCCCAGCACTTGCACCCTCCCCCCGCCCTCTCCCTCTCTCCTCGCGATACAATGGGTTTCCCCCTCAAGATAAAATCCTGCCCACGCCCTTGTGCAGGACGCTAAGTTTTTGATTTCCGGAACCACTACGCAATGCTTCTTCTCTTCCCCACACCCCTTCCCTTCCCAATCCCTGAGTGGCCCGGTTGCGGGAGGGCGTGCGCATGCGCGAAATTACGCTGTCAAATAACGCGCCAATATTTCTCTCCCTGCGCGCGCAGTGCCTTTTCCCTCCATGCGCAAGTGGCGCGAACGATTCAGCTGAACGAGCCTCGGACTTGCGTGGAATGAATTACTCGTTTAGACTGAGCGTCAAATCAGTTCGATGGACAGCAGTGCCAATAAGACAACCCACATGATCACAGGCAGATCACAGTCATGAGTCATGACCAGGCAACAAGCGAAATCCTGCCCGCATTAAACAATACAACTACAATCAGATCCATAAAGTACAATATGCGCTTTTCCAGTCTACTCACATTTACGCTTGTCTTATAGTGTGTATGCTCTTGACGTTATCATCCAGCCAATAACCTATTTACCTGTGATCATGTGCACCGAGTTCTCTCACCACTCGGACTCTACTTCCACTGAACGTTGCTTTTCTATACTTTTTTGATGTTCAGCAAAATTTCAATTGTTGCGGTGAGTACACGTCGCAAGCTCACTGGAAGTCGTGAATGAATGCATTAAAAACACTCCTGGAGAGGGCTGAGGTTGCGCTCACTTCGTTATCAAAAGTTAAAAACAGGTGACTGTGCACAAAAGCATAGCCTTAAAATTTAGGCGCCTCCCCATAACCATTAGACCAAGAAGCATTCCTTGTAATGAAAAATATGCCCATATAAAACTTGATAGTGAGGTGTGTCATGAAAGCAAGACTTTTTTTTTTCCAATAATGCATACAAGATAACTTTCGCAGGGGTTTAATAGCATCTGTTGTGACTAGTGTGCTGGTAATTGGAAGAAATGAACTAATTAAGTTGACTAAGGCGCGACGATCTAGGCCTTGTAAAGTACACTGAATGAACCAGCTTGCTTGATTACCTCGTCATCGCACTCATTCACCGGCAAGTGCAGGAGGCCCACTTCTAGGGCAGAAATTGCTGCACCCGTATTTATGGGACCTTAATCTTGCATTCAGACTGTTAGTAATACTCCATTTTTATGCATACAGTGCCGAGTAGTGTTTTCGTGCACCGAATTGAAAACCCGCCGCGGTGGCTCAGTGGCTAAGGCGTTGCGCTGCTGAGCACGAGGTCGTGGGTTCGATTCCCGGCCGCGGTGGCCGCTTTTCTGATGGAGGCGAAAAGCAATAACGCCCGTGTGTACGAGATTTCGGCGCACGTTAAAGATCCCCAGGTGGTCAAAATTAATCCTGAGCCCTCCACTACGGCGCGCCTCATCGCCTGCGTTGCGTGGGCGCGTTAAACCCTACAATCAATCAATCAGGCACCGAATTGAAAGAAAGCTTTGTACTGTGAGCCACTGTACTGTTAAACAGATTGCACACCAAATTCCTTCCTTCACGAATAGTGGATTCCCGTGTAGGGTTAATCGGCGCGGCTTATAAGGTGGTGAGTGGAGGCCCACGCTGTGCGCAACGTACGCGTGCGTGGTGGTCCTGTGTAAAACTTTTTGTTGGGGCCCCGGAAGGGTCTAGGGCCAGAGAAATTTCTTCAGCGCGTGCATTAACCAACACCGTTGCTACGAAAAAGCATCACAGGAAACAACATAAAATTGCGCCCCTGCTGTTTCACGTCTGCGTGCTGAAGGACCTTCTGACCGCAGCTTAATTGGACTGTGGTTATGTCACAAACGGTTCAAGAAAAAAAAAAAAGCAGATGGCACCGGGAACAAATTGCATCGGGAGCAAAGAGCCTCTGAAACATTCACGAATATGGAGTGGACGTCCACAAAGCGGCACTATAAGAGGAGAGGCAAGTGCGCGCGACGTTAATTTAACCTGTAGGGGTCATTCCGGTGGTCAACTCGATCACAAATGGGGATTTCAGGGCAAGTTCGTGTCGCAACTTGGAATGCATCGCCGCGCGTGCCGAAAAAGGACACAGAAAGTAAAAGACATTATCATTGTGTGTTTTATTCATATGTAGCACGAGGCCCAAAAAGCTTAATATCTCAAATTACCTCCTATGGCTCGTGCCACCAACAAAACTGCAAAATTGACAACAATTCGTATAACGCAGTAATCTAAAAATAAAACTTCATTAGACAACTGTAAATGTACATGAGGCTGTAAATGCAAATTTTTCGAAGTTTTGTTTCATATATTTTTAAGAGATGAAGCTGCGCAGCCGGAGTGGTAGAGGTGACCCCGAAACACTTGTCTATCAGTGATACAGTTTCAGTTTTGAGAAAATAGAATATAATTATTATAACTATTCCCAACGTTTTTTCATTCAAGTCAGGGAGAATAACTACAGACTTGTAATAGCAGTAACAGTTAATTAGACGTGATACCGTAGCACATTCCTTGTAGATTAAAATTCATGCAGTAAACGAAAGGAGAAAAATACATATGATCAGTTTATACACGCACTGCCAGTAAATGTTCTGTAACTTTTTTAGACTATCTTTGATGAGATACAGGTTTTAATTGATTTAAAATTCATTACGTTAAAATCAAACTGACAAACTCTGCAAATCTAGATTATTGCATTTCACAAAGTTAGTTGCAATAAATTATGCGCAGAGAGGGCAATGTAGCGCTATCGGTAAACTCCTTAATGTAACGCGATTCGTAAAATCTGTAAAAGTAACGCAATGTAGAACGTCATTAATCCGGGCTTAATTCGCACAGGGCCTAAAATATTGCCTTACGGTACACCTTTATGACTAAATTAAATTGGTATAATAAACCATTGTTATATACGGTCTACGCCATATTGGTGGGAAAACTCCGTTAGGATCAGGTTGCATGGACCACAAACACGAGTCTATAAACAAGATGGTTGTGTATAACAACAACAACAAAAAAATAGCAGGAGAAAATCCCTGAATAGTACCAGTGCAATACTCATACTGTCATTATCAACATTTTGGCGGTAAAAAATGGATTTGTTACAGACTTCTAAGTACAGTACGGGCGGAAACCGTACTCTCTTTAGGTGTAGAACATTATATAAGGCAAAAAAGGCATCTTTTGGGAATAAATACGTGAGGACCAAAGGTAGTCTTTCATCAGTTTGCTTTGCGTGTATCAACGGTCAACCCATAGTGCTACCAAGTCTGAGGAATTACTGTGAGAGCTTTTTCGGGCTGAAGCTGGTAAAGAAAAAAAAAAAAGTGCCATTGCCGACCAAATAGAACAGGCTATTGAAAGAGTCAAAATATTGGCCTGCAATGCGACGTCAGAACGGCGAGCGTACGGAGCCTTGCCCTGAAATATCTCTGGTACAGGTCGTTTTCGAATTTAGGAGATATTTCGGCCTTCAACAGCAATTAAACGAATACAGGGTCTCCTAAGAACACCGAACGCAGAAGATGCGTTAGCTACTCAGCCAATCCCGAGTGTTGGTTTACCAGCAATAACGCTGAAGGTCGGCTTGCAAAGGGGTCGTTCGCCAGTGTATTTTACGAAGGAAAAGTAACTCTCCGCAGCGGCTCAGAGGCGATCCGAAGGATGCGGGTTCTAACCCGGCCGCTGCGGCCATTTTTCCGACAGAGGCGAAAAGCAAGAACGCTGTTTGTCAAGATTACGGCACACGTCAAAGATCCGCAGGTGGCCGAAATTAATCCGGAGCCCTCGCCACGCCTCGTAACCCAGGTGTATCTTCGGCGCGTAAATTCTGCGTAATTTGAACTTCAATTTTGAACGAAACAAGAGGCGCATGTTTCTTGGCCAATCTGGCGTTGACAAATACCGCGACGAGAATGATAATGGCGGTTATATTTCGGTACCTATGATACCGAAATGTGCCAAAAAAATGTGCCAAAACTTTAATTCCATTTCTGAAGCAATTTTTCTCTGGGATGTTTTTTCCCTGTAATATTGGGGTACATACAAGCGAAAATACTCCCCGCCTCCGCGTGGCCTATCCTTGAGTGAGCAAGGCAGGCTTAACGCACAAAGCGGGTACCTGTAGACGCTTAAATCTGTCACATATGTTCCAGCTAAAAATACGTTCTCCCCAATATATGTGAACCGCAACGCGCTTTTCTATCGGTCACTCTTCTAGAACTTGATGATGGGTAACAGCAAGGTTATTCGCTTTTATTCGCTTAATGTTTGTTTTTATATCTGCAAGTACGGGGTTGCGGGACATGAAGACGTTAAGCGCACCATATCGCTTATTCCGTTTACCACCTGATGTCGATTTTCTGTCGTTAAACCTATAGCAAATGACTTCGCCTACCGCTGTAGTGTCCTTCATTTGAGTGCTCCTTCATTTAAGTGGAACCTTGTACTCAAGATACAACCTTTTATCCAGTGTTCTCGTTCTTCACGGGAAACTTATGAGTTACCATTTTAAGATTGTAGCACGGCGCTTATACTGTTGCATGAGAAGGTCGGAACACTCCAGAAGGTCCGCAATCTCGACTGCGCCTATACATGAAAAACAGAATTCTTAGCCACGTCTTCACAGTTCTAAAAAGCACGCAGAGGCGGACGAGTTCAAAGTAGAAAAGAAACAGCTAAACAGTTTTTGCGCCAGCCTAATGGGACAAAACTGCTTTGCAGATGTCGTACTTGGGCAATTATGGTGAACAGCCTGTCCAAAAAAACTGACATTAGCTTTCTTTTGCGAAGAAAAGAAAAAGTGGGTGGTGAAAAGATGTCCAGAGAATAGTAAACAAAGGGATGGTTCGGAGCCGCGCGCCTAATGGCGCAGCGGCCGGGGGTCGTTCACAGCCCTGCTTGAGGCTACTACGCGAGGGACAGCGGCCCAGGCAGCCCCAGAACGGAGGATGTGGTCGCGCGGCGGCCTTGGGAACCGACCACAGGTCAGCCTTGGTGCCCGCACACGTAGGGCATGCACCGCGGCTGTCGGATCCTTACGCCTCGGGCCCTCGGCTCCCTCGTGACAAAAGAAGCGGGGCTCGACGCTGAAGCCTCGACCGCAACGTCTTTGCCTCTTCTCGTTCCTTTTTTTTTTTTCGCTCATTTTCGCCCTCCTTCTTTTATTCCCCTTATCTGCGGCTGTCGCACACGTTCTAGCAAATACACGAGCTCCAGCTGCATGCCTTCTGACTCTTATTTGTGTACAACACATCATCTGCTTGAAAAGAAGATACGGCGAAGCAAAAAATGCGGGGCACGTCACTCGCTGCAAACAGTGCAATTAGCCGCTGATGGACGCGCGGGAGGAGCCGCCAGAGAGCGCCCCGCTCTTTGTTCACTGCTGCCGACGAAGGAAAGGCACGCACCAAGCTTGCAGTGAGGGCCATTGTGCCGTGAAGATTGCCAGCATACGTGATACGTCTCACTTGCCGAAAGCATATCTGTTTTATAGGAACTGGTTATAGTAAAAAAAACCATTTTGAGCCTTTTTGTAAAGCGTTTGAAGTTATAAAATGGAATTTAAAATACACGTTGGGAGAATAAATCTGAAAATCATACTTGGTAAGAATGGCAGCGATTCTTCAAAAGTGGCAAAAGAGAAGGAACCGCTTCAATTTCCATTTCCTGTTTCTTGCAGTTTATTTTGCGTTGTATTGACCTTTCAGTAACGCTGAATAAGCACAAGCAGTAGCACCTGCAAAAGCAGTTTAATGAAGTCATAACAAACATTACCATCGTTTCCCACTTACTTATTGGTCATATATTTCACTCGCAACATGCCATGTTCTGGGGACGAAAGGTTTAGTTCCCTCTTCTGTTACATAAATGTGACCCTATAAATGTGTTTTCTGTTTATTCTATGCAGACAGCGTCATGACGCATATCGATTAACCTGACGCAACAAATAAAAGAACAAAAATGGGAAAGAAACTCGTCCAGCGACGGTGACGTGAAAATCCCGTGTTGTGGAGTCAAGAAAGCCCATCTCTCCGTCTGAAACACTTGATAGGTCACATGTTCCCCGCATACGAAACATCATTAATAAAAAAATCGTGAACCCCTCCGTCTAACGACGATGACGGTTGAACGCGAAGCTTTCTCGTGACGGATTATTTGGTTCTCGTCTGAGTTTTGATAGAGTTTCGACCGTGTCGAAAGGGATCAATCGGATAGACGCTGGCGTCACAACGCGGGGGACCCAGGTTCGATGCCGGCCACTGAAGCGTTTTTTTCTTTCACTTCCCTTGCGATCATTCATCAACGTCGTCAGAGAAAGTTGGCTTTCTTGCAGGGCATTTTCGCGTTACAGACGCTATCAGTGGTACCACTAAAGCTTCGCTTTAAAAAGCGCTATGGCCTTTCTACTTTGACATAGAGCTCATTATATTGCGCATAAACAAAACAAAATGCCGCGTATCTGCTCCTTTCGCTGCAAATGTCGACGAAAGACGACAGTCGACTGGCGTCCCTGCCGAGTGAATGCCTCCCTTCTCTGTCGCACCCGCCTCTCATACTGTTCCTCTTCCGTCTCGTTCCTCCCAAGATTACATGCTAGAGATTTGCTCAAGTCAATTTAAATTTACCGCGTTCCACTGCTCCAGGAGGGGGGGGGGGGGGGGGTGAGGGAGGGGGGGAGGGGGGCTCGATGCCAGCGCTGCCGTACTGCGGAGACGCGCGTGAATCGAGGCCCCCTACTACAACCTTTATAGAACCACGTTGGCCTGCTCCACGAGGGTGCCAAGTGGAACGTCGAACTTATGTAATGGAACCTTTCATTGGGTTTGCCTTTTAATTTCGTAAATGCCGCCAGGAGCTATAGTAGCGCTGGCAACAGCAGGTGACGGTTTTCTGCAGTCGAGTAGTATTTCATTTGCTATGGCGAAACCAAACATCCATGAATTTTTAATAAAGGAGCACTGAAAATATCAATTATGTGTTCATTTTCTGCCGTATATTTGCGTTATCTCTTGTTCTTGTTCAACAATAGTGACAAGTATGAACAGTGACACCGGACTTACGCGTTTAATTTGGCTGTGGGTACATAAGACTATTGCGCAGCTTCTGTTTCACTTTGGCCGGGCGGCTGAATCAAGTCACAGACAGACAGAAAGACATACAGACAGACCAAAGTTTCTGCATTCAAGTAGCCCAAGAAATACTATCGTATTTAATAAAGGCAGTTATTCATATAAGACCCTGGAGTTTTCGTGTTTTCGTATACGACTTGTTAAGTTGCCCCGGGAAACGTCTTCCGAGCGAAGCACTTTTGCATAATGTTGAAGAACTTTAAAGGAGCTCGGAATATTTTATTTGATAGGGATACATACTGTCTTATAGAGGTATCTAATAAAAGGAACAAGGGCCTTCCAAGATTTTGGTATCCGACTGCTTACGTGGTGCCTAAAAGCGTCTTCTCCGCAATACATATGTGCGTAGTAGTGAAGCCGAGTTTAATAGGGATTGTGGTGTAGCAGAGCAACTACACCACTTGGTAGCTCCTGAAAAAATTGGACATTCTTTAAAGTTTAGGGGGCAGTGTTTCAGGCTTTAGGCTGGCGGCTCACCTCTGCAGAAAATATTGCCGTTAATCTTATTTTTTTTTTCAATAAACTGAAATTTATTTATCGTGACCTGATATATGTTGAGAAATAATTTGGAGGAAGTTGGGTGGTATAGTTTTCACGCTTTTTACCCATGCGCAACCTTAAGCGGCTGTTTCCATACATTGATCCTTCCACATTTTGTACTCGCTTCCAGAGTTGAATATTGATGAACTAAGTCTGTGTAGGGACATCTACCACGTCACAAAGAATAGATTTTTTATGCCTTTCTCGCCTATTTCATTGCTTATAAAACCGGCGTGTCCTTTGATGTAAGTAAAACCATTCCATGAGTGACCTTGAGTTTGTTTAATGCATCCTTAATTTGTCGAACGAAATTTTTAAGTTGGTTGAATTTTCCCCTTGCAATATGAATATACTATGCGATATCATCTAACGTTGACGGTACGAATCTTCAGTTTTTATAGCGCTTCGAGAATAGCGACGGCTTCAAAAGTTTTTGAATACTGCGGAATCTCAAATGATTTGGTTACGATTATTTTGTTCTGAGATCTTGGAACGCCATAAGCAGACTTCTTTATCTACAGTCATCTGTGTAGATGTTGATCTCTGATATTTCAATTGTTAAACTGAAGTCATATTTTAACTTCCTTGCGGAGTTCGCGTATTTCCCGAATGGTCTCTTTAGTATTGCTGGAGTATATGTCATCCTGTCAACAGAATTCCAACTAAGGAGACGACGTACATTCTTTCAAGCTTTTGCAGGCCACGGCGATTGTGGCCGGAGGAGGCGCGCGGCTCAGTAGGGGCGCTGCGGTTGCCGTTGTCGGCTGGTTGCTCGGCTAAAGAAAGCGAGGGGAACTTTCGCTCTTGCTTTCGCGGGGTGGCTGGCGCGGCAAGTCCGGTGCGAAGTGCCTGCGCTGAAGCGAACGGTTTTCCGAGTGCGAAATGTTCATAAATATTCACAGATTTCCACAAATTTGACGTATACCCCAGTGTAGAGCTTGTGAAGATTACATAGGTGGGTATATTTATATACCACATTTTCACCACTAATGTAGCGGTAATTGTTACGTGTAGAGCTCAGCTGTAGTTGATGACGTGGAGCGAGAGAATTTGAATGTCTGGTCGACACCATCAGCGGTGTTGTAAAAGCCGAAGATAGAGAAACAGGTGTCGATGAAGCATAGAGAGTGCATACGTGTTTGCGTTGGTCGTGCCTGTGACTTTGGTAAGTGTAATTCGTGCTACGGTCGGTGCGTTTACAGTACACTGTTTCGGCAATCCACCAATTTCTGTGCTAGTATCAAGAGCGTACCCGTCCGTGATTGTGTTTCTGAACTGTATCACCAAAAAGGGAGTTGTAATAGAGCTATAAACACTCACATCGTAGGCTCTTTATATCCACCGCAGAGTACAAGAGTGCAAGTTATGGGATAGGATGTGTGTTGCCATTGGTATACGTCTTGCCGACGCAATTCCTACACCCGAAGATAATGTTCCACGATATCCCTTGCTCCTACAAACATAGGATAACGCGGGTGTGTGTCGTGGACTCGTGCTGCTCCAGGGCCCATCGGAGGCGCCTAGCCCCAAATACATGCAGTTGTTGTTGCCGCCAGTTGGAAAGACGACGAAGAGCTGAGGTGCAATAGGCGAACAAGAGTTCGGGAGCATTGAAAAAACTGTCCCCCGACTTGTGACAGCAATGTTATGAAGGATAAGTGGCGTGGTGCAATTTTATAAAAATAAGCAATAGGCATTTCCCGCGTAAACAATAGTCATAAGCAGGTTCCGAAAAATCCGCGATATTTTTATTGATGAATCGGAGGACCACACCGGGAAAGCTGAAATTCGTGCGTCGCAATTTCGTAAGTCGCTAATTACGCCACTAAAACGTTAAACAGTAACAAACTTAAAACTGTTTCTTGTCTTACTACGTGCTTTTGACTATATATACTATTGCACATACAGATGGCGTCTTCTGGACAAAATGTTAATCTATCAAAGGACCCTCACCCCACCTATTTTTCATCTAAGGGAAAATACGGCAGTGTAATTGCAGTGTTAAATCGCATATGACGTCTAAGAATATGGCTGTTGTATTTTTTCTGATTGTGCGTTAACGGGTTGGATCGTTAATCATGAAGCCTCATTAATGTAGCATCCCACATTTTCCAGTTTTCAACTCGCTTGCGCAAATGTTGACGCGGACCAGAGGGAGGGGGTGAAATTTGAGTGTGGCCGCCATATGCTACGCCTACCATCACGCTTTTAAGGTGGAACATCGTCAACGGGCACCCGTTAGAAAAAAAGTGTTCATTGTTCCTTGTACGTCAAGTCGCGGGTACCAGTTCACGTCGCAAAACCTCAAAGGGAAACGTTAGGCGGCCGAAGCCCCGACGCAAACCCGACTGTTGCTGCTCTATTCTGGCAAAGAGATACATACCCACAGAGTAGCACATACTTGCGGGATGTATCATACAACGTTTCATACCCGGCGAGAACGTATGTTGCTGCAGCACGCGGTGCTACAGACGCAGCCGCCCACAGCCAAGCAGTTGATGGATCATATCAATTGCATAGAGCACAAGCACTAGTAAGGTCGACCACAAGAAATCTGTACCGGTACTATAAATCCTGTGGGCGTACTCTGAGGCCTACTAAGGTGCTTCGCACCCACAGAGTGAATATACCCGCAGTGGATATTAGACAACATTTTGTAATCATGAATGTATACAGCTTCGGCACAATATTCCGGGGTAGGCTGAGCCGAACCATTTGTCATTTTTGTTTCCTGCTCCAAAAAGCCCCTGATGAAATGTGGCTGCAATTCTACCAGTTCTATCTGGGGCTGCAATTCTACCAAAAGCCATGGAATATAATGTCAGATATTTTCTTTCATCGACAGCTTTATCTTGGGTCTTCCGTCTGGAGTTCAAAAGCAGCAAAGTATTACCCATTTCTTTAGCAAGGGGTTAAGAGGGACTTAGGCCACATCGACCAATTTCAATATTGCCATTTTTCAGAAAGGCGGTTGAAAATTAATTTGAGCAGTGCATTCGAAAATATATAAATTTCATTTGCTCACACGAGGATAGTTTGATTTCCAACGCGGATATTCTATAGCGTTGTCTCAATCACGCTCACAGATATATTCAAAAAGTAAATTAAGGAGGGAAAATATCTAACATCAGTTTCTCTTGATTTTGCTTAAGCATTTGGTTCTATTCACCATGATATCTCATGTGGTGAATGCTCTTCGTCTGGAAAATTAGAACTATGGTTACAGCTAATCACAAGCTATTTGCGCGATTGTGAGCGAACAATTGGCGTATCTGGTGCACAAAAGTTACTTACATGAGAGTCCATAAGGCTGGACTGTCGGACCTCGCTCATTTTTAGTTTATTTTAACGACCTTTCAACTTTACTTAGTCTAATCGCCTTTTGTACTGACGTACACCATCTTTAGCATCTACAGGCCCATCAACTGAGTAACATAACCATTGAATCAATGCCAGAACAATATTATTGGGAATGTTAAGATAATTACTTCACTATTAATCCTTCTATAACCAAACTAATCACGTGACAATTAATCCTTCGAAAACCAAATTTATGATTTTTAGCACAGAATCGAAGGAAAGTACTGTTGTTCTGCGCCTTTTACGTGCTAATTCTCATGTTATTTTTCCCAACCGTCAATGTACTTTCTCAAGGAGGGGAACTGGACAGTTTCCTCTAATTCGATAATAACATTAACTTCGTATTGATGAAGACTGCTGACGGTATCGGGAGACTTTTAAAGGTCCCGGCATTCTTCCGTATATCAGCATCAAGTAATCTTCACTATGACATTACATATTGCCGTATTAATGGGTGGGTGTTTTAGCAGTCCGTCTGTTCCGTCATTTACGTAGCTACCATGTTGACCGGGACCCGACTGCGCCTGCGCGCGCGCGAAGGGCGAGGAGGCGCACCCCGCCGCGACGAATGCACGGGCATCCACCCTACCGCGACGAAAGCGCAAGTGCCCAGACGGGTCCCGGTCAACACGGTAACGACGTAAACGACGGAACAGACGGACTGCTAAAACTCTCTAATGACTGCATATTGGGGGCTCGTATTTCTCACCTCGCCTAATTGCACCGCATACGTACTGAAGCTGCTCGTTTATCATTGCGTACAGCCCCTGCAATGCCCATGTTATCCCTCTTTATACACAACTTAATTTTCTACCAAACATGTACAGAAACTCCATGCTATATAAGTGGCAATTTTCGGATAAATGCGCAACATAAAAAAGCACCTCTTACAGTCGGCTTCGCTTTAATACACAAACGCTACTTTGGAAACAAAATTTTGCAGGCGCCATGAAATCAGTCTAATATTAAAGTAAGAGGGCCCCATTTAGGGCCCTTGAAGGTAACTTGACTGCTTTGCCCAAATACACTGAAAAGAAGGACGTCTTTTAGGGGCAGTATAACCGGCAAGATAGACATGTTAAGGCCCAAACGCCTCATTTCCTAATGCGGCAAAAGTGAGACACGTCAAGCGTTACAGACGGACGTACCGTTTTCCCCGTTGAGTCTACATAGAAATGCTGAAGCATTAGAATGAATATGGAACACGTCGGAGACGTTTAGCAAGAGTTACGTCAGTGCTGGAGTTACCAGGGGAAAAAATCATTGAAAGCATTTTCCATGGGTGAAAGAGCTGATGCAATTTAAAACGAGTGTGTATCACGTCAGACAAGCTTTGCAAATATTACCTCACGGCTGGAGTTACGAGGGGAAAAAATAATTGAAGACATTTTTTATTGTTGGAAGATTTGAGGCATTTTAAAACGATATGGAACACGCCAGAGAAGTTTGACAAGTATTACCTCGAGGTTGTAGTTACTAGAAGAAAAAAAAGTTATTGAAAACATTTTCCATGTCTGAAAGACCAGTTGAGCCCGTTAACTGCTGCCTCATCCAATGTGTCTGTGAAGAAATGAATTTATAAATGTCCGCATTTGTTTGCGGTTTTACCAGCAAGATGAACTTTTTTTTTCGTATTAGCATCTCCACTTATATGCGTGTTATGCTTTGTTGAGCACGTCCAATGTCGTGCGCCGTACGTCATTCCTGACTGAATAAAAAAAAATACTTTTTATTAAGCTTTGTGGCTATGGCAAGGAAGGAAGGAAGGAAGGAAGGAAGAATGTAGAAGAAAGGTAGGAAAGTTAACCTGGCTAGAGCCTAGTTTGCTATCCTGCACGTGGGAAAGGGGAAATGGGCAAAAAAGAGAGAGGAAAAAAGAGGAAAAGTTGGACCAGACACGTATGCCCAGCACTGAGGCACTGACAGTGATTGACACTGGAGGATCTCAGTCTTGTTCAAGTTCGTCGCCCGTAGAAAACGTAATAGTTCCTTAGTCGCCTTCTGAGCGGCTGACTGAGAAGGCCAGTGGCACAGAATCTTTCCCTCCGAAAATGGCCGCCGAGAGTCCAGGTTCCTCAGCGCTGACGACAGCTTTTTTCTTTCAGCCGAGTAGCGTGGGCACTCGCATAAAACGTGGCGTATCGTCTCCGATGTGCCGCACGTTTCGCACTCCGCCCTTGCTGCCATTCCTATTAAGTACGAGTAAGCATTTGTGAATGCCACCCCCAGCCAGAGGCGGCAAAGAAGAGTTGCGTCAGACCGTGGGAGGCCTAGTGGAAGGGGACGTTGCAGGTGCGGGTCAAAGGCACCAATGCGTGCGCATGTGAAATCTTCTGGAGACCATTGGGAGATAGCTGTTTCCCGCACAAGAATGCGGAGGATCCTAGCTGCGTCCGTCCTAGACAATGGGATGAGTACAGTTGTCGCTGTTTGATGCGCCAGCCGGGCGGCAGCGGAAAACACATGATGCATTCTGCTTGAGTTCACGTACTTCAGTGTAGGAGGCACAGCTTAAGCCTAACTTGTCGCTCGCTGCGTCAGCCGTATATGCTGGAGCCGCGGCCCAATAAGTCTAACTTCACCGTAGTTTTACGGAAGACGAAAAGAGTTTTCTCTGGCGGCCCATTTCGTAAGGCCCACCCAAATGACCCCCTCTCCTTTGCCCACATAGTCAATGCCCACATGGTTCGGTCATATACTTTCAAAAGCCGCCGAAGTTTGTTCCAAGCAGTGGCGTTACGCTCTTCGTAGCATGTGAAATGAACCACCGGCTTCTTACGGAGTTGCTTTCGCTGTAGAATGCGCTTGACGCTCAGAGAAAACACCTGAACTTAAAATAAAAAAATAACAATAAAGTCATGCGAGGAAGAATTTAACATCACAGCTTTTCTCCCGGTTCTTATGTTAAGTGTAAAATTTATAGCTATCGATTTCTTCAAGAGGATAGTTCATTGTCCCCCGCCCCCTTCCCCAATTGAATGGGAGAAAATGAGTGGCAACGGAAACCGGGCCGAATCCTGAGACTGGCCGTGTGTGCGTGCGTCCGCTTTTGCAGATATCGATTCCCTACGCACGTCTATGCGCGCTTACCGGGAGTAGGGTCGGTGTGCAGCTAAGCAGGGCAAGATTTTTCAGTCACTTGTAAGTATGCATTCCACCGACTACACCTGATCAGAGGATGATGATTTTTTTTTCCATAACGGTATGTTATTGAAACCAATCAGCTTATCTTGTTGTTGCTGCGAATATACTTGGGAATTGGCTTTATTGTTTTCGTTACATCTCCGATGCGCAGGTTGCCACTGGTATGGATGAGGGTAAACTGCCTGCGTGCGGACGATGTTGACTGATAGATGACCCCTTGTGTCAGTAATTGGCCGGCGTTAGAGGTTTCACGCGCTCTGTTCAATTTCAAGGTATGCTTTAAGTGCCTAGCGGTCCGTTCTTTACGCACTCTCTCTCATTGTTCATCTCGTCACCACTCTCTCGGCCTTTCTTCCCTCTCGGCCTTCACTATTCTCGCTAGTTCGGTCTTCCATCTGACTCGAGCATACTGTCTTCGTCGAGGTTTGCTTTCTGGCAAGTCACATCTGCTTTGCAAAAAGCTGCATATACGGGGCGCTAATTTACAGCGCCTAGTCTTTTTCTCTTTTTTGTTTTTCTTGGAGAGAGGGAGTGAGGGAGGGTAATGGCGCTTGGCGGCCTCACATAACTGCAGCACCTAGAATCATGATCACGCATGGGGGTAAGAAGGTGTACAGGAACTTTCGATTAGCTCGTTCTAACACGTGACCACCACGCAAAACAAAAATAGTAATAACTAGACCCCCTCCCTCTCCCCATTTCTCCCCCTTCCTTCCCTGTGTTACGGCTACTTTCTGCCAGACAACGCTGCTCAACGCCGTAGCCAACTTTAAGAGGTCACACTTTTTGGTATCGACATCAGAGGGCCCAGTACGTGGAATTATCTGCCATGCAGTATGCCGCAATGGGCATTGCAGATAATAGTGTTTGTTCGATAATAGTTAAGTATTGCATTAGCAAGAGTTCTGCGAACGCGAAGACCTCGTGCGAATACTATAAAGGATGTATGTTACAGACTTTTTATTCTCGAGTTGAATAATCACGCATTCAACCAAATCTGTAGTTTCTAAATATTTCGCGGCTTCTAAATTTGATGAACTAGAGGGGGAAAAGCGAAGGTCCTTGTCAGCGTCTTCCATTTCTGTACTGCTGGTTGTACGTTTGTGATATTTAGGTATGTGCTTTTTGAAGGCTGTGCATCCGTTTCTCATAGCTGTTTCTATCAACGGCTGTGTAAACGTTTCTTACGCTATAGCTACCGTGGCGTTACTGAAGTCTACACGAGCGTGGTGAAATATAAAAATAAATAAAATAAATAAATGATATATTATAGTGATAAACAACTGTTCGTTTTGCGACACTGATTTTCTTCCTCTGAGTATTATTCTGTTTGAAATCTGACACCGTTTTAAGCTATGCAGTGCAATCACTTTAATACCTTTAAAAGAAATTTTTTTCCTCATCTGGCGCCTCCAACGACTTGAAATGACTTCACTATTTTTGCTTCAAATGGCTTTGTATTTTTACTACAATTTTTCTCGCGGCCTGTTCTTCGCCAATAGAAGACCATTTGCGAAATATAGAGATTTATGTAGTTGTTACACTTCTAACCACTCGAAATTTTAAAATGTTTGTTTTGATGCATGAAAGTGAATTGACCCGCTTTATTTATTAATAAAGATTTTCAATGACTACTAGTTTTAACATGTTCGTAGTGGCACACAAAGATGCAGCATCTGTGTGTTGGCCAACCCACATAGCTCCACCCCAGCCCTGTAAAGTATGTCAAATGTTATGATCTAATGTTGCTCGTACTTTTTGCCTGGTTCGTCGTACGAGTTCCAGCTTCAATCGGGTGCTAACTAGCGCACTTTTTGAGCCATGGATAAGTCATGCTCGCTTATAAGTTTCTCTAAGCGTGCAATGCCACGGCCGACAGAACGGGAACAAATAAAAAAAACGAAGGAGACGTGGTATTTGTTCGGGAGAAGGGCGATTTTCCCAGCGCACCCCAGATGGGATCCATTCGAAGCCATGAGTGTGAGCCTCGCAAATGGCAGCAGGGAGGGGAAGCAGAAAAAAAAAAAAAAAAAGAAAGCATCAAGGGGCCGATGCGGCGGCCGATGCGGGAAGCGCGGATGAAGAAAAGCGCCCAGCTTCCGCCAAGAACACGGCGCGGCGGGTAGCCCCGGCGGGTAGCCCTCCGGCGGCGGCGGCCGCGGTGGCACCGCAGCGGCGAGCCAATGGCGGCCGGTGGCGAGCGCCATTGGCGGCCGCGTCCGCGGGGGCCAGGCGCGCTGGCCCCGCCTTCTCGGGGCGCTCCCGCCGCGATGCCGTGGCGGCCGTCCGCACGCCACTCGAGCTGCTGGTGAGCGGCCGCGCGGAGTATCGTTCTCTCTCGGAAGCGTAGGAGCGGGCGGCCGGACCCCGTACAGCGCAGTGGCGATCGTGGCTGGAGGCCGGTGCCTTCTGCAGCCCAACATGCTGCCCTTCGAGACGCCCAGCATCTTCGACCAGCTCCCGCGGTTCGTCTTCAAGATGCCGCGGGTAGTGCCCGACCAGAAGGCCAAGTTCGAGTCCGACGAGCTCTTCCGGCGCCTGAGCCGAGAGTGCGAGGTACGACACCACCCCTTCCCGCACGCGCCGTTTACGACGGCCTGTGGCGCGCCTTTCATACGCCTGTCTCGAAACCTTCGCTTTCCCCGTCTCCATTCACGTTGGGCCGTTTCGTGTGACGCCACGTGCGCGGGGGACTACGCTTTTCATGTAGCGGCTATCTTACGCAGTGTCTGATTTGCATCTCACGTCGTCGTTTCATCGCGTACTAAACCACTTGTGCACCCTCGCAGCCATGGATATTTTGATGTGCACGCAGCATGTTACGTGTTTTGCGCTTCATGCGGGTTTGTGAGGTTGCACATACTCCTTTAGCGAATTGTAATCGACGTGTCTGCGCCACATAATATCTAAATGAAGAAAAAAAGATGTTTGTGATATTTATTGCCTTACTGTGCGTATGTATGAAGTGTCGATTCAAAGGTGCCCTATATCACGGGAATTGGTTGTGATCCGAAAAAAAGAAAAACTTCAATAAAAACAAAGCCGCGGTTATATTACAGTACGTGTGAAGGTTTGAAGCAGAAGATTTAACAGACGGCTAGTTTCGTACGACGGACTGCTTGTGTCGCCATGGTGTTGTTTTGGTCAAGGCCATTTCCTCGATTCTTACTAACACCATCGAGGAAAGGACTTTGAATCATTTATCTTTGCATGATACCCCCCCCTGAAGTGCAGTTGCCAGATGCGATTTTACGTGCAGGAGATTGTTGAAAACCATTCAAAAGCGATGTACGAAATATACATCGTCATGGCGTCGCTGTTTTAGGCGTACGCACCCAATGTGATTTTTTTTTAATTGTGCTCTATTTGAGGATCGTGTGTCTCGTATACTAACCAGCTTTTATCGTCTTTTTTTTTTCCTTTTTCAATCAATGTAAAATAATGACTTTGTTGGCTTAGCCCATGTTGCCCTCTAGGCGAGATTGAGTCCAGCCAAATCTAATAACAATATAGGTGCCTGTGTACACATATAACTTTCTTCAGGATGATTTTTGGGTGTGGGGCCAATGTAAGAACGAGGAGATCTGGTTGTAAGCGGTTTTTGTGTGTTAGTACTCAAATCTGCCCGTCTAATTAGCACCCACTACGAAATGCGATGCCGTACGTACTCCTGGTTTAAGCGTTTCATGGATTGAAAAAAAAAAAAGAAACCTAAAGATGACTTCATCGGGTCTACAGTCGTGTACCTTCATCCACAAATATGTGTATCAGGATGCACTGTTGAGCGGATATTGAACTGTTGAGAATTGTGCACGTCACAGTCGGTAGTTATGCAGCTCCTCTTTTGAACCCCCTGTGTGCATTATTCTGCTTAAATATACAAGCTGAACACGTTAAAGTGTACGCAGGGTTGTTTGAAAAGCCGAAATTCGTGCATCAGCCGTATCCATGATTTGAAACGATTATGCTCGCGCCACACTCTCACCTGCACTGGAGCACGGAAGGTGGAAAAAAAGAACTTGACCTGAGAGCAGCTTTCCGATGTTTACCGTGTTTTCTACAAAATTTTGTTTATTCCTGCTAAGGGAAAACTTAATGAACAACAATGGTTCTTTTAAACGTTCCGAGCTGACAAGATGACGTAGGAGATTGTGGGCCTTCAATATATGCGTGCCACCCCCTACACACCATGAACTTGTGAAAAACTCGTCCAGGGAAAAAAAGCCCTTATATTGCTATTGACCTGAGCACTTTTTTTGCGGTTCTGGGCTCCAAGAGCATTTCCAGATACTCCCAGATACTTGAAACCGTACCTTTCATCTTATTTGTTTCCAAACATTAACCGCGTGTTCCTCGCGCTGTATACGTGCCCGTAGTGTTACTAGATAAGGTTACAGAGTATCGGCACTCTTTTCTCCTATTGTTCCCTGCCGCCGCAGTGGTCATTGGTCAGTTCACATCACGTGGACATTTGTTTACACCGCGATGGTTCATGGGAGCCGCCATTTTGTTGCTTATGCGCTTTCTGTCGGTCAACTGTGGTAGTTTCAGCTTGTCCTCCCTGCTCTGCGGCTGTGACACTACATCTACTGACACTGCGTGCCCGCACTCCTGCGGTCATGTGAACACAGAAAGGCAGGGGAAACTACGTGAGGGAAAATACGCGAGAAACTGCCCACAATTCTGCCCTAATTCGTCGACTCGCTGTGCTCGATCAGGGGATCACGTGCGCCCCTCACATAGCGAGAGCTGGTCACGCGGTGTACACGTGTACCCCTTTAACAATGCGCAGATTCGGTACACGGGCTACCGGGACAGGCCGTTGGAGGAGCGTCAGGTGCGCTTCCAGAACGCCTGCCGGGAAGGACACACCGAAGTGGTAAGCGTGGCCCTCCTTGTTTACCTACAGGTGCTCGCTCTCACCCACCCGCCGGTCGGGCGGGCACTGCATGCGGTGCGGGTCTCGTGGACGTGGCACAGTGTCACGTGGGCTTCTGTGAGCACTTGACCACCTTTTCGGGGCCTCCGACTTTTGTCAGAATTAATCATAAAAAGTTCTTGACTGCGTCGCGAGATTCTCTCGCTTCTTTATTATTCAACGCCGAAGCTTGCTTTGCGTATAGTACCTGGTACGCTCCAAGGTAATCCAGTGTGGCAGCTCCAAAACAACGCACAATCCATGCAGCCAGCAATGAAATGTCGGCAAATGACGACGAAGAGCGTACGGTGTGACTCTAAGTTCGCTCTGCGCTGTGCAAAGTTCGCTCTTCGCACTGCGCAATGCCACAGTTCAGATTAAATCTTTCAGTAAAACGGTATGCGCATTGCTATCAATCGCCGGCTTTGCTTTGTCCGCGGCATGGATCGGTCACTAAAGTGCATTGCGGTGAAGTTGAACCACGGGATTCTTTTCGAGTGGAAGTTCTGCAGAGAGGTGAAAGTCATTAGGCGTAACTCTAAGGACAGCTATTTCTGACGGCTAATTGGGCACAAAAAAAAGCCATGTTTTTCTGGGCGCCTAATGCTTATAGTAACAACTTGCCGAGCGCGGAGCATCGCGCTGACGAAGTTGTCAAGCTGTGAGCGCTTTTTGTCCGCTATTGGGGAGCATGAGTCAATCTTGTCGAGTACGGGAGTTGGACGTGACATCCCGTCGGGCAGCACCCAGAGTGCGCCGTACATGGACACGTCCGGTGTCGGTTAACGCACTCTAGTCGAAGTCCGGTGACGTGTATAGTGGCGAAATCAACCTTTGCCACTGCGTGCAGCGCTTTCGGCACACCCGAAGTTCTGGGCGATATATACTAACAGGTGAACTTTTGCAGCATCTAAGGTTCTCCACCATTACGCGTGTGTACGTGGCGCTCACCAATTAACCCTAGGCAATTTCTTTGATAGCCGCCGCGTAAGCGTAATCCTGCGTCTATGTGAAAACCATCCTATAAGTTCTAACCACTAAATAGAGAACGTCCCGGTTCGTTTCACTGGTCCTTACCTTTGTATTTGCAGTTAAAAAAAGAAAAGCCTCCAATTCTCGCACCGAGTACACGCGTTGTACACATCCTTGAACCTGCAGTTCTGGGATATTAATTAATTGCGCTGCTTTAATTGATGAGACCCCCTAGTTACACCCTTCTACTGCCGTGCCGTACACTAACGTGCACGCCTGGTTTTCGCCAGCGCGAGTTCTGCACTTCTGTGTTTCGTGCATAAATTCCAAGTTTTAAAAAGTCCATTCTGGAGGAACAGGCCTGCTTATTTTGCGCGGTCATTTGTAATAGAGGCAAGCATGAGTCACTGCGGCGACTACGTTTGAGGAACACTTATAGGCTCTCAGTGAGCTCTCATCACAACTGTAGCGTACGTTACCCGCAACGCATCAGTGTTCTCTTTCGGCGTCCTTGCAGGAGTTGGTGCGGGGAGGGCTTTCATCAAAGCAGGGGAACTACCTAGTTAGGTTGCACCGTACATATTACTTACTGTCAGTGGGGGGGGATCCTGCAAAAAAAAAAAGGGGTAGGAAGAGCATGAAAGTAGAAAAAAAAAGATAACAAGTGAACAAAGAATGGAAGAAAAAAGCTAAACAAGGCATCACTCTGGAATTACGAGTAAATATCTCCGAAAAGGTCTAACCACATTATATGGCGTATGAATGCAAAAGCATTATTGTCCATTTGAACGCCGATGAGCGTCCACTTGAAAGTCACGGGGCGTTCTGCAGTGCGCCCTGGCTCGCTAGTGGCTGCAGCGACGCTAACTGAGAAGATGATAAGCAGTGGCAGTGCGAAGCTCGGCGCAAGGACAGCGGCCCCCATCGCCCTTTACGCATTTCCCTTGGCTCTGCGCTTGCCCAGGCGTTGCCTAGCAGCGCGCGCTCATTTTCTTGGTATGCTTTTATTTTTGAGGCACGCGCAAGGTAACGCGTCGCAGCCGACGAGAATTTAATGGCGACGTTTCGGGCACGGGGCATTTTTCGCTGACTGAGTCACATAATTACATTGAAGAAAAATTGGGATGTCATGGAGTATTCCCGTTGGTTTTTGCTTTTCTTTAGGGCATCGCAATGTTGTTTATCGTTGTGGGGAGAGCGCTCGAGTGATTCCAGGTATACAGTGTGTCAAGCAACAGGGTGCGCTGCACACGGTCGGTCGAGAGAGACGACACAGGGCGCGCGGTGGCGTGTGGCGTTGCTGGGAAGTGACCGTGGACCCTTCGTTCGACAATAGCGCAAACAAGCGATAGCCGTCCCTGGCGCGTGTTCAAAGGACGCAAAAACACGTCACTGTTCGGGTCCGCAGTCTGCGCTGACCTTGAATTGTTTGTCGAGATACCTTATCCCCTCTCGGGCGCAGCCAGCAGTGCCTGAAGACTGCATCGTGGAATGAGATCGTGCAGCACGTTTGACGCGCTCAGAAACAATCGTGTAGATGAGAAAAAGTCTTCTTGCAGAGCCATATCTCGAAGGTCGCCCTGTTGAAGGGAGTGGGCAAGGTTAACAACACAGAAGTGACAAAACACCACCCTGCGACGACGACGGTGATGATGATTATTAAACATTTATTGATCGAGCTTAGGCGCAGATGTCAGGGCACCCGCCAGGTGGGGGGCGACCCTATAGTCCGTATAGTCCGGGATGTCATGGGCTAGGCTGGCGGTATGGGCTCTCGCCACCAGTTCACGCTAGATTCCAAGCTCCGCGCTGGTCCGATGGTCTACCCACTGCTCGCAGGATAGGAGGGCATTCGATCAAGGTCTGCGAACGCCATACTAAAACGTATTGTCAAATATTATGGCGAGGATTAAAAAGTGGGCATAAGATTTAGGGCCAGGCGGTGTGATATCGTGTAGTAATCACCAACTCAACAGAAAATATCTGAGCTTCTCGGCCTGCCTTTCACTCACTCCACTCCTTCAATTCTCTCTCTCTCTCTTCTCCCTGTATCCCTCTCTCTGCCTCTTTGCCAGTGCCTACTTCCATCTGCCATAGCTTCTGTGGACACAGGGAACAATTTTGCTCATTGAAACGGTGCGTTCGCTCCAAGCATACTCCGGCATATATCGGCCGTATAAGCAATGCCGCCCTTGCCATCTAGCCGCCGTGGCTGAACGGGCGTCGGCTCAAATTAAATTAAATCAGAGACATACGCTGACCACCAATTTCTTCTGTACGTTTTCTCAGTCTAAATATGTATACATCAACTATCACCTCACACACTATGTGTGCAGAGAAAGTCATGCGTAGACACTGGGCGTGTACCAATGCAAAAACTTGATAGTAATTTCTTTCCTGTATGGCTATGACCTGTTCAGACGGAGCTAGAAGAGGTACCAAATGTACAATATTCAAATGCTCGTTCAAGTTTCTAGCACGGAGGATATTTTATGACGCCGAAAAAAAATCAATGTAAAAAATCGCTTCTCGACTTTCACTGGGCAGCTGGAGTTGGCATCCAGTGGCGTCCAGTGGCAGCTGGAGTTGGCATCCCAGGCATTGAGACCCACACACATGTAGCCACAGAGCATCACGTCTCAGTGACCATTAATTGACACCGACGCGTGATTTTGCGTTTAAATGCTCGCGCTGAGCTTACTTTTGGTTCCCGTTCATATTTTAGCCAATACCCCATGAGGGCAGGCCGCGCATTGGGAGGGCAAGATTTACGAACCATTCCGACGAGCTTTTTTGGCGCAATGTTCGCATTGAAGTTTCCTTTTGTTTACTACAACCCCGCTATGTGTTGTTTCAAGAAGCTGGCTTTTCCTCAGTACGACACTTTGTGCAGTGAAGCAACCTTTGCAGGCCGGAACGTCTCCGGTCGTTCTTAGCACGCACGATGGCGCGAAACCCAACCAGTCACTTATCCCCGCCTATCACTTGCAGCCTTCGCTATGGTTTTGCAGCGTCGGAGGAACCTTACATTTCGGCGGCAAATGGTAACGCAGGAAACGACTGCGGCTGCTGACGTTGGACGTGTTCAGTACGCGGGGGTTCACGCGCGACGTTTTATACAGTACGCTCAATCGACTGTAGTTCGAATTTGGAGAGTTATATACAAAATGGGCATGGAAACATGAGTTATATAAGTGGCATTTCTGGCAGAGTGTGCGCATTTTTTCTTAGCTTGGATACTCTACAACTTTGCAATGAAAAAAGTCCCCTCTGCAATATGCAAAAAGCTGATTATTCCCACTACATTGATTTGTTTTTAATCTGAACACGAAAGTGCATAAATGCTGCAAATCGTGTTGAGTGACTATCATGAATCTTGGTGCTGAAAACTGCAACTTTCTGTACACACCCCTGTGGCTAAGGTGCTCTAGGCCGCCGGTTCAATATTCCACCGAAGCGGCTGCATTTCTAGTGGAGACAATATGTTGAAACGCCCCGTGGGCATACGAGCCATGGACGTACGCTTAGGAACCCCAATCAAATCCGCACAGGCCTCCCCCATATGGTGCGCCTCGTAGTTCATGTGTAGCTTCGATAGCGTTCGAACCCAGTTGCAACTTCAGAGCGGCCTGTGCAACACCGCCGCTAAACATTTTCACTCTTTCCTTCACGTCTGGAAGCACCAATAGTAGCGACACGGATTGAGTGACATCACTCAGTGAGACCCTTTTGAGCGAGTTTCTAAGTTACCAAAAGGTGTTGCAGCGGGCTTTCAGCGGGACATCCTGCACATGCCGAAACGAACGCTTCGAACTATGCAGGGCAGCAGCAAAACCGCGGGGAGGCGCAGTAGCAGAACGAGGAATGATAAGTCTTGCCAGCGTATACGAAAGTGACAGCAGCCGTCCTATCGGATGTATACGCTGAACACAGCGCTGCAGAGCTCATGATAGCCAAGTGTTTACAATGCGGCGAAAACAAAAGCACGCAATACTTCAAGCGGTCCATTTTGTAGTTGCTGTGCAACCATTTATGCAATGTTTGACAGCTGGGCAGCATTCGCGTTACGCCTGACTGGCTAGATATCTGTTAACCACACGTTTTATCATTTCGATGTATACGTTTTATGTTTCGCCATTCGCCAGATGAATGCAGAGAAAACGAACTTGAACGAGCAGATGGTACACTGACTGCCCTTATTACATAACATGCTACAGTCTCTTCTCTGAATGATATCTGCACTATGAACTATGGTGGCTTCCTCCGTGTCTGGTTCCTCTACAAGTAATACAGCACAGCGAGCGAGGGCTGCAGCTCTTCGCTGACCGGCAACGTTCCCGCGTAAAAAGCAAACAGCCGAAGAAGATTTGCCCACACCGCGTTGCCACCCGTGTACGCATAAACACGTAGCTAATTGCAGTCGCATCGGAGGAGTGCCAGTTTGGGACCCCGAAGCGAAGTTCATAAAAAAGAGCATTCCGTTCGTCCGCTTAGCGATGGACGTAACGAGAGGGCCGTTGAGGCGTCATGCCGATCACCGTGCATGCAGTCGGTTGCGTCCTGGCGGACATCGCTCACATCTGGAGCTCCCGGGCTTTCGCAGTGAACGAGAAGGAGTGCGATCTTATACTTTGGATACACACACTATACGCAAAGCACACGCAAGCCCACGAACCGCAGTTGCAAACAGGCCCGAGCGTTATGCATTAGCATGCTGCGTGCGGTCATTTATATGCTGGCCTGCAGAGCAGGACAGCCCCAATTACGTCTCGCAACCGAGAGCTGGTCCGGCGGGTGCCCGGAGCGTCGCTAATCGCATTCCGATCGGGCTCCTCCCGTCTGGCACGGCGGCGGCAGCGCGGGTCCCATATGCGCCATCCTTCTCTCGGGCCCGGGGATACACTTGGCCGTCATTACCGCACCGGCAATCACCGGCGGACTTCTTGCCGGGGCCTGCTTGTACACGGTTTGCAATGCTGCAGATGCAATTATACTCCGCCCGGAGCGCTCACCCGCCGTCCGGCCTGTTTTATTCACTTGTACGGAGCGAACGGCATGCGCTCAGCGGCGATTCGGCGTTTCCACTCTGGTCTCTCCGGCGGCGATTAAATCGGGATCCCTGTATCTAATGCCGCCATTAATACGAAGCTTTTCGCCCAATCCGGAGCGCCACGCACGAGCACAACGACGACGATCCCCCGCGCAGTCGTCGGTGTGATTTGCCTTTTCTGCAATGCCGCGCGGCGGTTCATGCGGGCGGCCAGGCGTGTGACTCGACGGGCCCATTAGTCACGCCTGTTTGCCGGACCGAGAACCTCGTCGTCGCAACAGGTCGTACGTGTAAGCTCGTAAGCTCCGCGAGGTGGCCGCCGTCACAATGGCGCGGTCACGACTCGGGCGCAAGTGGAAAAAGCGGCTGTCTCCACCGCGTTGGCCCCGGAGTGATGAGGGCAGATCCGTGCACACAACTGGGCCTATACCTCGCGCACTTTATTTTTATCACTAACACGCTACGAGAACGTAATCACTCTAATGGGCTCATTTGTGCTCGCTGTAAGAGTTGCCCTGCTCTATCCGCGGGCGCGTGCATCTCCTGAAGATAAGTGCGGGTGATAATGCCGATTCAGTGTAACGACCAATTTGTATCGGCATGTCACTTCTTAGCAAATTCGTGCGACTGTCGTTGGCGGACGTGCGGGAAGCGAGCCGATATTCTTCGCTGGCGCCCGCATGGGCGCTCTAAACGGTGGACATTTTCGAGCGAGGAAATAGGGTGACAAACGAATGCCATCAACTATTTCAATGCCGCCAGCTCCGTCGAGACGTCGCGAAAGGAATGCACCACTTCCGAGTACCGTGCTCCATTATATCATCGCTCGATCGATCCTCACAAACGTTCGGGCTTTAAAAGCAAGTGCATTGAACGAACATTGCTGCAGTCCGCGCTAAAACGGAATGAAGAGGCGCGGACATATATATCGGCGCTGTCAATTGTGTCTCTGGTCTCAACGCTGTTTGTTGCTGCGGGTGGTTATCAACAAAAAATATCTTTTCATATTTGCGCTCATGCTTCACCTCTGGCAAATAGCGAAGCCGTGTGTTGTATCTTTTCAACTCACGCGGGACGAAATCGGTTTTCTGCAGACACTTAAAGCCTGAAGCAAGGTTGTTAGCAAGACGTTGAAACGTCCACGAGTTGAACCATCCTCCACTTTAGTGCCATAAAACAATACTTGAGCGCGATTTTCTAATTTTCTTTCTTTCCTTTTTTTCTGTGTAGGTGTGTGTTCCGTCACGGTCGATACTTTTGCAATAGTTTTGTAACCGATAATAATAAGGGCACCGCAAATGAAGCGAGCGAGCGTTTTATTTTCTTGAAACCGGAAAAAGGATGGTTCCGAACGCCCTGCGTTGGCTGGCTTTTCCGTTTTGCATTGTCTTAGTTAGGCGTCCGCCTGTCGTCGTGCCCGCCGTAAACTTGCGTGGTGTGCCTGAGGCGACATGATAGCGGGGTAAGGGGAAAGGGGGGGGGGGGGGGGTATAGTGGGTTCTTTGCGCGTCCTGCGGCATTTTCGAGTACTTGTATACACTTCTTCTGATGCCCAATTCTGCGAGCGTACATGTTTCTCAGGCGCCGCTGAGGTGGATTGTATACAGAGCCCATCTCAAGTAAAGGCAAAGACAGACGCTGGAGAAAAAGCGCTCGTTCGATGGTGATGGGTTTGTTGACGGGGCAGCCAAATGAAAATTGTTGAATCGGCCGTGAACTTCTGACGGCTGCTGTCATTGTCACTGGCCAATCCAGAATTATGGGTGGGTAAATTGACCTCTTATCAATAGAATTTATGGTATCATCGCAGGTATACGTCGGACGCCGGATTTTCGCAGCTCGATCCATGTAAGGTCTTCGCCTTAAAGAAAGAAAAAAACGCTGGTGCGGGAAAAAAAAGGCAGTGTAGTGCGTCTAAGTCATCATTTGTGCGATGGAGCGCCCACGTAAGCTGGGAGCTGGGGCGAGTGGCACGTTCACGGCAAGCGTTGCTCGCGGCGGCACCCCGGTGTTTCGGGCGTCTCCCTCTTATTAGCTGCCTCTCGCCGGGTTGCCCTAGATTAGACGATTGGAGCGCACTTCGGTGCATGCAGACTGCCCAAGATTGCGATTAGCAACTTAATCGACATTAATGGCGGGGCTGCGGCGATGTCTTCATGCGATCGACTCAGGCCGGCTGTGGTTATCGGCGCAGCCTTCGCGCCACGCGCGAACACACCCGTAGCAACAGCAGGGCTCCAAGGCCCCGAGAGCTGAGGAAACGCTCCGCGCGACGTACACTCGGCGCATGGGCTTCGGGTGTACAAGCCGTGGGGCTCAGGCCCTGTATTGATTCCAAAGCTTTCTTGCGCGGCATTATTTGCACAAGAGTGACGCTCACGTACGACTGCACGGGCTGCATATAGTTCGCGAATATGACGACAATGACGAATGTGTGTTGTAGCATGTACATTGAGTTTCGGCTGGGAGACTAAACTTTTTCAAACACTAGTGTGTGTTGTGTGTGTGTGTACATGTATGCATACACACAATGTTTGTGTGTGTGTAGCTTGGAATTGAGTAAGAGGGACTCGTTTAATGAGAAATAAAAGTCAGCCGTCAAGGACGCTAAGGAAGGCGCAGAGGATAGTTCATCTCTTTTTTTTGTGTGGAAATATAAATTTAGAAATTCTAAGAAGCGATAACGCGTCCGACACGTGCTCCGTCGATTGCGCTACACGGGGGGCTGCATTGCACTCCATTTGCTGATATATTTATGTGTATGTTTGTTTGTCGTGCGTTTGGCGTTGGTAGCCATGACGCCACTCGGATTTTTTCTTGCTTACTTACCACTTCGAAATTTCTATTTTTTTACCCTCCCATTTTTTAAAATACAGTCCAACTACAGATCGAGCATGTGTCTGGTAGACCAGACAGTTAGTGCTAGTCGTCTTACCCATTGGGCTGCGACCGTGAGTTAGTACCCGGCAGTCAAACGGCTTACTCCCTCGCCTGTAAAGGTGCGGAGTACCTTAGCACCTCCCAATGTCCGTCCGCGTCCATCCGCGCGCACACCACCACCAAGCGAAAATCAAGCGAAATTCGATTTGAGCCGTGAGTTGCAGTTTCATTTAGGGAATAATCAAGGTGCAACTCACGGCTCAAATCGAATGACGATCGGGGCGCAAACCGGATGTCACTCGTGGCGCAACTTGAATGTAATTTCGAGTCCCCGTACTCCGCACCCTCGCCGTCATCCACGGAGTGGAGATGCTGCCATTTTTTCATTATTAATTCATATCCTCTTCTACAGCAAGAATATGCTGTTGGGTGGATTTTAATGGCAAGTTTGTCAGTTACCACGTTTAAACAATATCGTTTCCACCACTATAGCAGCTGCTCAGGAAGGTATACAACAGTTTTCTGCTGTGTTATGGGAAGCGAATTTTAAAGAAAGCAGGGGTGATGCGTATCAACAACTGCATTTGTAACTTATTTCTCTCAGGGTTGCGGGGCACACTGACCAAACACGCCACTCTAGTATACCGTGCACGTAGGGGTGGATAGCAGTTTAGCTGACATTTCTCAGAAATGGCTGCGATTGATTCCTCCGGTGTAATTTGGAACTGCGCTGGTGTTGAAACCGATCGAAATTCGAGAGAGCATGGCCGCAAGCTTTCATACGTGGTCGTCAAGCTGATAGCTGCAGTCTTGCCTCGCATTTCACTTCAGCGTTTGGCACCGGTCCGTGTGAGGCTAGATTCCGTTTTTTTTTTTTTTTTAAGCTGCCTTTATTTTAACAAGTGTAAGGCGAGGTCGGACACTTTTAAAACGCGGTGTCACTTTCCGAATGCCGCCACCGCCTCCCTCCATCGGTTTTTTTTTTTTTCTTCTTCTCGGCAATTCTTGCCGCAATTGCCCTTAACTGCGGGTTTCGCTTTGCATGTGCACCGAGATGGGTGTCTTCCTCCTCGCCTTTGGTGCTCAGCTGCCCCGACGGAGGTGAGGAAGGCTTTTAAGGCTCGCGGGCGGCCCCTTTCAAGTGCCCGTCGTGCGTGCACAAACGGGAGGCCGTGTACTGCCGGCCCCCTCCGGAGCATTGTCTCCTCTGGCTCGTGGCCGCGCATCGTCCCGCACTTGCCCCAACGGGGGTCGGCTTTACTTTAGCCAGGCCGGGGCCAATTTGTCGCCGACTTAAGCCAAACAAAACCGCGCCCGTCGACCCCCGCAGCACCCAGGGGCGCACGGAGCCTGAAAGTCGGGGGCGGGCGGTCGTCTTCGGAGCCGCCTGACCGAAGATTGGCGGCCGTTTAAGAGTAGCGGCTCTATTGCCAGAGGCGCCGCCGCGTGTCATCGTTCAAAAAGACCGGCTCCCCGCTGCAAACATTTGGCGACACTGGCTGACTAGAAAGATACCCTCCGCCATTTCGGTTTCCTTTTGCGGGCCATTTGCCGCCAGTGCGTGTAGCAAAGTGCTCTCAGCGGGCCTCCCCCCCTCCGCGATATCTTCTAGTTCACACTTTGTGCTTTCTCCTTTTGCAGGCTTTCGTCGCCACGGGCACCAATCTGCAGCTTGTGTTCAGCCCGTGCCACAACGGCTACGTGGATTGCTGTGATTTCGATAAGGAGCGCGGAAAGGTCAGTGCGGCTGCATATCTTCTGCCTGCCGTTTATCTGGTGCGCCCGGTATGCGTGCACCCCCGGGCAGAGAGGGTGCTCGCCCCAACCAACCGTGTCAGCGCTCCCGAGGAGCCATCAAAGTTGCGCCCATGCTTTGCCGCTTGGCAAGCTGCAGCAGGCAGCCCTTACAAACAGGCGTCGGCTTACTCATTAGTCCACGCATGCAAAGCAAAGCGGAAGCAATTGCGTAGATAACATTTAATCATTACATTGACGTACTTGTAACTGGGTATACTGGGGCTACGGGGAAACAAGCTGTTAGATCTAAATAGTTTGTCGACGTTCAGTACATGCTTTTGCGTCATTACTTTCGCGTGGGAAAAAGATGGGGGAAGAAACTTACAAAAAATGTTCTCTTATGCAGATACATATTATAAAAAGGCAGAACAAGTGAATCGCCCTTCTTCTGCCTTTTTTGTTTACTTTGTTGAATTTACGGGTCACAGCTCCTATACAGGTGTTATACAAGGTCGTTATGCAAGTATCCTTGTCGATTGGGCTTCTGCGGACGGTTCTACTGTTTCGTCGTTTTTTTTTTTTTTTTTTCTACGCCGTATGTGTCTGTTCTACAAACGCTCGCCACCAACCGAACCACCCGTTATTTTGTTATCGAAGTTCACGGTCTGAAAGGCACTCCTAGATTTGTTGTCGTCATTAATTGCATTCCAGCTCAACTTAATTTACCATTCATCCGTTGTCTTTAACCGAATCTAAGTTCTCCGCCGTACTATAATACCCTTCGTGGTGACTCAGTTGCTAAGGCGTTGTGCTGCTGAGCACGAAGACGCGGGTTCGATGGTCGCTTTTCTGATGGAGGCGAAAAGCAAAAACGCCCGTTTGTACGAGATTTCTCCGCACGTTAAAGATCCCCAGGTGGTCAAAATTAACCCAGAGCCCTCCACTACGGCGCGCCTCATCGCCTGCGTTACGTCGGTGCGTTAAACCCTACAATCAATCAAATGAATCCGCCGTACTAATGAGGTGGGCATTTAAGTGGGGAATTAATTGCTAGATAGAAAAAATGGAACGCCTACGCCTGCGTGCATAAAGGGGAAAAAAAAAGGGGGGGGGGGTTCTGAGCTGTTGCCTACGCAAGAGAGGGGGCAGGGGAACGTACAAGGCCAGCGAGTCTACCATCAGACGATGACTCATTGCCACAAGCTATGCATGCGGCTCGCGTGGCTTCTCTTACGTGAGGCTTTTTTTGTTATTTTTAAGAATTCAGCTGCTCAGGTGGACGTCCACCAAATGGAACGTTGCGTGAAGAACCCACTGTGATGGTTGTCTCATTTGTCCTTGTACCTTTTGTACATTGACCCATGGGACCGCTTCCCACATAGCGCTCGCGGATGACCAATCTGCGATCAAAAAGGCAACGCAGGTTAATCATGACGCCCTGCGCGCGATTCCACTCGAAAAATCCCCGCATTGTATTCAAGTCGTAAAAATGTTGATTGATTGATGGTAGGGTTTAACGCGCCGACCCAACGCAGGCGATGAGGCGCGCCGTAGTGGAGGGCTCCGCATTAATTTTGACCACCTGGGGATCTTTCAACGTGCGCCGAAATCTCGTACACACGGGCGTTTTTGCTTTTCGCCTCCATCAGAAAAGCGGCCGCCGCGGCCAGGAACCGAACCCGCGACCAAGTCGTAAAATGTTGTCGTCGCTTTTGTGAAAAAATGGTATGTTGGGCTTCCCTGTTCCTGAAATTTCCTACCCCGGGCGAGCGACTGGTCATTTAGGTGCATTGGGATGAAACTGCAATACTGTTCTCGGTAGCAAAGTGACCAGCTATGATATATAGTTGCTGCCTCTTGGGTCTTCAGTCCCATTAATAGAATCCCCTCCCTCTCACAAGATTTTATTTCTGTACTGCACAGAAACCATTTTTTCTTTGCGATTAAGTGATTCATTACGGGTAGAGCGCTGTGTCCAGACTATCGACTCACGTTTGAAGCAGCGGAGTGCCTTCCAAGGAGACCGCACCGATGGCCGAGTAAACAACCAGTGTTTCCCTGAACCGCAGATAGCTGCTTGTCAACATTGCGGTCAAGTATTTTCGCGCGGCCGGTTATCTTATCCGCCACCGGCGCTGGGCTCTCTTCAGTGCTGCTTCCGCAGGGGGAAAAGTCGGCCAGTGGGCGACACAGCGCGAACATTGCCGAAACACCTTGAACGGTGCAAAAAACAAGCACTCGCGTATTACATCGGAAGCCGGCAATCGTCCTTTGTTTACCTACTAAATACACATATGCTAATATAACTGTCGTCATCGCGCAAATGTCTCTATTTTCACGTTCGTTTCCCATTAAAAGGGTTTGCGTAATTGTTGCAAATGATGTCGCGAGATGAAAGTGTTTCTGCGACTGCATGGCAACGTCTCTATTCCTCAATTTAGTTGTGGATTCCGTATTTTGTATGCAACACCCAAGAATCAAGATTTAGTTTACACTTTTTTCCATTGGACTCCAGTGCGACACCGGTACAACAACGTCCGCCTCACTATATATGCGGCACGGTACTCATAATGAAGTTTTCAAAACAAGCGCAATGGTGTGTAATACAGGCATCCTTTTCTTGCGCGACCATGACATGGCTGCCTCTGCGCATTTAATGATAAGCGGTACACCGTTTCGGTTGACCCCAGCCTCTACGCGTCTGCCATTATTATAAACGCAGTACAGTATACCACGTGTGGCTTCATCGATAGTGATCCCCTCTGGAACGCATGAGATAGGGTTTTGGTTTACCTATAGCCGAGGAGAGATCTCTTAAAATTAAAGCAGTTCCACTCGGTGTGAAAGCGGTCGGAAGTGCAGAGCAGTGATGATTAATGCCTGGTCCCAAGGAAACGTTTAGCTTACTGTTTCCTAGCGAAGCTTCTGAACTATAGTTGGTACGTTTTGGTTTCGCGTCATTAGCGAGCTTTGTAAAAGCGGGGGCAATGCGTAATTATTGCGCCTCCCCCTCACACACACATACACACGCTTCCCGCATACTCCCGGAAAGTTGATGGCGTAACATTACACGCGCGCACAAAATCATATAGCTTTCTGCTATGGAGTCCAATAGCGATCTGTTTGTAAACTCGGTCTATCGATATTGCCCAAACTGTTTCGTGGCTTTAGTGTCCCTTTAAGTTAGGCGCTTGTGTATGTACGTTACTGCCGCACCGCTATATCACCGGCGTCGTTTGGCCCGTTACACGCCAGAAGTCGCGACGGTATCTAGGAAAGGGCGTACGACACAGGATGACTCAAAATCTCCACAATTACCCGCTGCGGGGGCTGAGGCGCTGTGTTGCTGAGCACAAGGATGCGGATTTGATTCCCCCACGCGGCGGCCGCTTTTCTGGTGCAAACGAAAAGCAAAAACACCCGTGTGTACCAGATTTCGCTGTACGTTAGAGATCCCCAGGTGGTAAAAATTAATCCGGAGCCCTCCACAACGGCGCGCCTCATAACTTGTGCAGTTCCGGCGCGTTAACCCCATAATAAATAAATAAATTAATAAATAAATAAATAAATAAATAAATAAATAAATAAATAAATAAATAAATCAAATCTACACAATCGAGGAACTGCGCCTCGCCTTTTTTTTTTCGCCCAGAAAGGTCGAGCCAGACCCGCACGGCTGCGGAGAGCTTTGTTGGGCCGTCAGCACTGAAGGTCGAAGGCGGGCCTTCGCCGTATGCAGCCGAGGATGTCGGTAACGGTTGGCCAGGCGAAACGTCAGGTGCGCGTGCGCACACGATGCCAGATTGGCGGGGCGATCAATTAACCGACCATATGCTCGGCGGCGCGTTGCTCAGACGCACGGCAGAATTGCGACGTGCGGAGGCCCCCGTACAGCGGAAAAGGAAGGGACGCGAGCGACGGAGAAGCCGTATTCCGAAAAGGTGAACGGCTGACATCGGCCGCAGGGACCACAGCCATCGAAGTGTAGCACTTCCGTAAGGAACCTTTCAATCGGCGCTGCTCCCGTCAGCCGAGCCCACCTATTGCGATGGTTATCGGTGCCCCATCCGGCCGGTGACGCCCACCCGTGGGCGCCGTACACAGCCGTGGGCGCACCAATACAGTCATCAGGCCGCGGCACCCGATGACGGCAATCGCCGGGGCGCGCGTGCGCAGCAGCCAAGTGCGCTTGTGTACACAGGTCTGCGCTGCTGCAGCTGCCAAGCCGTCCGTGTCGGTGTAAAACAGCCATGAGGAAGTTCACCGGCTCACTGCACGGTCACGCTACGCTGGCGCGTCTAATGCGCGCGCTCCGCCAGAGAGCGGCACGCCAGCAGCGAGAGGTTCGCGCGCGTGCGTCGGCCCTGCAGCCGGCGCTGCTTCGCGCGCGGCTCCGCCGACCGCACTGCGACAGCGGTCAGGTCGCGCGAAGAGCCAGTCGTCCTCTGTTTACCCCGGGCCGCGAGATGGCCCACCACCGGCGCTTGCGTTCCTCCTTCGAGGTGCTGCCCTTGGCGCCTGCGACGAAAGACGGTTGCGTTCAGCTGGGCTCTGTTTGCAGACTCTCTTACAATCGCACGACGGACGAACTTCGCTTCACCTATCGCACATCGGGAATGCCGGTGCTGATGCTCAGCAGTCACTATCCACCTCCTCAGCCCTTGCCCATTCGTCGGCGGTGTGGCTTAACAGCCAAGAATTTAACATCTCACTGGCCATTATTTTGTATTGGACCTAAAAAGGCGAAGCTAGGAAAACCGGAGCAATCATTGCTGGAAGCTCGGTGTGAGCTCAAGTGCTCACGCCATCACGTGTCAGTTTTTTTACACTAGTTTTAAAGTTGTTTTTTTATCATCGCACATATACTTGCAGTGAAGCACCCTTTACAGGCGCTGTTTGGATTGGGTGGTAATGGCGCAAAACCTCGTACACGCAGCTAAAATCACCGACGCAAAAAAAGAAAAGAAATACCTAGCTGTTGTTCGCCAGGATATATACTCTTCACAAAACAGATACGTGACCTGCGTGCGTACACACTTGTTGGCATCACCAGCCTCACTCTGATTCACTCAATGGCTATCGCATAAGGTGCATGCGTGGCGCGTTCGTGCGTAGCTTTTGCCGCCGCCGCCGCCGCCGGCCCGGTTCCCCCCGAGGCTGGGAGAGTTCTCTGAACGGGGTTACGAGGAAGCGGCGGGCGCCCTTCGGCTGCGGCCCTGCTCGGCGGACTTCGCGCGAAGACGAGCCGCGGCGCCTGGCGGCAGCCACGCGCCAGCCTGACCCCTGGCCGCCTCCGCCCACGCGCCAGCCCAACCCGGCTGCTCCGTCCGTTTTAATTGTAGGCCGCTCCCCACTGTATCTCCACTGTGCCCGGCCGCGGCATTCTTCGCCGCCGCGAGGCGAAAAGGAGAGCCGCTCCTTTTGCGGCAGCATTGTCGGCACCTCCTCCGCGCATTCCAGCGTAGTCCGAGCGACGCGTAACGAACACTGCGGCTGCTCCGAGAATCTGCGGCCGATCGTGCTACATGGCAAACACGCCGTATGCCTACCAGCTGCCAAGTGCGAAGGGCTAAACCAAACCGGACGGGCGGCAATAAAATGTAGGCAGTGGATTAATTTGGCACGATTACTCCGCGGTTGGGAAGGCCTGTTTGTGTTCGTAGCGAAAGGACAGCAGTGTAAATCGACGAAGACACGAAAAAAAGAAAGAGACAGGCGGACCCAACACTGTCACTGTCTGCCCCATTTTTTTTTTCGCACCTTCGTTAACGTGCGCTGCTTTCCGTTCAATACTGATAGAATATTGGGACTGCAGAAAATTTGGTGTCTATTTGAGACATTGTTCGAACCCGTCAACGCATATTTATTTTACGATACGCTTATAAAAATTTCATGAGGCGTCCCCGAGGGGCCTTTAGCTATAAGAAATGATCTCGCGTGTTGGCATCAGAGGTGTGCTAGAACTGCGCGGGGTGAGGTGATGGTAAGAGTAGAATTTGCTCTCCGTACAACCCCACCCGCGATGCGTACGCGGGGCGGAATGGAAAGGAGTGCTCGCACTCGAGTCACCAAAGCAGTGCGGCGAGAGCGGGTCAGCAACCGGCGCGCGCGCCTCCAGAGTGCGGTGGCCCGGCCGTGGTGCTGCCCCCCGCTGATGAATGCCCCGGCCATTAGCCACTCGTCTACCCCAAAATTATCCACCGTTAGACCATCCTCCGTCTTCGTGGCTTTGTGGGCCAGTCGTACGAGTTGCCGTTTGCGGTTCGAACTGCTTCGCCGCGTGCTGCCCCGCGAGTCTGTTTCAAGAGACGTGTAATTTCGGGGGAAGAAGAAAAACAGCGAAAAGCGACGCTTTCTTCGGTGCGCGCCGCGGAGGGTGCGGTTCCGGACACACCTTCTCCGCGGCGTGTTCCTCAAGTCGCCAGACAAAGCCCCTCGACCGCAAACACTTACAGCTCCTCACGAGCGAAGTTAGCCAGCAGCTCGCCCGTGCGTGTCCCCTTCGAGAGTCGGCGGCCGCACGCGCCGATTGCTAACCACTGTTTGACAAAGTAGCGTATATGCACACGCGGGCGTCATCGACTGCCGCACTCCACGTATTTTTTCGCTATACGGTGTGTGTCCGTAAGCGGTGGGGAGTACTTCGCCGGAACACCTTTGTGCGGGTTTGTGGACCGAACGGATCATGTTGCTTGTGTGTCAACTCACCGCCCGGCCTTGGAGCGGTGGCGCGCAAGTGTTGTTGGCATTGGGCACGGCCCACGTCCAAGGATCCCTGCCTGCCCCCTCCATCCTTATTTTCTCAGCCACCTGGCCGATGTTTAAATTTATGCTATAAATATTGGGCGCTAACATGCCACCGCGTGCATATTACCTAGATGCCGAGGTTGGGCTTATAGCGGTGTGTGGCTTATGAGCCTTTCTACCTCGCCTGTTGCATTTTTTTTTTCACAAACACCCGGGGATGCACGGTGAAATGTCAGTCTTTATGCACGCACCTTATTTTCATATTACGCCGGCTACTAAAGCATGTACCGACACTTTTTCTTGTTGTGAAACGCCAGAAGCTGCATACCGAGACTTCCATCACATGTCACTGCGAATATCTGAGAAAGAACTGTAGTCAATCAAATGACAAGCACCGCACTAACGATTTGAGCAGGACAAGTAACCACCAATTTTTTGAAGATGTATACATTTTTATCAAAATATTGTAATCATTGATATCAGCATTTCTCAAGCTGAATATCGGCAAACAAAAATAAGCCCACTCAGCTATGTATCACCGATTGTCCTCGCCATGTTCCAAAAGTGCTCGGTTTGGAGGCCTGTCCATTCTACAGCAAGTTTATTCTCGTCTGCCGAAAAAATATATGCGTGCTGGCCTTCCTTTTACAGCTTATGGTTTGTCTGCGCGTTTGATCTGAAGCGAAATGCCCGCCTTTTCGGCGCGTTTCATGCGTTCTATTTTGGCCCACGAACGCATTTATAAACTTTCTTTTTATTTTAGAGACAATTTACAATGGGTCGCACACCCTGTTGTGCCCAAGGATGGGCGATACCATGCTGCATGATCACGGGGGTGGAGAAGGGGGGTGGGCGGGGCATCTATAGAGCTTTTCCCCCCATCGGGGGGGGGGGGGGTAAGGAGAACTATATTAGACACGAAAACATTTAACAAATACAGACTGATGCAAAAGTGTCACATTTCTTTGGTCTTTTTCAAAAAATTTCAATGAGGATACGCTTCGAAATTGCAAATTACATTTCCGACGTAAGAAGATTTCTCCTAAAAATTGGCGCCGCACCTGAAAGGTCTCTTCTCTGTACAAAATAAATGTCGTGTTTCGAGCATGGATCTTCGTTCTGCTCGCAGAGTTAAAGATCCCACCACTCTCCGAATGATATTTCGTGGCCACAGAGCAGTCGGCATTGCAGTGAAGCTAAATCGCCAGCTGGGATGTAGCTGGGATATACAGTTGTCTCACTTGTTGCATTTGGCAATGGCTCCCGCTTCGAACTCCGAATTGCAATATAGAGGTAACAAGGTTTTTACAAGGTCTATGGCTAGAATCCAGCAGATTATCTTCGGCAGCAGAGTGATGTAGACAAGATACGCACGCGAGCGCAGCGCCGCCTGCCTTGCGGAGCCCACTCAAATATAGGGGTTCGTAAAACTCATTTTCAGCGCATAGAGAAAAAATTCATAGAAAACTAAAAGAAGTCCCACGGCCTTCATATTTTAATATGACTGCTCCTATTTCTTTCGGAAGTTGTTTGTGTTTAGACTTTTTGTGTTTAGACGTGCATTTGTTTAGACGTGAAGCCGAATTTGCATGTATCGTAGTGAGCTTGGATTTAGTTTATTTATTTATTTATTTATTTATTTATTTATTAGCAATACCCTCAAGGCCAATGGCATTATAGAGGGCAGCTGGCTTCTCCACATTTAGTGCACAGTGAAGCACGTCCATGTACGGAGAGAGATTAATTTCAAAAAAATGGCTCTAACTGTCGTGTTACCGGAAGTATCCCGAAACAAATTAGGTTAATTAGCCGCAAAGACAACTGTACCATTAAGCATCACAGCTTTGCTGGTCATTCTTATTTACAGTGTGGAAGGGCACTAATTTTTTTTTTTTTGGTTTCGCCACTAATATAACTATTTGGTGGTGGACGTTAAATTAAATAAAAAGTAAGAAATGTGATTTAAGAAGATAGTAAGCAAATATGTTTATTCAACATTTTACCTCCTGAATTACTCGAGCAATGTTGAATGTGGTGAATCAGAACCAACTGTCGTGTAAATGTTGCGCTTTGGCAAGCAACTGCCACTTCCGTGCACTTTCAGGTTGCGACGGAAGCTAAAACACCGATGCAGGGACGACAGCTGTACACCTTCCCGCCCCAATTTCCTCGTTAAGCTTTCTTGTGTCGCATTGGCCCATCTCCTCCGTAGTTGTTTTATTGCGAACTTATACGTGTGGATAGGTCATGTGGGAAATATTATTTTTCTGGGCCTTGGGAGCTTCCGGCAGTGCTACAGCTGAAACAGTGTGTGTACGTCACAGTATATGTCTAAAGGATGAATAAAGTTAAACATGGGCAATGCGCCTGGCGCACTATTGCGTTACCTCTGCACGCAGTATAGAAGGCAGTCTTGACATGGTTCCCGTTCGGATGCAAAGCGCGGGGGTCAGAGCTGTCCAAGAAACTGCTTGTGCTATGGCACTTGATTAATGAAGTACTTAGTGCGTCGATTTCGGCAGGCTGGAGTGCGCACCCGCACTTTTTTTTTTTCAGTTTATTCCTAAAAGGCGAAGCACACGCATCCGTTTCTTCGGAGTATCGATTCACTGATCTTTTTTCATGGGTGCGAGATTGACTTGGAGCTACCCGCTACCCCAACAGCCTCCCTCATCGCACAACTCCTCGCTTCGTATCGCGTTAATGATAAGGACTTTTTCGTAACAAAATTTTCAGCACAATGTAAAGACGTAAGAAAAGGAGAAGCTCTCTGGGCAATGATTTTTACCAAACATTTTACCAATAGAGGAAGTATAGGTCTTGCGAATGAATACGTCTGTACAGGGGAACAAGTGCGTCGGGCTGTCCGTTTCAGGAAATCATTGAAGTCAGAAGGTGCCAAAAACCAAGCCGAGGTGCACAGGTGCTTTCCCTTTGGAGGTTCATCAAAGGGCGAGGACAATGCAGGCTTGACAGATCTTCCTGGACGGGCTCTCCTCACAAAATAAGGACGGCATGCTCATCCGCAATTCTTTTGCTTTCCCGAAAGAGCAGGGCGGGGGCTCGACTACGCTGTTCAAGCAGGTAAAGCCGCGGCGAAAAGAAGGCACCACCAAAAAGCAGTCCGGGTAGCGGCATTCTTTGCGCTCGTAGGAACAAGCAGTAAAGCGGGCGACTGAGCACCCAGAGTGCTCGTAAATGCGCAGTGAGCTCGAAAGGCAGGGCTGCAATACCGACGCTACTATACTAACACGCGGTGGCGCAGAACAAACACGTTTTGCTTTGTGTAAAATATGGCCACGCGCTGAACGGAAAACTAGCTTGTACAACAAACTCAGCAAGTACGTGGGGCCAGGCCGATGTCTTCTTATTTCTTTGCAAAAGGGCAGCAAAGGGCGCCTATGCTCTTTTGTGACGCTCTCGTCAGAAGCGGAACAGTTTGTGCGTGCATGTGTGTGTTCATTCTTGGCGCCCACCGGACCGGCTAGCCGGAGCCACTGAAACGTGAATATTACGGCGAAGTGAACCTGTCTTCATGCATGATGTCACTGTTCGAAGTTGGCAGTGGATAAATAACATAAACCAAACACACCCACACACGTACACGCGCGAAGTACATCGAACACATACTATCGAAGAAAGCGCCGTACGCACGCGGGAGTGTCCAAAAGCGGCTGAATGCAGTGATTCGAAATTGGCTCTGGGCGGCTCACGCCGGGCTGGCGAGTATTAACCGGCCGCGCCGCGTTCTTTCTGCCCCTGGGTGATGGCGGTGCGCAGCTCCGAGCCGTGGCGCGCAATTCGCCTCTCGAGGCGGTGCGCGGAACACAAACAGGCCCGCTTCGTTTGGCCTGCTGTTTGCGGAGCGTCGTAAAATGGCGGAGATAATGACGGTCCTGGCAATGCACACGCCTGAATCATTCAGGGAACCTGATTGACAGCGGGACGTGAAAGGACGGAGGCGATCTATAATTTGACCTTCGGCAAGCGTCGCTCCCCGATTCGCGGCCCGACGGGAAGGACATCAGGCGAGCGGCAGCGAGCAGCAACACAAAGGATTTGCACAGCCAGGCGCAGAGAGGAGCGGCCGCCGGTTTTAGTTTGCAGAGCTGACTTGTGCGCATCGGGAGCGCGGGACATACCGCAGTTGAGCCAGCCGCTTCGCCCATAAAGCAAGTCGAAGAACTGTGTCACGATTGCTGCCTGCGAGATCAATGATCGCCGCCGTCGCACCTGAATCACCGCGATGGACCATTTTGTGCCAGATAGGTGTAACGCGCCGATATTTGCACAGCGAATGTTATTCAGGACCGTAGGAAGCCACTCGTGGCGTCAGAGCGTGATCAACTGCCTGCCGCGCAGATGTGCACATGCAGGTTCCGGTCAAAGCCGCCATATGCCGATCGGCTGCCCGTGCGGGCCATTTTGGCGGCGGGCACTTTCACAGGAGCATGACGGGTGGTGTCGGTTCGCGCGTCGTCTCTGCCGCGGAGCACATCGGCGCTCCAAAAGGGTGCCGCGCGCCCGGCGTTCCAGCAGGCGCGGATGGGCGCCCGGAGAAGAAAAGGGCCCACTTTCGAGCCCCGCAATTAGATTCGCCACGAGTTGCGCAGAGGAGCGCGAAATGGCCGCGCGTCCCGAGCGCGCCACCGCGTGAGAAATGCCGCCGCCGGAGAGGAGCGGCCGAGACACAACAGGAAGCGTCGTCCGCTGCTGGGTTTGTCGCGCGCGCGGCCTGGGATCGGAACACGCCGGAAGCGCGCCTGACGCTCTTCCGTTGCCGGTCGCCGTGTGAACGGGACTCGGAGCTTCCCGAATGCGCGCTGGAAAGCGCGTACGCGGAAACAGCATCTGCATGCGTGCGCCGGTTCGGCCATTGTCTGCACTGATACCGTGATGGTGGGATTACACGCGGGGGAACAAAGCAGATCACTACGCCCGTCCAGTTACATCACCCCTGTCGCAGGTTGGCTTTCACATAACGCCGCTCGGCCTACAATTGCGATTTCAAGCTCGGCGTGAATGCATGCGCTGTGAAGACAGCAATATATCTGGTCCGGGCGTCTATTCTCTTCACAACAACACCCGTGCATAGAATGTCTGACAGATACATCCAGCTGCTTTAAAGTTGGGGTCGCGTGTAATCACGTGCTTTTCTAAACAGCTTTCACCAATAATGTTTGTCCAGCACCTTCCAACGGCGAAATTGCTGGCTGTTGGCCCAAAGAGAAGGGACGAGATGGCGCTTTTTCCTCCGCCCGCTGTTTCCTTCCTTCGTTCTTTTTTGTAGGTGATGGCTGCTGTAGATCCTCTCGCAGTCCCACTGCGCACCGAACAGAGGCTATTGCCGACGGGTCTTTCTCGAGAAGCCCGGGATGGTTGTCCGAACTGGCGAGCAACGCTGCCCCCTCATTACACGGGCCTTCTTCGGCCGTTTTGTTTCTCTCTTCGGGGACGACTGCCGCTGTCTTTCGCTTTGTCTTAAACAGCGTTTAAGGTTTTCTTTGCGCGATCCCCGCCCTGTCTGCAGGGTGCACGCCGCGTCAAAGTCGCATTGCGAACAGTAGCGTGCTTTGTTCGCGCTGTAGCTGGTACTTTCCAAGGTCTAAAAGTAAAAGGAAAGGCTGGCGACCTTCCGTCCGATAGCTGCACTCTGTCCGGAGCCTGTAAGCTGTACGCGGCGGACTTTACTCTATGGCGTCGACAGGGCAACGGCATAAACGCTTCTCTGTCCCCATCTAAACACACGCCGTGTTTGGGCGCGCGCTTCCGTTCCGTGCACGTATACTACCTGTTTTGTCGCGGTTCGTGGCGAGGCTGAAGGCGGCGCTCGTTACCCCGCGTGCACCACGTACGCGCGATACTGGGTATTCGAGCTGGAGGAGAAAATGATCCCGGCGGCGGCGGAGTTGGGGCAGAAAGCCGCCGCTCGTCCGCAGCGATCCGGCCGGCCACATTAGAGCCCCACGCACGGCGAGGTGCACGTCCTTCGCCGGGCAGATTTGATCCGCGCATGACCGCTTAAGAGCACCTCTCTCGCTGCGAGCAACCGCTTCCGTCCGCGGCGGAGGCGCTCATTCTCGGCTGGCTGGACTCTGCTAATTGCTTCCTGCTGGCCAAATTGCCGCTCTCTGCGCCAAGGAAACCGGCGCGGCCCAGCAGCGGGGGAGGACGCTGCGCTCACGCTAAGGCCCTCACGCCGGCCACGCGCGCCCTCGTCTCGATCGCTCTGCCGCTGACAGGCACGGGTTACGGGCGTCCTCTGTGCGCGACGCCGACGACGCGCGGCAGCGCTCTCGACTGCCGCCAGATCGGGTTTCTGCGGCCGAGCCGCCAGGGATGCCGAGCACAGGCGGCGGCCGCCTTTGTGCACCTGCAGGCTCAGTTGCCCCCGCGGGTTTCCCATCTCCTCGCCGCGGCGGCAAGCGCGCGCTGGACGAAAAGCAAAACATGCGCGGAGCTCCGATAACCGGGTGATTGTGGAGCTTGCACTTGCAATGAAGGGGGCACAATTGTGTTTTGTTTGGCCATTCTATGCTTCCGGCGCCCGATTCTACTTCTTTGTCCTTCAGAAGGAAAAGTAAAGTTCAAAGTGTTTCTCTAACTGTCTAACTGTAAAGTCACACCTTGAATGAAAACCTGCTTCCCTTGTACACTTTGGCACTGGAGTCTTAAGTCTCTGTTGTGCTTTTGGGTTTTGCTTTATTTATTGCCGACTCCGCATTCCCGCAGAACCTTCCCATGACCTCATCATTGTGGCTCATGGTTCTAGCTGAGACTGATTAATTTACAACTGATGGTATCTCATTCACACTTGACTGTAAAATGACTCAGCATTCTATGCACTGTGGTTATACGAAGAAAGCCTGCACCAAGCTTCCTTTCTTGCGGAAAACCTTGTTAATAAAAGACAGAATTATTTACGTACCCCACCAGTATCGACTGATATCCACTTAATGTATGTGAACTTGCCCTAGGAGCGCCACTAAGCTGTGCCATCATTTAAACACTGCCAAGCTCAACAAACCTGGCTCCTTATTAAGCGGCTCAATAAAGGATCAGATAAAGCAAAAGTGGTACGGAACGAGATAGTGTCAGAATAGAAAGCGGCCATTGTGGATTAGACAGACATCTTCGCTCTTTTTTTTTTTTAAAAAAAAGGACGATGTCTGTGCTGCGAAGGACAGAAAACGGATTGTTCCCACCACGGTAAGGGAAGAAAATTGACACAGCAAACTAGGTTCAATCACCATGCTAGAAAATTGTGGGCGTAGAATGGCTGACGCAAGACTGGAGCGGGAAAAAATACTGCCGTCACTGTGCCCGCAGTGGTCATTCAGTTTTCGTCGACGGTGCTGCTCAGTAGGAGGCATTCCTTCCGAGACAAACTCAAACAAAAGAGGAAACACAATATGCGGAGCCGGGATTAAAATCAGTCGTGCTCTATAATATTTTCATGCAGTTACCCGTCGCATCTGAAGATTCGTTATTCAGTGCCTGGAACAACCACTGCTTTCTATAGTAATGCTGGAAGTACAAGTACTGAACGCTGACAAGTTATATTGCCCTGTGCATGCGCCCTCTTGTGCATTGTACCGGGCTGACAGAAGGTTTATTAGGTCTGCAAATTACGGTAGTCCTCAGATCGAGTGAGCAAGAAAAAGACTCACTGTGCCATTCCTAAATGACCTTACGGTGCTGAACCATGTGTAATTCTGCCATGACCCGCCTGCGCTTTTTTATCTTCAAGTTCCGCGTAGATCTCCCTGTGGAATAGTGCTACTGGGTTTTTTATCACAAATATCAGCCTTCTAGTGGGCATGCATGGTAAACGAACCCTCAGACGCTCTCCAGCAATTATAATCCGATATTTAGTTCGTCCATTTGCGATGGTCCAATGCGCGCTGCTGAGTTGCACGCGACCGCGTCCCGCAAGCGCGCCCCCGCTTCGGCCGCCGCCAGCGGCCAAAAGAGGCGCGTCAAGCCGGCGGGCGACGCGAGCGCCCGCCGCCAAGGCGCGGTGGCGGGGGCGGCTTGAGGCGCACGCAATCGCCTTTTGTCTTGCGGTGTCGGCCATCTTGAACCGAGCTGGAGAGCCGCCGGGGAGATCTGGGGAAGCCGGAGCTGCGGTCGCGGTTGCCATAGCAACGGATGCGGAACCTCCACCGCGCTCCCCATCCTCCCGGTCGGGATTCAGAGGCGCGCCGCATAATGGCGTCCGCAGGGGAATTTCGCGGCGCTTCCGAGACCCGGCCGCCGCATCTCGCTCGCCGCCCACTGTTGGCGCCGCTATAGGAACGCTCCCGAGGAGCGCGCTCTGCTGCACATTTTAATAGCGGCACGTCGTTGCGAACAGTGATTACGGTACGCGCCAGTGTTTGCATGCACATTCATATCAGACGACTCACTAAATGTCGTGTTCGTTGTCTTGTGACGCCATCGGAGGGTTTCCCAGTTTCTGAAAGCCAACAAACGCTGCCATTGTTATCATTGCAATGTGGTCCTGAGAAAAAGTAAAGGCGCCAATCTACAAAAAAACGTCTGGGTGGGGGGTTGACTTTAAATAACTTGTGCATTTATATATATATATATATATATATATTCTGACGTAGCAGGCATTTCGTCTATTTACACGCCTTTTCCCCGAAGGAATGTAATGTATAGTAGCAGGAAACAGGGCAGCTAGTTGATCGAAACATTCGCGCGCGCTGGTCCTTGTCTGCCTCAACTCGTCCTCATTGTGCGCTTGTCAGCACCCATACTTAGCGAAGCGCCCTCGTCTTCGTCGTCCGCTAGCGAACAAAATCGGGCCCATCAACGCTGCTCTCTGCGCGTTACAGATAAATCCTTCTCGTTCTTAAGCCATGATATGCAATGGATCATTGACGTTCGAGCATTTTGATTTTGAGCAGAACGAACCCGATCCGCGCCTATGCGTGTGCTAAGAAAAATCTCCCTCTTCTCCTTGCTGCCACATGCCATGCCTTTACCACCATCGTTACCGGGGATATAGCCCCAAAGAAATGAGGCTCATACTGCGCTATGACTTCGTACATAGCGATATACCCTTCACCACCCATTCCAGTCAATTAAGCAACTAAAAGAAATACTAACAGGGGAGTGAAGCAACGCTGGAGCCACTTTTTTACCTGTATTTACCATTGATAGTATTATCGTCATCATTACCATTATAATTAGTAATATTATTATACGCTTGTGTTCACGTTACGTTGGTCCACTTATATGTATTTCCTTTCTGCCCTGACTCGTAGAATAGTTGCTGTATGACAACATGCATCCGTGTTCAAATTTTGGGCCAAAGAAAAACTGCTATGCACTTGAAAGTGCGGGTGTTCTATAGACATTAATTTGATAGCATTCAGCAGCTGTGATGCCTTAAGATCCGAGGTTTTTGCGTAAGGAAGGCGGGTAACCCATTATGCGGGCTGTAAATGTCGCTTCAGGTTGAATTTAACCTTCAGTAGAAATGCCGTGGGCGTTATCCTTGCTGCGGCACTAACTGGGCAATTTCTATATCGTTTGCATTGGGTGGGAGGCATTTGCATTCCTCTTCGTGTTATGCTGTTTGTAAGTGAAGATAGATATATTTACGAAAATCAAGTGCTGTCGCCACATATATAGGAGAAACATCGCCAACTACCGGTGGCCGAAGTCGTTCGTGCTTTCCGAAGTTCTTGCCGTCAGAGTTTACGTCCAATGAATTTCAGGCTCTACATATTGAACTTACAATATGTTTAGTACAATTATGGAGCAAAAGAAAAATACCCTGCACGTGCAAGGCATAACACCGGGAGAAATCTGAGCCCCAGCCTGGGTTTTGAGGAAACCTGAGAACGGTCACCGGTGCCGTCGTATTCGGCGGAGGGCAGTTTTAGAAAACTGGCTTGCCCTTTCGCAGCAGTGATTGCTGACTCGACGCGCACGGCCGAGTGAACGCGTAAACGCGTTGTGGCAGAGTATTGAAAATTTGCGGCTTATCATTTACGCGCCCGGGCAGTAGCGGCAGGCGCGAGGGAACGAGCAGCGCCTGCGAGAAAAGTGCGCGCTGCCCAGCAGGGCGGGCGGGAAGCCGCCGCATAAGCAGCGGCCGAAGACGGACCATGGGCTCGCGATGGCCGAGCCCTCGGGGCGGACTCATGTTTAATGCATGCGGCGGGAGCGCTGTATGGCACCGTCCCACGGGACCGGTATTCTCCGTGCGCGTCGCATTGGGTGGGGCAGGCCCCGGGGCTGCGGTAATTAAAAGTGGGATACGCCGCACCGCCGCGGTTCATCTGCCCGCCGCTATCGGCCCGCGCTACCACGACACCACCGCACTGGAGTGTCGCCGCTTCCGGCAACCTCGGGCCAGTCGGTGGCGCTTTATTACAGGCCTCGCGCATGCCATATGGTCGGCAGGCTAGCAGAAGTTCTTGCGTCTAAGCTGGATTGGAGAAAGTACACTGCGGCGGCAGGGGCCCGTATGGCTTAAACGCGTTCTTGTCGGGCGCTACATCCAAGTGTCCTGTAACAGCAAATTACATGCTAGAGCAGCATTGAGGTGGAAATACTGACAAGTCAAGACCGCGGCAGACGTCTCGAGTGACTCTTCTCTCCGTCTACCGCGCATACCGGGCGAACTACGGCCCGGGACTGGAGGCGCCCTCCGCACCACTCACCCCTGAGCCGGCGAGGCCGATATGGCCTCCCTTCGGACAGCGGCGAAGACGCTCGCACACACATGGCGACCAGCGAAAGTCAGCTTAATTGTCCTTTCGGGCAGCCGTGATGACTCGGGGGCCCCTGGAGGAGGGAACGCGTGACACGTGATGGATGCCCGCGGCCCGTCGAGCGCGTAGCGTAGACTAATGCGCGTCTCCACGCCGGGCCTGTTGCGGCTGCTACGGCGGTCAAGGCGCGCGCGGGCTGGCCCAGTTCTAAGGCCGTCCTCTGCAGGCCGACGGAACGCATTCCGAGGCCTCCTGCGATAGATGCGCGCGGCTCTCGCCAAAGGTGTGTCCGCTAATCATGGGCTCCGAGGTGGCCGCTCCACGCCGATGACCCCGCGCCTCGGCAAGAGAGGGGACGCTCTCTTTGTGGACGCGCCACCATGTGCGTAATACGCCTCGGCCGAGAGGACGCCGAACGCTCCAGCGAAGAAGCGCTTGTACGCGCATGCTCAGCATTTTTTTAACAGACCGCCCAGACTTTCGCATTTGTATTAACCACACCATTGAATAGAGCACCGTGGACGATCCCGTCCAGAAAATTATCCCAAGCCGAACTTCGACTGAGTATGTACGTACGTTTTTTTTTAATTTTATCTGGGGTAACGCAGCTGGATATATTCAAGTAAAATCTTCCTGGTCCGCACTGTCTGGTCTAATGTTATGGGCTAATAACGGCTAACATGTTTGAGCAAAACAACCAAATATACTGATAAGTATATTTGGTTGTTTCTGGGTTTCAGTCCAATGTTTCTGGGACCCATGACGGCTGCGGTAGTGCAGAGATTTTCAGTACTGAGGCTTGCAAGTCGCATAATGCGGTCAATTTCTTTTTTCGTTTTCGTTTATACTCGATCGCTACTTGCCCCTGTCATAGCCTTGTAGAACTAGCACAGTCAAGCAGCGTATGTGAGGGAATGATGCAAGTATCTGAACTTTTTTGTATTATATGAATGTGTATCATCGAGTCCCGTGAAAAGACGCTGCCCCGCCGGTCTTAAGTATAATCTTTTTATGCTTTCTGTGGTATACGCAGTTCTGGAAACACCGAGTTTCCTAGTTTCCGAAAGCATTACCTATGTCTCCATACGTGTATTAATTTAAGAAATGAAGTTTTTGATGCAGTCCGAGACAGGCAATTGTAATACGTCGCATTACGCATTACATTTGCAATACGTTGTAATACTTCTATAGTCTAAGCCATTTTGCGCTACGCCTCGCCATCAGAAATGATTTAGAGCCACAAAAAATGCACGAATTTTCTGTAACTCAGCGTAAACGCCATTATTGGCATTGTGGGAACAACGTATTCATTTCGCTCTTTATAAGCTCCCCTTGCTGTATGTACAATTCGCTGCACACGCATGCGATGTCTCCTGGAAGCATATTCTGCTGCTCGTCACGCTGTGGAGACTAGCCTTGAAGGTAGAGGGATAAACGATCACTCACGGCGGACACAAGATTGAGCCGATTTTCCTCGCGTCCCTTGAGTGACCTTTTGGGGCAGCCTTAATTTTTCAGTGGGTCGCCTGGACTGTCTGTGTACGGAAGTCTTGCTACCACATTTCGTACCCATAAAAAGGGGCTGATTGAGAAAGTGTAGTATGTTCAATTAGTAGCCAAGCAGGGTATTTTGTAAACCAACAACTTGTACCAGTGGCGTGCGTAGGATTTCTAGGGGGGGGGGAGAAGCTCCCTCTTACACCAGAATAGGGAGGGAGAACGTGAAAGGAGGAATAAATTATTGAAAGCGCGAAAAATCAAGAAAAAACAAAAACCTAAACAAAGAGTCAATTGCAAATGAAAACACTCCAAAACAGCCGTTGGCGGACACCTTCCAAATATTTTGTTGATTTTTTTCGTTTCTCCGGGGTCATTGCTGAATGGCTGGTGGTGAGTGCAGGCACAGAAGCGGCGTAAGATTGGTGCATAGCTCGCGAAAGAAACATTTATTGGAAGTCGTTAATTAATAGCCATGTATAGGCAGAGTTAGCGCCCCCTGCAAGCACGAACAATGAACGGGTATATTTTGGCTTACTTTAAGATGGTAGGCTCTACTACATATGCTTATAGTTAAATAATTTTTTTTATAATTTCCGGGGATGTTCCGAACCTGAGATTATTAAAATACGGCCCCGTCTATTCGCCCTCAATAATTATTTGACCAGAAAAGGTTGACTAATCATTTTGGGGTGTCGTCGGAGCAACTTGTTAAGTCGACGAAGAGAATGCTTAACAGCGCTGGTTAGAGCTGACTTCGAAGGCAGGAATTACTAGGACGTTACCAAACTGATTTGAGAATCCGGCGCGCGATTTTTTGCTGGAGCGTAGATATTCTCACGCCACGAGTGATTTCTATAGTTACTTTATTTCCTGTTCTCAACAATAGAATAATGTGCGTTACCATTATTTATTCCTGCTTACGCATTTAAAATACAAATATAAGGTGCAGCCGGACAATTGAAAAACAGATGCGCCGATTTTGTTCGCCATCTGTTGCATCGCGTGTACCGCTGTTGTATTTTACGTTGTCCGTCAAGGCGTACATGTTGAGGTGCTTGTTTCGAATGTTTCTTCCCTTGCCTTCCTTCCCTGCTTTTTTGAAGTGCTGTGAAATGGGCGAATGTCATGGCACCCTTGAACTCGCCTTTAAAATCGCCGTTTGAGTGATGGTTCCCCGTCTCGCAGCCCCCATTCGCATGCAGACGTCGTTCACGCGGAGGATTCGTTTGCCACTGTGCACTCGGCCCATGTCGGCTGCGCTGAAGGGATTCGCTCAACAGCCCGATGGCTATCTTAAGAGGCCTCACGAGCGGCGGATGAATATGCAGTACCCCCATGAGTCGATCAACGCCGCTAAAGCGCCGTGTGTGTTCGTGCTGTCACGTGAGCGCGCTCACAGGAGCTGTATTAGGGGCGAAACAGCGCATTCTCAAGTAAACGCGAAATGATGCGATCGGAGTTTAGCCTCTGTTGGCACAACTCGCACAGTTTACACAACAAGCCTTAAGAAAACAAGCCTTAAGAAAACGACTCGAGCAATTTTCCGGGATTGACTTTAGGAAAACGAGCGCACAGCCGCCTGTGGGCACGTCAATCACGGTCGCGCTGGGAGTCCGTGCCAGCACCCTGTGGGGCACCCATCAACGCTTGAAGCGGCCTCGTACAAGGGCAGCTGCTCTCGGTGCATTCGCTGGGCCCATAGCCGAGCACTGGCTGTCGCTGCGCAGAGAGTCGTTTTTGCGCCTGCCGGCAGAGCTCGTCAGCCTTCGTGCAGAATACCGGGACACCCTTGGACGAGGCGTCTCATGATCGCGACCCGCGTTTTGTGCCGTGAGTCTCGCGTTCGTTGGGCTGCCAGCGCGATGATTGACTGCCCTCGCGCTGCAGGGAACAAACGGGCCGGCGCACAATGCCCTTTGGGCGCAATGTTACGCGACCGGTCACAGAAATTACGAGGAAGCGCTTGCCAGCCCGGTGCTCACCCTGGCCGTGCTTTGTTCCCGGCGAGGGGGAGAGCGGCGGCGGCCATGTGGCTGCCAGCGTGGACTCTGAGAGGAGGCCCCCAATGGATTAGTCACGCTGCGGCCCATATCGCGAGCGGCGTTTGTTACTTTGTGTGCCGCCGCATAGGCCGCTCCTCCCCGGCGCCGCCGACTTAGTCCAATGGGATTTGGCTCAGCCGCGTTCCCCGCAGCGCGGCGACGGTCCAATGAGCGCCTCCCGGAGGAGGGCTCCGGCCTGCCGCCCAGACCGCGGCCGGGCTCAACATGGCCGCGCCTATCGATCGTCTTCACACCACGCGTTGCCATGGCGGCGCCGCACGCACCACGCATCTCCTCCAATCTATCCTTCTTAACCACGCAAGACGGACGCGCATTCGGAAGACGTTCGCAACCACGAAGATCACTACCTCCGAGTCTTGTTTTCATCGGCGTTCCCTCGTTTCTCTGTTCGCCGCGTCATTTTAACACAGGGCTTTTAATCGAGAAGTTGGTGAAACGGGATGTATCATCAGAAAAAAATGCTCTCTCCCTCTCTCTCTTTCGTTGTCCATCCTTGAAGCAATGACAGAAAGATGTATATATTTTAATAGAATGAGATCGTTCTGACTGTGTAGTAGCGTTGCATAATTGCGTTGCCCCCCCCCCCTTTCCGCACACACGCACACGCACGCACCTGTGGGCGTGCACGGAGAAAGACGCGACGGGTCGCCCACGTTACGTCCCCACAAATTCGTTCGATGGAAAGATTAGCCCTACGACTTTTTTCATCGTGTCTGTACTGAGTGAGAACTAGCCGCAATCGCTCAGTTGCTGAGATGTTCTGCAGGTGAGTACGCAATCGCAAGTTGAATTCCCTGGAGTGTCGGCTGTTATCTAACAGTAGCGAAGGGGAAGAGAAAAACGTGCCTGCATGCGGGAGATTTGGGCGTTCTTTAGGTTTTCACAGGTGGCATAAAGTATTAGCCCTTCATTTTGGCGCCCTCCCATAGCGTGCACGGGAAAAGCGAGCAAACTGCCTGCAACCGTAGCCATCAATATGATGAAGAAATCATAACACGAATGACGGCAGAAAATTTATAACGCGGCACAAAAAACGTGGGCACGTGAGTTCGGCTAGACATACACGGGACTACGTTGGATTTTATTGGCAAAGAAAATATCTTGCCACTATGTTGTTGTGATGCCCCCGCCACTGCCTCTGCCTCATCTGCCTTCTTTAAGCTTAGGGCTTGACACTTATAAGGCAATGGTGTGTGATCAACTCACTGATGCTTTTCAGGGAGCGGTTCAACAGGTCTTTTGGTATTTTCTTAGGTCTTCGAAAACAGAACAGTGGCATTTCAGAGTATCGGTAATTCTGCGATCTGGCGCACACTAACGGTTCGGTCCTGATTGCAAGTGGTCATGTGTTTGCATAATGTGGTTTAGTTGTCATAACTGCAGCGAATTATTATTTTTTCTTTTTTAACACGCGATTTCTTTTTTTTTTCTAAGCAAATATGGAGGCCGCGTTAACGCTGCCGCTTTTTATGCATGAAATGCCTTTAGTGAGGCTGATAATTCTAAATTTTCTGGTCCGTGCACGTAAAGATTTGGCAACCGTTAACAGAGAAACGTGAATGCACTCGTACCAATACACGTGTTGTAACACCGAAATTTCCACTGGCAGTATCGGTGAAGCTACGCGCGTACGCTGCTACCACAACGCACCAAAATTATTTTCGTAAACTTAGAGCCACGTTCTTCATGCAACGTTCTTGACATGCGAGTGGGCGTAATGTACCATTTGCACGACGGTGGCTCCACATCATCTCGGCGAATTGCGCGCCTTACGCCGACGTCTGTGTATCATCTAATCCTTTCAGCTTCTTCCTACGATCCCGGCAAACGAAAAAAAGGACGAAATTTGGGCCCCCTGAGGGGTGTGTTTCAAATGATTCTTAAAGGAGCCGTGAAGGCAAAATACAAGTTGAGTTTGTTAGAAAGACTGCTTAGTCCCGATAACAATGATACCAATATGATCGCAATCTTCCAAAAAATTGCGGAGATATTAAAGAAAACGTGTGAAGCAGTCGCGACCCCTTAGCCAATTTCCCGCAACTTTTCTATGACGTCGCGGAACCTTGTTTGTGCGATTGGTGGCCGTCTAACTGACCTGTCGCGACGACACATGACTGGACGCCTGTAATGGGGTCTCTAGTTCCATATGACCGCATCACTTGAATGCTAACGTGCAGTTAAGGCACTGAAAATTATGTTTTATTGTTGGCCCGTATGACGTCATTCTTGCTCATAACACGTCACTGTGGCGCAAAATTTGAAAGTTTTTAAATAATTCTTTGCTTTTTTTTGTTAAAACATCTTTTGTGGCTGTAATGGAGCTGAGTGAGATACTAAATCCTAGTTCTTTCAAATTAAACGAAGTTGTATTTTCTCTTCATGGCTCCTTTAAACTAATCAGCAGATATGTACAGACCACAGCGAAAGTTATAAGCTAGGTACGTTGCTGGTGGCGTGGGGCGAGTGCAGGAGATGCTCGGAAACGCGTCAAGTTCGACACAATGGACTACATTTTCTTTTTATACTGCGACACTGCCTTCATTCTTGCTTTCTAGTATTTTTCCTTGGTGTCTTCGCTGAGTCAGCTAGGCTACAAAGGGAGGCTGCAGTGAGCAGCGTGGTTAATATTTCGCCCTCAAAACCTTAGTACATAGACATAATCAGAACAAAGACCCTAGCCAATAAAAAAAAAAAACCCGAAGTTCTTCGTGCAGGTCGTCGCAGGGCGAGCCAATCGCCTGACGAAAATAAAACAATTGGTATCAGCTGTACGGCTACCAGCTACACTATAGTACACGTAACCGCGTGGGGTACATGCTGGCTTTGCCGGCGCTATAGCAGCGGAACGCCGCTGCTATAGGTGACTATGTAAGCAACGATTTTAAAATAAGAGTGTAATTCGTGTGCGCCTAGAGCGTACCACGGACCGAAGACATCGAGAACAAACGGAAATGCTGCGATATGAAAAAATGGTGCTAAAAAAAGTTCAGTGATCTAGCTACCTTAGTAGTCTGTTCGAAGCTGATTTGAATATAGGGAACCACTGTCACGACTGGTCGCTTGTATACCAACACTTTATGACTGGGCGCGGCAACCTGTCCGGTGCCGAATTTTTATGGTCTACTATGTTTTCGGGCAAGTATTGCTACGAGACTGCAAAATTGCGTTTCCCCATCCCACTGTTCTTTGCATAAGCAGTGTTTACCGGAGGGCCCAACGTAGTATAGTTAATAATTTTTCTAAGAAGATGAAAAAGAAATTGATTGAGAATGCCGTATGTGCAGGTAAAGAGAAAACTCGGGGACTTGATACGCGAAATCTTGTTTGGTGAAGAACTCGCCGCCCCCTGGTCCGCGCTACCCCTAAGTTTGTAACGTTTCATCAGAATTCCCATTGCCTGGGAGCGCATGTTGATATAGAAATGAAGAAAGGTCCCAGGGTCTCCGTGTGACGATATGACAGCTTATAGTGCCGCTGAAAAAGACCTCATCCTAGCAATGCCTTTATGTAAAGTTGTGAAGCCAACTTTACGTAAGCTCGGTGCTTTTTCACGCTGAGTCGTGCAGTGAAGCCTGTTTATAAAGAGATATTGTGCTTTTTTGTGCTTCGCGGCATCATACACTCAGCAACACTATAGGCTCAGCAGAAACAAACCCAGCGACACTAAACTCGGCTGCATAACTGAGCGAGAAGTGGTGCTCCCTCAGTCTCGCATTATCAGAGAGAGCGTGGTGCTCACGTAGTTTTTGGACGTCGTCACGAGACGTGGCCTAAGAGGTTGTGACGTTGCAGAGTTGTATAGGATTGCTGATACGTTTTACCTGATTACCCTTTTAATAAATTAAATTACGACGTCCTTGCAAGCCCCTTGTAGCCTGAGAACGTGCTGGTGGAGAAAAAGAACTGGGCTTGTTTCTGTCAGCACAACACTTCGCAGACGTGCGCGAATTCTGTCCTACACGGGAAGCCCTGTTTATATATGGCGCTGCCATGCCTGATGGTACAGAAAAGTTGAACGATCCCGCGGACACGATGCCCGAACAAAGGAAAACAAGGAGTAGCCCCTTTCCCACTCTTTGTCATCCGGGGCAGCGGAGGTAGCCGAGCGCTGTTTAACTCCAACAAACTCGGGTGCAGACGTTAAGAGCTGCTCCACGAGCGAAGAGTACCCGCGCACTGCCCGCGAGACGACAGCGTCCCATTGTTCTCGGCATGGCCGCCTTTCCTGCTACCGTTTGGGTGCCGAGCGTGTCTGCAAGGAGCGCCGTACACATCGCGTGGGAGGGCGGCCGGGGCATCAAACTGCGGAAATGGCTCGTTGGCGACGTGCCGCCCATCGGCGTGGACTGGCGCCCTAATCACGCCGCCGGGCCTCCGCGCGCGTCTCCAACAATGGACCCGCTCGCGTCCGTACGCCGGTCCCCGCGTCATTTCCGCCGAATGGCCGTCTCTCGAGACGCGCTCGACAGAGATCTCTCTTCCTGCAAGAAAAACGGGGAAATTGCTACCTGCTCGCCCTGGAGCCCCGGGCGGCCATCATTCATCAGGGCGCGCTCGGGGAGTGCCCCGGGGCCAGTTCTAATTTCTAGCGAACCCGTATTCCGTAGAAAGGCATCGGCCACGCGATTGATTTATGGGCTCCGCGGCGCGCCTCCAGTGTCGGCCGCGTGGACAGCGCGCAGACGAGATCGGCCCACCGCCGCACGCTCGCCAATGCACGCGGCCGGCGCCGCCCACTGCCGCCGTCTCTGCCCGGCCTGCTGTGCTCAGTGCGGCTTCCTTCCCGCGCAGGTGCATATCAAGTCCAGCTTCATCATGAACGGCGTCTGCGTCCGGTACCGAGGATGGATCGACCTCGACCGCCTCGACGGAGTCGGCTGCCTGGAGTACGACGAAGAGCGGGGACGGGTAAGCACCTCGCCATCGCTGCCCCTTCCAGGGGATAGACGGATCAAAAGCACTCTGTCTTTAGCGAATCTCCAGAGAACTGTGTAAATGATCCGTCAGCTTGCGAGATTAGGTTGCCGGCTTTAAAAATTGGCTGTGGAATGATGTGTCTCCTTAGTCACGCCCGCGGAATCGCTGTCAAATTTCATTCTAACGTTCAGTATTTCCTGAACTGCTCTGTACTCAGGATGCACATCGTCGAACCAAGGCCATGCACGTAAATTGGTGGAATTTTTTAACAGTGCATATAGCGCAATCTTAACGGTGAGGAAACACACATGAGGTTTCTTTTCTCACCCACTCATCTTGATCAGAAAGCCACTGACGCCAGGTAAGGACGGGCAACCCTGTGAAAAGGCAGGCACAAAAGTTTTCTCCGCCACACTCATCGAACGTAGCGTCCTGCTACTCGCGCGCGGCATGGTGTGTTTTGTCCTTCACGATCTTAAACACGCCACAAAATTGGTGTCCATTATAAAACAACGACTATTATTAGAGCTTGTGAGAGAAACCTCAAATGCAGCGTAATAGCAACGTGTTTGCCGATGCCCCCACAAGAAAACAGAAAAGTTTGCACCTCCTTCTCCAATTTTCATCACTTCTGGTCTTCCCTTTCTGGTCCTTGCTTATTTTCGCCGGCCCTCTCCCTCCCCGCTCACTTTCTCCGCTGTCAAGGACGGCGCAGACACGGCCTCGTGTTCCACTGATTCCTGCAGCTCTCCTCGAGCGGCCGTAATTCTGGCCCCCATGCCAGGCTCCCACACCCCATTCATTAATTAGCGGACGGCCTAAAGCGGGCCTGAAATAACAGTCTGCGCCCGGGTCGCCCCTGCGGTGCATGCGGGCAGCACGGCCGCCGAGCGCGGCCGGCCGACTTACCCGCTAATTGTTACCTGCACACGCGGCTATGACTAATCGGCAGATTGTTTCGGCCGGGTGCCCGCCCAGCGCCTGTGCGGCGGACACCTGACCGGGGCTGATCGCATTCCGGCCTGCGTGCCGCAACGCCCGCGGGCTCGGGCTCAGAGCGCGATCCTTCTTGGGCGCACAAAAAGGAGGCGGGAGGATAGTGCACGGATGCCGCCGGGAAGCTTCCCCGCGGGATGAATTTGTTTAAGGCAGCTGCGCCGCGGGCCCTTTTGCCTCTAGTTAGATACAGTTTCACGGCCTTTGGGGAACGCCCAACGGAAGGTAGCCTGACTGGCGGTGAAGAGCCGAAAGCAGGCAAGAGGGTGCGTCCGGCAGGGGCTGAACGCAAAGGTCGTTTCCTCCTCTCTTCGTTCAAGGAAGGGAGAACGTTAAGAAAGGACAATGGAGGTCTACAGCGATCCGCAGCATGGGCGCTGTTCAAGCTGTTGGTGTGGAAATGGAGCGGCTTATACATGTAGGCCTGTGGTCGTAAAGCGCTCGTTGAACAAAGCAAAACAAGGTCTTACACGCAGTCATTACATCCCACGGTCGCCACCATTGCCGTTTGCACGTTTACCAGCGATAAACGAAAGCCTGTACGCTCTGGTTGTAGAAATCTCCCGCAGCAGAGGCAAGTCGCTCGCTCGCAGCTGGGACGATAGCACCTGACCCAGGGAAGTCACCCAAGAACACTCTAAGGCAACCCCGTGGTTCAGCTTTACCGCAATACAACCAATTGAGCGATTCATGCCGCCGACAAGGCAAATTCGACGAACGGCAGCAACGTGCATACCATTTCAATAAAAAATGTGATGTGCGCTGCGGCACTCCCCAATTGCAGAACGCCTTGTTTGCATTGCTGGATGCCACAGAGCAGATCGCAAATTGTATGCTCGACAACGCCATTCGCCGAAATTTCATTGTTGGCTGCTTGGATCGGTCAGTCGAGTGTATTTTTAGGGTTGTTCGTTTGCGGGTAAAGCCCGATTTTACCCGATTTATGCACCCCGAACATGTTTCAGGAGAATCGCGTTAAACCCGATTTCTTTCCGAATAGACCTTTTAAATGTAAAGATCTGCACAATCGTGCTCTGAAGGCCCGCCGTTCTCAACCGGTATACTTGCTGGAAGCAAGCCCCACAAACACAGCTTTCGAACTCAGATAGTATTGGTGTGAGTGTATACCTCTCGTTACGCTGCAGATTGGCAGGTGCTGCACTGACATTGCTGTGCCTAGCTAACAGAAGCTGGCATGTAGGGCGAACTTCCTCTGCCAGCTGAGATACGTTCAACGATCGGACGACTCTAGAATGGAGACCGAGATGTTGCGCATGCAGACGGCAATGTATGAAAACAAAGATGTGTAAAAAAATCAATGACCAGCTTTTCGGGAATAGATTGCTTCATTTCTTTGAAGTTATCTATGCTCTTTTCTGTCAGTATTGATTCGTTTCCAAGCAAATGCCAAATTTTGGAGAGTATTTGCTCGAAAACACTGATGTCAACCCATTTACAGCTTGAAAAAAAAAAACACCAATTTTAACACGTTAGAATTAAAAAGCTCGAGATACCTTACGATAAAATAAACGGGGAGTATTACTTGGTGCATTGTAGGTTTAACCCGAAAATTCCCGAATTGCGGAATGGTTTTACAAAAAAAAAAAAAAACGATTTCTCCCGGATTATCAGTTTGAAAAATAGTACCCGACTTTTACCCCCATATTAAAACAAAAATATGAAACTTGAAAACGAAGAACCCTAAGTGTATTGTGGGGAAACTGAACTAAATGAATGTCTTAAAGTGTAGTCCCTTTTTTATAGGAAAAAGCAGGGGATGTCTCAGTAAGCTTAGTGGGGACTGTACGATTGATGTGACAGCACAATCCAGCCAAATTTTGCAACCTGATTCATTTTCTACAAGACTGACTTAAAGTGTATCCGTTTTTCATAGGAAAAAGCAGGCGAAGTCTCAGTAAGCTAAGTGTGGACTGTACGATTGATGTGGCAGCACAATCCAGCCACATTTTGCAATTCATTTTCGCGACGCTAGTTTGAGCCTGGAGTTGTGATGTTGTAACTAATTGAATGTCTTTTTTTCGGGCTTTGAGCTTAGTGATTGTCTTCTACTGGCATTATGATTTCATTGGTCGTTATCTGCTGAACAGCAAGGAGGCGTTCATCGAGGCGATGTTCATTGTGAGTGATGAAAACTTCTTCGAATCCTGGACAATGACATGTCGTACCCATTCTTTTGACTCTTTTTAAAGACCCTCCCCATTGCTACACTGTACCCGCATTCGCAGTATTGTCTCCGTAGCCATACATTAATTCAGCAAGTGTCGATCAATGGCAATGTGTGTTTTGTTCAGCAGTGAGGAAATGAATTACACGCGCGTTTCTTGAGCGCCTCCTGTGTCAGACAGGCTATTTCGGTACACTTCTCTCCTGTCTACTTCTGGGACGACAACGACATTAGCAGGACAAAAGGATCTGCACCTTTACTGCCACGTCCGACGGAATAAGAAGCAGGAGAGGGCAGAAAACTGGTTGGAGGGGTGACATTGAAAACTCGGGGCAAAAACAATGGAGCAAGATAGGAGCGATTAGAACTTGCAAGTCTATTGCCTTTATCCCGCAGTGAACATGCACTAGCTGGTGAATATAAACACAGCTCTATATGAAAACCCCCCTGTATTCCTTCGGAGCAGGTGTCCTTCTGAGGGCCCCTATTATTTAACGCTTCATCCCACGGTGGCGACAATGCCGATTTTTATACTTCTACATCGTCATGAAGAGCCACATAGACGATAACGCTGACGATACATGGTGCGGTACGTATACGTGCACCACAGCCTGTCCCAGTCACCATGACCATCGCCAGAACTCCTTCTGAATGCTGATGATGGCGATAGCTATAGAGGAGCTGTGTACCAACTGGCAGTCGTGAGGGCTAATTATTTGTTGGAGTAGGCTTTCGTCACATTTTAAGATAAAAATGGCCACGTATCTCCTTGCTTCGCTGCAAATGTCGTCGAAAAGCGATAGTCTTCTCGCACCCCTGCCTCTCTCTATCCCCCACCCATGCCGCTCCTCCCTTGGTGAATGCAGCAGAGGTTTGCTCAATTCAATTTGCGCACGTTTACACAGCACGCGCGCCGTCTGTAGGCACATTTTGTTTCTGTTGTGCCTGGAACAGCTCGAGCGGGCATGTTTTGTTTAGTGTTTGTTTTTATCTCGCCCTTATTCAGCCCCGCCTTTAATGCGTTTTTTTTTTAATTTGGTGTCGTGCAGCCCAATCGAACGTGTATTCTTCAGTATAAAACCTCTGCTTATGTACTTGCATTTTGCCTCAAATATGCCTCAGGTTTCACTTGCGCTGAATAATATGGACATATATGAGCCATGCCAGCAGTTTGGGTATTTTAGAACCGTCTTGTCTGTATATGCTTTGTGTTCAGGCATTTTTTTTTTTCAATTGGGTTCCGGCCGGGTGGTTGAATCGGTTGACGGAGAGAGACAGGCAGACCGACAACCAAACTCTCTCGCTGACGTAGCCTAAGACCTTCGTGTTTAAAATTGGGGCTTAATCGGCCTATAAACGCGCCGACTCTATGTACCTGGCTATAGGGAGATACAGAGTAACTTAGACCACCACCTGGGCATGTTAAGCGTGCTTCTAATGCTCATGCACACGAGCTCGCCAAGAGAGAGAGAGAGAGAGAGAGAGAGAGAGAGAGAGAGAGAGAGAGAGAGAGAGAGAGAGAGAGAGAGAGAGAGAGAGAGAGCAAAGGGAGGGGTGGTATGTTTACTTCCCGCTAAGACGCATTCCACACATTAAAATATTATTTGCTTGAAGCACCTGAGGTTTTACTGAAGGATCCATACCAGGCGGGCGTCCACAGCGTCGGTTGGGCGGCGGACGCACCTGTGGCTGCTCTGCGAACGGTAGCGGAGCCGCGTGGGAATGGGCCGCTAAGGCGGGCGCGGCCGGCCATCGCAAGGCACCACAGGTGCCTCTCGATCTAATTACGGTCGCGGCGGCGGCGGCAGCAGCAGCAACAACAACTTGCCGGCAAGGCAGGGGGGCAGCCACCGAGGGGAGCCCGCGCTGGTGTCGCGACTCTCTTTGTGGCCAAACCCTTGCGCAAGCGGCACGTCTTAATTGTAGGTTTCGCGACGAACGCGGTGCGCCTCCATCGCCGCTGCGCGGCCAGCACTTTTCCCATGCATGCCAGCCGGCCGGCGGTGGCCGCTTAGCAACTGCCGTCGAGGCCCTCGCGATAAACACGTCCGTCACAGTCGGCGCGGCCTCTCCAGACGTCAGGGCACACCCGCCGATACGGCAGCCCGATCTTCCAGCTTGCGGCATTCGTCTTAGCGAAACAGATGCTCCGACAGAACATCGCATGCCGCTGGGGGAGCGAGCGAACGCGGTCCGCGAGGAAGCAAAATGTACGAGACCGTTGTTGCTGCTGCCGATGTTAGGCGGGCTTGATGAGATAACTCATCAAGCCCGCCTAACATCGGCAGTATCTTGTTAGTATACTTTGATCAGCTGCAGCTCTATTCATACAACTGTCCAAATCACTGTTTAGGTCCACGGATCGCGCGTCGCGTGTTGTGTGGCCGGCCACTGCGCTCCTCTTCATGCATCTACTGTTCACTTTACGTCCAGCTCTTCCTCATCTCAAAAATGTTGTTTCTCTCCAACGTAAACTGCAACAAGTGCCTCAGTGTCATAATCCAGTCGTATTTAGTTAATCTCCTTCGTCACCTTGTTCCCGTCCCTACTCCTTACTTTCTCTTACCACTGTTTTTCTGACACACCCCTCCCCCTTCATGAGCTCAGGTGTCCACCACTGGATTAGGAGGGTTGCAGTCCTTTCAGTCCATTCCAACTGTCTCATGATACAATACACACTGGGGTCCCATGCGTAGTCGAAAGACTGCAACGGGACCCAAGGCCTTCGTATTTAAAATTCTGTCTGTATGTTGGTTGCCTGTCTGGGTTGCCGCACGTTGCCTGTACCTCAAAAATCCACGATCCCCCAACCAATCTACTACGTAGCCAGTTCGGGCCGTGCATCGCTGACATGATGTACGACGCCTCCGCGGACAATGATCCAGTTCGCCTGGCGGATTGCATTAACGAGGCCTTCACTACTGTTTCATTGCAGCCTATAGGAATAGCGTGTACCTGTTTTCGCTGCAAGTATAAATCTGGAAGTATTTAATAATTCTTTCTCATAATTCTTTCTTCGCCAGTATCTCATAATTCTTTCTTCGCCAGTAGCTCGAATGAAGTTGGAAGGAGCGCACGCGGACTCCAATTGCGTACTGTCTAAATTTCCGTTGCCTTTTTAAAGGTGTGTTACTGTACGCTACTTTATAATTTGCTGCGAGGAGTTAACCAGACGCCTGCAACATCTTTTTTCAGTTGGAAGATGCTGTGCTGCGGGACCAAATCGAGTGCTACAACCAAAGGTTGCGAGACTTTGAAGAAAAACAGAGAGCCTTCCGAGCGCGCCACGAACGGCAGGCAGAGGCAGAACTCGAGGTAAATATTCTTGCAATCTTTCAGGGAAAAAATTACTTGAGGAGGTTACATTTGGTTTGCCACATGATAAGAATGTATAAACACTATAAGGTGTCTATAAGGTGTCTTGATTCAGCTTGACTACAATGCACTCTACTGACCAATCCATGTAGCCAACAATTCAATTTTGGCGCGTGACGATGTCGAGCACACAATTTGACTCAAAGGTTTAACCTGTGCTGTGGCATCACGCAATGAAAGCATGCCGTTCCGCATTGCGCAGATTACATTTTGCAATCAAATAGTCTGTTGCTCCCACTCGCCCAATTTGCTGTGTTTGGCGGCATGGATTGGTCGCTCTGGTGCATTGTGGAAAAACTCAACCACAGTGTACTATCTGCTGAGCCAGAGTCTTGCGTGGGTTCAACCCGGTGGGTGTTTTAGTACCGTGACTACATGAGACGACGATTACGACGACGACGACGACAGGAGACGCCAACAGTCCCCTGAGGGGCTTCGCCCCTAAAAATCCCAACAGCTACTTTGGAGTCGCAGGATAGGGCTTTTTGTCGGATTCATTCCACGAAAACGCAGCCTTCGAGAGCGGGATCAAGGGTGCGCGAGTCGGTGGTGCAAACATTCGGCCGCAACCCTTTGAGTTGTAGCGCTGCTCCATCGACAAGTGGCGAACAAACATCCCGTCCGGGCGGTTTTCCCGCTTTCGGGTGGACTACTTTCCCACCAGTTCCCGAGCATTACCCGCGATCTGCCCGATTGCGGCCCAAAAATGGAGTCACCCGGCGGCGTGCGCAACCCTTGCCCTCTCGCCGACGCGTGGACACGCGCACGACGCCTCCGCATCTGGCGCGACGCGCGCGCACCTGAGCGCGTGGCGCCCGTCGTCTCCATTACAAAGGGCCGCCAACGCGCAAACACGCACAAAGGAAAGGGGTTGCGCACAGTTCGTCCCTTTCATCTCTCGCCCATGGCGGCCGCTCGGAAATTTTTCGCCTAATTCTGCGTTGGTCGCCGTGTTGTGTGCACGCGTTCATTCTAGCACGCGCATCTCTCCCGGCCGCGTTTTATTTTTTTTTTATCCGCCCAACTTTCACGGTGCGGCTACGCGCGCTTTGAAGGCAGCTGCGTGGCGGGCTTGGCGCTGGCGACGGTGGCTCCCCTTGCGATCAAAATAGATGCTTCGACGGCTCCCAATGTGCGTCTCCGCCGATTGCGAGCTGGCAAGACCGAAGTCGGGCGGCCGTCAAAGAGAAAGCAGAGGTAAAAACAAAACAAAAAAAGACGCAGCAGTCGTAGTCGGATGCCCCCGCATTGGTGCTCGTCATTTCTGTCCCCTTTTCGCCCGTTTTTCCGGGGAAAAAAGAAAGAACGCCCGCAATTCCCATTCTGAAAAATCAACTGGGGAAGTCTGCACTGGAGCGGAGAGATTTGACGCTCGTGCAGCGGAACAACATTGCCCGTCGTGCGCGGCAACTAACAACGACAAAAGCACGCGGCCTGAAAGGCTTTGCTCTCGCGCGTCCAGCGTGGAACACCGGGAGAAGGACGACGGGGAGCGACACAAAAAGGGGCCCGCTGATGCACGAGCGTTCAAAACACGCCATTCGCGGTCAATATTGGCCCAGCAGGCGAAGCCTTCTTTCTCAACAACGAGATATCTCCCGTTCGCCATTACACGGGAGATGCTTCAGATCAGTACTCACTTTTACGTCTTTCGCATCCGTCCCTCGAGACACGGCATCAAGACTTTTTTTTTGTTTCCCTAAATCGGCGGGCCATAGGCACGGCGTCGGAAATATCAAGTCAGTGAATATATAACAGAACACCTTTTCAAGCTTCGATTCACACATGTAACCACATAACGTTTGTGGTTGGCGCACAATTGTGCGAGAATATAATTAGAGCACTGGATGCGTGAACTAAGGTGCGTTAAGAACTATCGCTATCTTCCTGAATCAAAGAAACGCTTAACACACCCGCCCCCCTTCCCCCTCCCAAAATATTGCCGGTAAGCGCTACGACGCACTTTAAGCCGCCATGGGTGTTGGCTTAAATATGGTTGTCCGATTAATGGCGGTGCACGACACTTATGTAGACCGCAGCGAGTGCACCACTGCGTCTCCTTGAACGAAAGATTTGAAGAGATTGTTTTCCCGAAACAGCTGCTTTTTTGTTGGCCACGCTGGGTGATGTAGCAATCGCAGAGCTTAGGGGTTAACGTTGTCGGTATACTCCTACCGATAATGCCGCAAAATCACAGCGGCTGGCAACGCCGATAAGTGGGTGGTGACAGCTTTTGACATAACGGGAACTCGTTGTTTAGCTTTTGTGTTCCGTAACATCGTTGAATACAAAACTTGGGGTGCGGGCCAGACCCGAAAGGTGTCGTCGCAAACAGAGACACGAGTTTTCAAGGCAACCGTGTCGCCCCTTACACGTGGGCGTCAAGGATCGAGTATGTATATGCAAACGAGCCCGCATTTGCTGGCAACCCTTCCACGGGGCCAGCACAAAGCGCTCGCGTTAATCCGGTACCCTAGGCTGGCCCCCAACCGCGCATCTGCCTTCTGTCTTGGCGCACCAGTAATCCCCAGCCGCTCAACCCTTCCTCGCGCTCCCGAGCGGCCAGATGGATCGCCCTAAGACGTCCCCGGGATTAGCGCCCACGGCTCCGAAGCCGCCGCCTACCGCTGCGGGCCTCACGCTGGGTGCGCCACGGGCGCACCGCGGGACACCCAACGCGCGTGGCCGTGTTCACGGGAACGACTTCTGCAGCTCCGCTCGTCACCGGAGGAGGAGCACCGGGAGAACAGAGGGTAGCTAGCGGATCACACGACTTTCGGGGGTCAAAGGGAGGAGGACTATCTTTATTTTCCTTGGACCGCCTCTGGCCAAATAGCTCCCAAGTTTTCGTGAACCTCCCAGCAATTACCCAAAATTCGTCGCGAATTTTTATACAGCAAAGCTTTGTTTTGTTATGCCGCGGCTTTGTTATGCCACGGAAAACCCAGTTTAGGCAACCGGTGCACAGAAAGGTTGCCGACAAACAATTTTTGGGTGACCATGTTTGAGATGGGTTAGACCGCGCCTTGGTCAACGCACATCTTGTGGCACGTGCCTGCAGTGAATATGGCGAGCAAAAAAAAAAAAAAGAAAGAAAGCTGACATTCCACTGCATCGACCAACCGAAAAACAAAGACCCAACGGTGTGGTCGCGATCATTGTGCGCATTGATGGAGGGAACGCGCGACTGTTTCTGAACAATGAATAATACATGATGAACGCTTCATGGGCTTTATTTCAATGTATGTGGCTCTTCTTTTTAAAGCAAAAAATAACCACCGGATGTCCTGCACCTGCATGGACACTATTTCTAACAAAAATTTCTGGACTCCTCAATGAATGCTGAGCTATGGTTGGCTTCTTGCTTCCGTCCTCCATGACCTTGTTTTATAAAGAGCTGGAGGTGATCGCTGCAAACGGTCACTAAGGTAATTTTGTGACTGTTTGGGAATAGTAACTTAAAATATAACTTTTGTTGTTGAAAACAGTTGCTAAGCCACATAGCAACGCTTTTTTTTTTTGGTAGTAGTAAGTAGGAATAGTAACTTTGTCACTTACAGGCCTTCGGGCCGTTGCTAAGGGATGAGCCATCGAATAGTTAACCGACGCCCTGGTGCACACTGGCCGCTCGCGAAGCAGAGTCTCACAGTTTTTTTCATTTGCCACGCGCGCATCTAGGACCAGAAGCGCATGCTACAGGCCAGAAATGGTATCGAAGAAAAAGCAGCGAAATGCAGCCTAGCGAAGCCGCACCAGCGAAGTCCCCGAGTCCGTGCACAGTCGCCGCATCAATTCCGCACGAGCCGCAGTGAAAAAAGCGGGGAGCGTAGGGGGTGACTGACAATGCGCTCGCCGAATTTCCATTAACCACAGGGAAATGCGCCAGGCAACGTAGCTCGATCATCTCGCGTACGGAGCCAGATTTGAAACGGGAGCGCGATTATGTAGGTTAAGAGGCTTCCTCCTCCATAGAGCGCGCGGACGTTTCCAGCGCATATGAGGGTAGAATTTTGGGGCACAAAGAACGAACGATCGACGCTCATTGTGCCCGTCGCTACGCGGAGATGGTCTTCATTGAGAAAGTTCGAGACCGAACTGCGCCCCGCCAACCGATTCGGGAAACATCTGCAGACTCGCAGAAAAGAACTAATTGACGAAACGTCGTAGATTTCCTTCGTAAAGCACTTTGACAATTTCCGTTGCAATTATGGCGGTTATATCGCCAACTTCACGGTACAAGGGCTCTATGAATTGCACTAAGTGCACTTACAAGCACCTACTGTATAGGTCTTGCTGCAATAGATATAAGCGTAACGGCGAGAGGGAAAAAAGTATTTAAGCCATTCACGTATATCCGGTGGTAACAGATTCCTTAAATATAAACATGCAAATAAATTGAAATGTACTGATCGCAGAGTCATCGCAACTCCTGTGCACCGATATGCCGCTTCGATTTATTAAGCCGTGTCGCAGGGGGCAAAAGCCACGCTTGTCTTTTCCGAATGCCTCCGTGTGGCGAAGATGCGCGTAGCAGGAGAAACAGCGGTGCCACTCGAATGAGGAAGAAGCCCCGGCAGCGCCGAGCAGAGAGCAGCGGCAGTCCTTGAGCCGCGCAGGCCACTGCAAAGTGCACGGCAAACAGCAGGCCCATCGATCGGAGCGCGCGTCGCGACCAGTGTGTACACAGCGGCCGGCCAGGCTCGAACGGCCCCGGATGAGTGGCGGCGGCGGCGGCGGCCCCGAGCGCGACCCGGGCTCGTGCGCACCTGGCGGTAGCTGGGCGAGAGGGGCACGGGGCCTTCTTCGCATATGTTTCATGGCGCGTCTACAAAAGCCGGATTACCGCATTAGCGTCCATTATACGGGGGATAATCCTCGGCGGCGCACAAGCCGTCGGGGGCGCTGCTGCGCGGGAGTGGGGCGTTTATTTTATGGCGCGTATAAATATTTTCCCGCGCTGAATGAGTGTCCTGACAGCCGGCGTTTTTCCGTGGCGAGGATTAGAAGTGATATTGGCGCGCTGACTTGTGATTTTGCGCATGAGAGCACGCGCTGAAAGGTGCAGTCGCGGCCCAGAGGTGATGAGAGGATAAGCGGCGACAACTATTGCCTTTTGGCGCAATGCTCGGACGGGACCCCGCGAAAAAAAGGAAAGGAGAGAGAAAAAAAGAAGAAGAAAGCTGCGAGGTTTTAAGGTTCTAGCGCAATCCCCGAAAAAACAATGCTCCGAAGATTGCTGAAAGGCGAGACATAAGAACTTTTCAAATTTCAGTATTGTGAAAAGATATCCTCGCTCTTAAGAAATGCCTACTAAGCCGAACGTGGGTGCCTCTGTCTACATTCTAAGAAGTCCCTGTAGGTCGTCTTCCCCACAGTGATCCAGAATGGCCAATTGAAGTGGCCAAATGTGCGAATTAGGCGAATGACGAAGCCCAAGATAAGGTTTCACTAAAAAAAAAAAGCAATGCATGTGCGCAGGGACAACAAAGTCTTGAATGGCGTTTTGCATTGCGCAATGCACCTGCACAGATGCCCCTTGTCAATTAAATTGAATGCTAGGCCACGTCATCCGCCGGATTTGCACACTAGGCCACTTCGATTGGCCATTCTGAAGCAATGTGGGGGTGTGAAACCTTCTCCACCCGCAGGGCGGAGAAGGTTTCACACGCCAAGTCGCTTAGCTTGGCTTGGGAATGAAGCCTTCCCCTTTCTCTCGCACTCTGGCCCCCAGAGTGAAACCAATAAAAGAATACGGAGCAACAAATAAACAAACACGCACGTTTTTTGTAATTACAAGTACGAGAGAGAGAGAGAGAGAGAGAGAGAGAGAGAGAGAGAGAGAGAGAGAGAGAGAGAGAGAGAGAGAGAGAGAGAGCTTTCCTGCTTCAGCGATGCAGAAAGTATTGTTACCGTGAGCATTTCGGGCATAGCCTCGCGCAGAGACGCATAGCGCGAATTGTACGTGAGACCTTCGAAGCAGCTCCCCTGTTGCTCCCACAGTCACATCTCTGCGTGGTCCAGCAGTGGACAGTGGTCAAAAGCGAACGCCTCGGCGGCTGTTCGCGCTCGACCGAACGAGCCGCCCACGCGACAAAGCGATCGCCGCTCCTCACGTCGGATGCGCTCGGATCAACTTGCAATAGCTGAAGGCACGCCGTGGTGATAGCGACACTCGGCCACGAAGGGGGGGGGGGGGGGGGGGGGTGTAAACGCACGGCCGGCGTGCGAACCGCGCCCGGCGAGTGCGCGTCGCGAACAAAACTGCGCGGGAACCAAAGCTCGGCAGCCGCTCCGAGAGCACTCTTGAGTGAAACACGAGGGGAAAATGGTGAAGTCGCGCCAAATTCAGCCCCGAAAAATAACCGAGAAAAGAAAAGAAAAAAAAAATTCGCACGAGAAGGAGCGCAGCGCCAACGTAACGCGGGATTTCGGGAACAAGGAATGAAAGAGCACTCTTGCTCGCTTCTCATCTGTGAGGCACGTGCGGGCACGAACGGTAACCGGCTGGCCGCCCGCGCCCTGTGCGCGCCGTCGAAAATAAACTGGCAAACATGGGTGGACAGCATGCGACGTTCGTGAATGTTTGCAGTCTCGCTCCGCGGGGCGTATCGTCGCTGCAACGTAATTTGCAGAGTTTGGGAGGCAAATTAGTTGATGGCGAGGCAGTATAAAGACCACTTTTTTCGAATTACTCTTCTTGGTGTGAACTCCTAAATTATATAGTCGAATGCAGGACACTATCAAGGACCGTGTTCCGACCTTTAAATCTTATGCAGAGTATGTTCGAGATAGAACTAAGAGAAGGGCATCGCATGCAGTGTAAGTGACGGGTGGATTGTTAGATGAATAAAACGGACCGAAGCAACCGCTCAGGCCGAAATGGAAGCACGATAAAGGAGCATTCAGGAAGAAGGAATGAATTGGCGCAACTAAGGATAGCTATAATGCCGAATATCACTTTAATTGGTCATCGGCTTGCCATGGGAAATTATCGGTTGATGATGACGAAAAGGATGATGGTGACAATGATGGTGGAGTTCTGCAAGCTTATGTGGACATCAGATCTAACCCTCCATTACACTCTGTCCTTATCCCTACGTATTTGTGATTTGGGTTACAATAGATATTTCCGAGAGACATGTTCCGTGTCCGCTCAAGGTGAAGCTCATCCACGCCGCTCGAATCTTCCTTGAACCCGGCTCCCGCACGTTTACACGCACCCGTGTTCCCATAGAGGTCCCCCCGGCAGCAACAACACCGTGGGTCGGTTCCACGCTGTCTTGGACGGTAACAGGATCGGAGCTTCAACTGAAAAGGGGCCGCCGAGAAAGAGCCAGGGTTAAGCACGTTTGTTCCGGGTATGTCTCCTGGTGGCGCAGCAGGTCAGCCAAAAGAAAAAAAAAATGAAATGTTCTCAACGGGACCGTCTTTGTCACTTGGCTTTCCGGGCAAAGGGAGCGTGAAACCGAACGAAAACATCTGCCGGCCACACCACATGCGTATTCAGGGCGGTGGGCGCTGTCGTAGCCAGTATTTTTCCTTCGTACACCAAACCGCGCTAGACATTTCGAAGCTTCGTGTTTGTCGGCGATGTCACATAAAGTGTAAGGACGTCACTGCTACAAATGTTATTTCGATTTTCCGGTTCCTGGCCCCTTTGTTTTATTACTGCCTTGCTTTAATACCTCTGCGTAATCGCTCACCTCATTACTGTTTTTTTTGTTGTTGTTGTGACCTAATATGTTCAATATGCCGGGCGCGGACTAAAAGAGGATTCTTTTATTCTCTTTTACGACAGCCTCGGTGTTGTTCTTAGCAGCTAAGACAAAGGACTGTTCCAAGTGGTAATGACTCGTCCTGTTGACGGTTATCTCCAGATATAATCCTTGACCCCAACCTTTGTTTTGTCCTCTGTGCAGGCGAGAAGGAAACACCAGGAACTGAGCCCCGATCGCGGAGGATCTGCCAGCAATTGAGCCCATGAAATGACAACGCAATGAAGCATCCGCACCCCCCTCATCGGGCATCATCCAGCTTCGTGGCTTTGGACGAACGCGTAGTTTGTCCAACATGCGTCGTCCCGGACACGGCTGCTGCAATATAGGTTTCCACGGCACGCGATTCTGATGTACAAGACACCATCACTTGCTGCTGCTTCATCTTGCTGCGTCTGTTCACCCTGAGTGCTCGCTTCGATTCTTGGACAAATATTTCAATCGCGAAGCAAAAAAAAAATGATATAGTAAATCGTGATAATTTTTTTGATCAGCAGTACCAGCAAATTCAAAAGCAAGCCATTGTGTGGTCTTCACATGGTACGCGCAGTCAGCACAAAAACACGAACGTGAGAATATCAACTCTAAATGCGCACACATTTTTGGACTTGGTTAAAAAAATCAATTATGACGTGGCTCATACATAGGATGGAGTACTGTCGTTACGCTCTATAACGTGCTCTCGAACAATTCCACTGCTTCAGCATTGCGGGTTATTAAGACAATCGTGTGTTCGTCTCGATATTTTCCTGTTCAGGCTTCATTCGTTGCTGACTGTGTAGGTCTCTTGCTCGCAGTGAAACACTCACGCCATGAAGAGTGCCGCTAAAGTGCGGGGGACCACAATGAAACACCTCAGCACGTTCTCTAGCTAATGTCTCACTAACGTCATTCAAAAAGCAGATACAAAAACCCCATCGTTACCCATCGCGCTTGCCAATCCTTTATGACGGACGTCCTTCAATGGATAGAGCGTGTGTGCGCGCTCCGCAGTCACAGTGTGCAACGTGCTGTGGCCGCGTGTATTACCGCTTGGCTTTCTGTTGCCGCTTCGCCAGCGTGTTCACACGCATCCGTGTCGAATGAGGGGCCTTATTTGTGAAAAGCAGCAGCGAGGCCCACGCTCGGCGCTCAACTCGGACGAGCCTACTGCGCATGCGCGGCATTGTGCCCCGCGAAGGCTAGAGTTCCTGTATATTGCTGCCCTAGGGGAGCTATATACAGGAACTCTAGCGAAGGCTGGCCCCAAGCGCGCCCAGTGCAGGCCACCGTGGCACGCGTGGCAGCCAGGCCTGAACATTGCCAGCGGGAGAGCCTCGGCTTCGCTGCTCGCAGTTATTATATGCATGTACCATAGTGTATTTATATTCTAGAGAGTTCGCTTTCCTTTCGGGAGGTGTAGTTCTGGGTACGTGTGTTGGGGCGCATCATCGGGTTCACCTCCCTTCTTAAGAATTCAGATAACTGGGCAAGCGACCCCGTCAACCCGTCTCCTGGCTTGCTTGCTTCGTATACGCTTTTCAAACTGAAACCAGAACCCACATTCAGTGGTTCGTACCCAAACTGTCTCCACATCTGCGTCAAGTGCGTTGAGGAGATACCGCTTGCGAGGTTACCGTTTGCTTATTGGGGATGTGGGCACAAAAAAGACAGTTAATAATGAACAAAAAAAGACCAAAACATTTAAGGACATCTGTGCATACATGTGTAAGCGGAAATCTCCTGGTTGCCACTGTTTTCTGTAGATATTGTGAATACGTCGCTTTGCTCGGCTGTGTCACCGCCTTGCTTCCTGTATTCCACCCAGTTTTTCAAACGATGCTTCAAGGCGGCAAGCTACATGCTCGTCTCCTTAAACCTTACGCTTTTCTCTTCTTTTTTTATTGATTCATGCATGTACAATGTTATGCGGAAGTTCGTACGCTCGTCCGAGCCGAATGAAATGTTTGTCGCGGATTGCGAATTTTGTTCTCCCTCTATCTTTCTCGCTTTCTTTTATTTTCTGAAATCTTTCTGCTGTTTTGTTTCTTATGGAATCGCAGCATTAACGTCATTGTTGTCAATACTGCTTTATGAGGCGTGTATGGAAGACAGAATCGACGAATATGTCGTTGTTTCTGCATTCTGGCTGCATGTCCCGCCTGCAGAAATACGCGCTTGTTAAGCTAAAGTTAGCTAAAGGAAACGGCTCTATGAGGGAATTTTTTCATATTAAGGAATGCAACTGTAACATTTTGTATTCGCCGATGAGATCGTTTTAGAAATATGCTGTTACCGTGGTGTGTGCTCACCGGGAAGTTTTGATGTGGCGACAAACGGAACAATCTGTGATCTAGTGTGAGTGAGCCAAATTTCCTTGGACGATGTTATATATTTTCTTGTCGCCCCTTTCCCAGCTCTGACCCCCCAAATGTGTTCTCATTTCCATATTTTTGAGTGCAGCGCACAGTGTTGTTTGTGTATTCATACTCCCTTCGTGCGCTTTTATCACTGTGGTGGCAGAAGCAATTCTCTTTTGTCAATGGAACAACCAAGGACTGAGTCTAGTCGGGGTACTATGTGTAATGCTATAGCTGTATATGCGAAGGATTGTATAAATACGTATATATAAACAAAACTCTTTGTCGTGTGCTTTCTTTGTAACAGAGTTGCATATAGCGGCACATACCAACAAGGTTACCACAAAGGCCAGTTTGGTAGAAACGGCTGCGTTAATGCCCTTCCCGTATCCCTTGGGCGAAGAAGCCAATATAAAATATACTATTTTATTCCTTGGTTATTCAGAGCCATCGCAATGGGATCCAAATACAGTAGACCCTCGGTAAACAAAACTTCAAGGAACCGAAAAAATTAGTTTCGTTTAAAAGGAGTTCCGTTTACTGAGATAGATATGTGAAAGTGCAAATTTATGTGCGTACACACTCTTAATACCATTTCATGGAACTCCACCATTTCTTAGCACCATTTCATGGAACTCTAAGCACTAGAAGGTGAATGTAGCTGATAATTTTTTAGAAAGCAAGACAACTACAGGAGGTTTCACAAAGTTATTTACAAGAGATTCACAAAGTTACAAGAGATTCAGAAAGTTGATTTGGCAACAAAGAGTCGCTGTTCACTACAGCATGCATCGATTAATTTTGTTTGAGTCCTTCAAACTTCATCTTCACGGATGCTAGTGGCCTCAACTTCGCGAGTGCTTAGGAGCCATGGAATTTAAAGACGGCAACGCGGTAATGAAGCGCGAATAGCACCACGATTGCACGAACGAGGCGGCAGGAACTGAGACCTGTAACCCAGGCGTCTTGAATCGAGACCGAACGACTGGAACAAGAACTGCGATGTTGCATTCGTTGCGCTAACACGGCTGACCACTAACGAGACGAGGCTTACGAGGCCAACGAGGCTAAAAAAAACAGGAAAAAAAAAAACGAAACAGCCGGAACCGTAAAAAGCTGATTCTCATGCCAATGGGTTTCACAAGAAGTTACATTTCCGGTTCCGTTTACACGGGGACGTGGAAATTTTAGTTCCGATTACCGAGTTTACCGAATACAAAACCAGCGAACTTACAGGCTACTGTTCCGTTTAAGCGATTTCTGTTTATCCAGATTCCACTGTAGAATTTAAAATTGATGAGACATCTCAGCGTTAACGGAGAACTGATAAGAGGAATCTGGAGCTTCTGTTCTCACGCGCGCCAAACAAAACGGTAAGTAATAGCAGTAATTAAATCGTATGAATTATTTAAACAATATACATATTGCTTGTTAGAAATCACAACTCAGGTAAAGATCAGGTAAGGTAGAGTGAAGTGTTTACAACAACTAGGCGGGAGGCCTTTCTGACCGCAGAACCGCAAACCAGTAGGATGGCTTGTGATTTTCTGGCGCCTTGTCATGTTTTTGTTCCACGGCCATCCGGCTACACACGAGAGATTTCAACAGGCATTATTGAACGAGTCTTGTGTAGCCTTTCTGGATATGCATGGGGCCTGGATCACAACTTAAGAAATGACCAAAGAGGGCGTTCTGCACATCAATTAACGTAAAAGTAATCTTTCTTTTAGAAACATGCGTAAAGGCATCTGTTCGGGGCCAGGCGGGCACTAACAAGCGCGCCATACATATTCGGTAGAAACATGCGCCACACATGCGGCAAGGGTAACGGTCACTGTTTGCCAACCGCATGAGTATAGATGCGCTGCGTGCGGCCCATGCTTAGAACAACTTCTGGGTGCAGAATACTCGCGCTCGAGGCTTCGGCCATGCGCTAAGGGGCCTGGTAAGCGTAGCCTAATAAACGGCAGTGAAAAAGTGAGGGTAGCGAAAGGTTGCCGCTGGCAGTAAGCCGCTGACCTTACTCCGTGGATCATGTGGTAGCGGAAAGTCTGAAATCACCGGAACATATGACTCGGTCGGTGCTCTCACGTTTTCGCGGCTCGCTCAATGTATGCTTTTGTCGCAAGTGCTCACAAAGTTTTCCAATTCGTGGATACACCCTGAACAAACACTTCTATGGGCGGTCGCTTTTGTTTCGTACGCCTTTATGCACCGGCCGCTATCTCCCGTGAACTAAGGAAAAGCGCTTGTGACGATAGGCGTGCAGGCACAAACCATGTGGTCAAACCTCGTACCACTTTCCATATACCACACTCTTAATAAAAAAGGTCGTAAAAAGGCAGTAACGGCCGTATTTACTAACTCCTTACGAACCTTACTACCCCGCGGTTTTGTACCTAGGCTCTGGCACTAACAACGGCATGGTTAGTAAATTAACTGAGTGTAGGAAGTGGTAGCACTAGATTAAGGTCGTGCTTATGACTAGGTTGTGCATGGCCAGTTAGTAAACGCATGTAGCTCAGAAAAGTGCTATCGCTGGGACTTTACTAGTGGGGGTAGTGGTGCTTACTGCCTGCTTCGGTTAGTAATTTTGACAAGTGCTACATTTACTACCTCCAGTTACTAAGTACCTAGTGTATACTGGGACAAGTAACTTGTTAGTATTCCATTAGTGAATGCTCCGACCTTTTTTTTAAGAGTGCAGCGATAAATTACTCCTCACCCCGTTTAAAGCGCGCTTTTACCGATAACTTTTCACTTGCGTATACCTGGGGGCACAGGTAGCGGCCCCTAAAAACGTCGACAAGTTTTCAGGCCTATAGAGGCAACGAATCTCCCCCAAAAATTTTCGAGATTTTTTTCTATCTTTGGGTGGCTGACTCAAAGTGTTGTAGCTGGCGTATTCGTTGGTGTCCTTGGTCTCATTTGACTATGAATAATTTCGAGCCCATTCCGAAGCATTAAGCAGCAGGTGCTCATAGGACCTTTTGAGTCCCGTATGCCTTGGAATGAACTCGTTTTCCTGCACTCGAAAGACCTCCGTTCCCTCAACAGCGGGTCCGATGCGTCCGACAACGGATAAGGTATGGCGGAAGACGGTGCTACGAAACTGGTCCTGTCGAAAGCGATCTAAACGGACATGCTACACATTCTTTGGGACCGCGTGGCGCTAGATCAGGGCTTTTGCGCTTGTTTAATACGATGTAAAGGGACACTAAAACTAACTGGTCAAAGTCTTGTTCGAACGTGCATATTGCAGGTGCGCTTACTGTTTTGTCACTGTTTCGTGCAATTCTAGAGCTTTATTTTACTTTCACAGCTGTAAAAAAAAAAGCGGATGCCTGATGAGAATACCGCGATGGCGTCGCACTGAATGACCTGCAATGTTGTTTGACGGTAACTCAGGCCTGAAAACTCCATAAGTTGCCTATACTGTAGTCGATGCCAACTTTGGGCTCGTTGAACCAAAGTTTCGACGAAATAAAAAGGGCGACAATCCGTGAAAACGTTGGCCAGCGAACTTGTGAGCGTTTCGTCAAAGCTGACGTCAGAGATTGGATAAGGTATCCGCAGCAGCGGCTAAGTGGTTAAAGGCACATTCCCACTGGCGATTTGTCTCGTCGCGCGACGGCGCGAGTCGCGCGATGAGGCCTTGAGGTGGTGTTCGCACTTGCGATGAGCGATGATGCGACTGCGTTCAGCGCAGCTGAACGCAGCGCAGCCTACTCCGCGGCCATGATTGGCTTACCGGTTTTGCGGGGCCGTCGCGCGACGAGGGAATTCGGACCTAGAGCGATCTGCTCCGCCGTCGCAAAACTCCGAAAAGCGACGGCCGGCTCGTCGCTTTGCGACGTCGCTTTTCGTCGCGCGACGAGGCGCATCGCCAGTGGGAATGTGCCTTAAGGCGGCACCAGCGCGAAACGCCGCCGTCATAACAGCGTGCGGCAAGACAGCACGCGGCGACAAAACCACAGATGGCAAAATGGCTCAACGACGAAGCAGCTAAACGTCGAAACTGCGCTCACGGGGGGACGCCTAAAGACGCGATTACCCGTCGTAATAACAAGTCTACAAACATTTTAATGCTGTGTCTAGCGTACGTCCAACGGCATTGTAAGAATTCCATTAAAGTGCCTTACTACTGAGTTTTCTTGCGTAACTCCGCGTGTAGCGAGCACTCCATTGCGCTGCCTAATGTAATCTAGCTATGCAACAAAACCAACAATTTAAATTTTCCGAAAAGGAATACTTAACTTAGGAACCAAAAAATGCTCAAAATAACAAAAACAAATAAGAGCACCGTCACAATTATGCCCCTTTTTTGTTTATTGCACGAAATAATACCCCCAAAAGCTTTAAAATCACATGGTATCCACAGTGACGGTACGTTCACTAGCTGATGCACACATACACATGCTTCAAGAAAATGAATCCAGTTCGACAGCCGAAACTGAGCCCGACAGACTGTATTCACAAGAGCTCATTGCTCGCAGAAAATTCACTGATGGGTTGCGAGCCTCCAACGCATTGCAGTTGGCGGTCAATCATACGACACTTCCGCAGACTGAACAACCCGATGGGCACAAAAGGATCAGACTGCACGGAGCGGTGTTTGGCCAAAGGCAAGAATCTAACACTATAGGGCAAGATGTCAAGTTTTTTTTTTTTTCTTTTTTTTTTTGGGGGGGGGGGATATAACTGTGTCGCATGGGACACACTCTGTATCGTGACAAAGATTGGACAGTAAGACAGCAGCTCAAGCCGTTGTCGTTACGGGGCCATTAAGGCATACTTTCTTAACGGGGCAAAATCCCTTTCTTTTATAGACCTTCGCTCGGGGTATTGGAAAATCGCAGTGAATGAAAAGAATCGCGAAATAAATTGGCGCAGCTTGCACTAGCGGTGAAAGGCTGGAGAAACAGCAGAGCTGGCGGCCCCTCTCCCTTCGTCGAATACCCAGCTGTTGCATCATCATCATCAGCAGCAGCCCACTAGGTCGGCTGAGGACGAAGGACTTTCCCATCGACCTCCAACCGCTCCTGCCCCGCGCCTCTCGAGTCCATTATTTGCCTCCGAAGTTCCTTATTTCGTCCCTCCATTAAGTAATTGGCCTTCCTCTTTTTCTAGACCAGTCTCTCAGTGTCCACTCTGTCACCCTGGTAGTCCACCGATTGTCATTTCGCCTAAATTACGTGGCCAGCCCAAGTCCATTTCTTGTCTTATTCGAACTATGATATATTCTACTCTAGTTTGTTCTCTAATCCAGGAAGCTCTGTTCCCGTATCTGAGTATTACTCCGATCATTATTCGTTCCATAGCTCGTTGAGTCGACCTAAGTTTGCTTTCAAGTTGTTTTGTAAGGTGCCAAGTTTCCGCTCCATGTGCCGTCACCTCACATTTATTTCTGAACCTGCCGCTAAAGTTCTCTATGATTGGGAGGCCCGGATCGCTTCGTCCTCAGCTTTCTCATCTCTCCCAAAGCGTACCGCGTTAGCACGCGCTAGAAGAACCCGCGGCCACGTCCAAAGCCAACGCCCGCGCTACGAACCCAAAGAAAATGCTGTGCGCCAAGAATGCGGACGCCGCGGCTCCAGAAGGGGACAGCGTTGAAACCACCAGAGCCGAGAGCGCAATAATGGACTTCGAGGTTCAGCCAAACAAGCGCCGTCATGAAGATGGCCCAGAGGCTGGGGAGGAACCCAACCAGCGAAAGCCAGAGGCGCCGTGGCAGGCCGGACGGGGGAAAAAGAATCATCGAGCAGCAGCCAAGCCAGGAGGGTTGTCACCTGGAAAAGGCGGCACTAAGATTACGTGAACACGTGTAGGCCAACGCACATCATACGGCGTGAGATTAAGGTAAGCGCCATGCGCTCGGTCTGGTTCCTCTAAATGTTGTCCTTACATAAGCCAGTTCGATTAGCTACCCTCAATGTACGAGGACTCTCAGCTAAGAGGAGGCAAAATCAACTGTACCGCATTGTAACGGAGAAAGACCTTGACATTATCGCCATTCAGGAAACGAAAGTCGAAAGTGAGGACCAGACCGACGTTATGGTGTGGCCTTTTAACTAGCCACGCTGTTGGACTGTCGGCAGGCTGTGTTCTTCTGATACGCAAGTCGTTAGAGGTGGTGATAGAAAACGTAACAGCATGCCAAAATAGGCGCTTTGTATTTTGTGATTTCGCATTATCATCAGCGCAGTGGCGAGTGATTTGTGTATGCACCAACTAGAGTGCAAGAAAGGCGCGATTTTTTTGAAGAAATAGGAAAATACTGCAGCACTGAACGATATACAGTGTTATTGGGTGACTTTAATTGTGTTTGCTCAGAATGGGACAAAACCAGCAATACGCCTTATCGTGACGTAAGCACTGTATTATTGTGCGAAATTGTGAAGGATTTCGGTCTGGAAGACGTGGGAGATTGTTTTGGCAGCGGAAGAGATGTCCAGTTTACACATTTCCAAGGGGCTACCCACGCTCGCTTGGATAAGGCATACATTTCAGCCGAATTGCTGCCATCGTGTTGTGACTATAGCGTATCCCCTGTTTCGTTCTCCGACCACTGCTTAGTTTGCTTTTACCTTGGTAGTAAAAAGGAAAACACCAATACACTTACATAAGATTTATGGAAATTAAATGACAAACTCTTAGAAGATGATATTTTTATGGAACGAGTAAGAAACTCTTTGGAAAAAATAGAAAATTGCAGCAGTGAAAAATACGGCGTTCAATGGGAACACTTCAAACAAGAAATAAAAATGGGGGCAATCGAAAGGGCAAGTGCCATTAAAAAGGAGAAACAAAAACAAGAAAGCCTGTTGCGCACTATGTTGCAGACGATGGTTGCTGAAGAAAGCCGAGCACCGGGGGCGTTTAAAGAAGAGATACGGGCCACAAAAGCTAAACTTGAGCAGATAGATGCGGAGCGGTATCACGCAGCGCTTGTCAGAGCGAGAGCGGAAAAAATTATAGCGGGTGAAATGCCCACCAAGAGAGCGCTGGGGACGGAAAAAAGATACGCTCGCCGTAACGAAATAACGGAGATTGAATATAATGGCACAATTAGCAGTGAAAAAGTAGATATTGAACGTGCTTTTTTTGAACACTATAGGACCTTGTTTTCTCGAAGTCCCATTGAACTGGCAAAGTTTGAAAGTGAATTTGTGTCACTTCTGCCAGAAATTGATGATGAAGCAAAGTCACTTATGGAATCCCCTATCACCGTCGAGGAAGTTAAGGAAGCTATTGACAACTTAAACCTGGGAAGGTCACCAGGCCCAGATGGCCTGAGTGCTGCTTTTTACAAGGCTTTTAAACATGACATATCCCCAGTGTTAACTGCTGTGTTTGAAGGAGCTTATATGTTAGAAACGCTTCCACCATAGTTTTCGGCTTCCCACACGATTTTAATTCCCAAAACAGAAGATATGGTCAAACTCCATCAAGTCACACCGTACCGGCCCATAAGCTTAACAAACGTTGATTATAAAATACTAATGAAAATATTGGCTAGAAGGTTGCAGACTGTAATTAGCATCTTAGTGGGGCCGCATCAAACATGTGGTATTAAAGGCAGGTCAATTTTTACGAACATACACAAGGCACGGAGTCTGCTTGAGATTTGCGACGTGACGCAATCAGGCGTCGCAATGCTACAGGCAGGGCCGGATTAACGGGGGGGCTACGGGGGCTGCAGCCCCGAGCCCCCAGCTGTCAGGGGCCTCGATCGATCATATGAAAAAAAAAATATCTTGAGTGTGCTCGCTGCCTGCATTGAAAGCTGAATGTACGAGCTTCAACCCTACACACTAAACTTTTTTACACCCTTTTGGGCCGAAAAGGGTGTAAAAATCTTGTCCCATGGCTAACACCCTTAAAAGGAGTTTTGGCAAAAAAAGGGTGTATGGATGAAAAAAGGGTGATGAGCTCAACACCTTTAAAAAAGGGTGTTGAGGATGCTCAACACCCTAAAAAAAGGGTGTGGAGTCTCACACCCTTTTTTTGAGGTGATGGCATGCGCAGAGGCAGTGTCAAACGGCGGAGCGCGCAGCATTCAACACAAACAGCCAATACGTACAAGTCACAGTTGGAACACGGGATGCGAGCGGCACAGGGAGTGCATACTTACTTAGCAATACATGTGCTGTTCTTGCTTTTATACCCAGCAGAGGAAAGCCCCCAGATGGAGTCGGTGGGCTTGTCGCAAAAAACTGATATTTTAGCGCTAATTTTGGAAGTATGGATTTTACTACGAGAATAATCAAATCAACACGCGGATTTGCAAAAACTTTTTAATTACGCGGTAGTTTTTCTGATCCGTAACTTAAAGAATTTTATTAAATATCATACAAATCTTCCCTGCCACCTCAACACCCTTCAAAAAGGGTGTTCATTATTTCAACACCCTTTTTTCCAGAAGGGTGTAAAGCTACAAATTAGGGTGTTCGAAACTAAGAAACAGGGCGTAAAGAAAAAAAGGGTGTGAGAAAAGACCGCCACCGAAGAAAAAAGGTGGAGAGACCTCCAATTTTGGAGGCATTTTGTACCTGTTTACACGGGTGGACTGAACATTCTCTACAAGCGGGCGGGGGGGGGGGTTGTGCCTCACGATGTTTACAGCAATATGAATTGGCATAATTTATTACCAGTGAAGCTCTTTAAGCTTCAGGAGGTAGTTTCGGCAACATTAGCAAAAACATACAAAGAAAAAACTGGGGCGCCTGTAAAGGGTGCACCACCGCAGATAGGGTATTATGACAGTGAAGTCGGCTTTCGAGCTTGTTAGAGTGTGAGCACAAGGAGCGTATGCGTATCCGCACCTCTTACTGTACCATTTCAAAGGTACTAGTCTTTTTTGGATTCTAAAAGGTAAAAAAATTCGGGCAGCTTGCAATAGTGGTGCAAGACTGGAGAAACAGCAACGCTGGGGGCCGACCTACCTTGTTTCCCTCTTGGATCTCCTGGAAATGGGGAGGGGGGGGGGAGGCGGCCACACTGGAACAGCCTTGTAAAATCTGGTTATATTTGGCCTCATCCCTGAGCGGTCATCCTGGCTTAGCAAGAACATTGTAAACCTTAGCAAACATAACCAAACCTAGCAACACCGGAAGAAACTAGGTCGACCCCCAGCTCCGCTGTTCTTTTTTTGCAACTGAACACCTATTTCACACCGTTTCAACAACCTACAGAAAGCCAAGCGTGTTGCAGTTCGTAAACATCCTTTTCGCCACACGACTACAGTCTTCTTAATTTTGAAGGTTCAAATTGGTGTTTCACGTGCCAAAGCTAAACTTGGGGCATGAGGTGCACCCAATAAGGAAACGAGCGATCATTGCATAAGAGCAATTATTTTTTTTGTTGCGTTTGGAAATTTCTTGCGAGTAGAGGAGTATATGAGGGGATGTCTTCTTCTTTACAGTGCTATTATGCATCCGAACATGGCCTTATTCAATGAACAGCTGAACACCTTTTCCACACCCTTTAAACACCCTAAGAAAAACCAAGGGTGTTGAAGTTGATCAACACCTTTATTTTCAAACAAAAAGGGCGTAGAGCTAGAAAAAGGGTGTTGAGACTCAAGAAAAAGGGTGTAAAGGCCTCCCAACACCTTTTTTCCACCTATGCTACGCCCTTTTTGGCTAAAAGGGTGTAAAAAAGTTTAGTGTGTACCTTCCCACCGAAGCTGACTAACTCTTGACAGGTGGGGAGGAGTGAGGGGCCCCTCACGTTATTGTTGACAACCTTCGATTCCATTTCAATTTAATGTAGTTATTCCTACTCCTCTTCCTTGTTTTCCCGAGGTTTATGAGAAGACGTCTTGGACAAAAATCGTGGGTACAAGCTTGACCGGGACTAAGAAGCCATTAAAAAGGCCCCGAGCTCTGCTCCAGTCTTTTTCGGCACAGGTCGTTTCGGTACAAGGACATCTATAGTACGCGGACGTTTCGACGCGCGCACGTTTCGGTATAAAAAAGGGTCAGGCATGCGAATGATGAAATAATGTCCGAAGGACAGTGTAAATTGTTTAAGCCTGAGGGACGTTATATGTAATTATTGACAACTCAAGCACTGCCCTACGGGCTCATACACAGTTTTTGCCAGAAATTTCAATGTATAGCGCTTGACAAGGAAGTTCATTGCGATGACGACCCGTTCAAAAATGCTGTAGTGGATTAGTTGAATCACACCAACGTCATTGATATCGATTAGATATTTCTCGCTGAATGGTCAGCGTATATATGGTTATTTAAATGTTCAAAGGTTGTGTAGGCCACTCGCGGGGTCGTTCGGCTTCAGCCCGCGCCTCTGTGCTGTAGCCTCTGCAGGCTGTCTGAGCAACAATCCGCGCGACTCCAGTCGTAGCATAAGTCTCTAGGCCCCACTCCGTGTGGACGCAGACACCGCCGGGCCAGCCCGACCCTAGCGGCTCCCTTCGAGCTGGGGAATCAGCAGGCCTAGGTGGTGTGAAGAGCTCAGGCGTGGACGCCAAACAAAGCAACAACAACGCCTGTTTCCTTTCGGGATGACGAAAGCTGTGTCCACTTAAAAATGCATCGTGCATGCAGCCCCTCCAATGCCGTCTTGAAAACGCACCTCCGCCGCGACTCGGGGACGAGGTGCTTTTCTTTTTGGAATGAGCCGGCGGACGGCGCGGACCAAAGGGCGGCCCGCACATCTGGTCCCGCTTGAGCGCGGCGGCAGGAGGAGAGGAACCCCCGAAGGAGCGCGGTAAAACAGTGGATGCGGCAAACCTGTTGAGGACTCGTCGTAGACCCCGAATCAAGACGAGAAGCTTCAGCGTGTTTCCACTGGCAGTTACGACCGAAGAACGACCCGACCGATCGACAACGAACTACTGACTGCTGGAACTGTTGCGCGGCACCGACGGGAGCAGCAGCACGGGAGTGAGCAGATACATTCTATCCCTATTAAACTGTTGTCTGATGCCATCTCTCGTGCTCACCTGTCGCCCTCCAACCCAAAGGGGACCCGTTAATGTGTAACGGCTTGCCGACTGACCATCACAGCTGCGCAACAGCAGTTCATCGCCGCTGAAAATTCGACGGCCATGCGCAAATCCACGCACGAAGCGAACCACTCCCCAGCCCAAAAAGCGATATTTTTCTGCTTATCGTCTTTGTGCCAATCGTGCTGCGATAGGAAGGTTGCGTTGCGCGACACGTCTGAGCGCACCCCCCCCCCCCCCTACCAACCAACGCAAATGTTGCCCCCAACCTCCTTCAAAGGCGGCGCGTGCTCTAAGCGCCGCGTGCTTTCGCGTCTGCGCGGGTAACCTATACAGGACTTTGGCCGGTAAGCCGTGGCGGCTAACTGTTTGGCAGATGTCTGTGAGTGGCAGCTGCCTACGCGGACTTTGAGCCCTCCCGTATATGCAGGTGGAGAACTTTACAATAGAACTAAAACCTTACAGGCTTAATAAAATATGCTTCTTGTAAGAAGATGCTCTTCTGTACCATGGCGTGTGAGGCCGACACGGCGCTTCGATTAAATGTGAATCGGTGATGCACCGGCAATCAAACCATACTAACTTTTACGTCTTATAAAATCGGTTCTATAATACTAGACGTCAAGCCAAGAAATTAGTTTCCGGAAAGCGTAAAATTATGTATAATTTAGCACTGATCAGAGAGCATAACATGGGCTTCGAAAATTTTCGCATATTAAAGCGGAATAATAATAATAATAATAATAATAATAATAATAATAATAATAATAATAATAATAATAATAATAATAATAATAATAATAATAATAATAATAATAATAATAATAATAATAATAATCAATCAATCAATCAATCAATCAATCATTTATTTGCGTGCCCAGGAACAGCCGGGGGGGCCTTTGTGCTGGCGCACGGAAACAGAAACACACGAAACATAATGTACACATCTCTCAGATACAAAATAAAATACGAAAAAAAAACGAAAGAATAGCTTATGTTGAAGTTACGGAATGAAAGTCATTTAAGTGCATGAACTCAAGGATAAAAGACAAATGCAGAATAAGAAAAGTTGGCAGTTACGCCAATACAAACTCACAGACATGTTTGCGAAACAGAGTAGGACAATCATTAAATATATCAAGGTAATCCGAGTACCGATTGTACGTGCATTGCAGTCGGCACACAGGGCACAAGACACGCAGACAATTGGAGTTGCAAAAGGTATCATGTTTCCTGGTCCACTTTTGCGGCACATAAAGACGAACATGTTGTAGCAGCTCACCACAAGACACTATGCCGTGCATAATTTTAAAGAGGAAGAGAATATCAGCCTTGTTCCGCCTGGAAGTTAAGCATGATAGTGTCAATGAAGAGGGCGATCCAGGGTTATAATTACTACTATCGCCAAAGCAATAATAATAATAATAATAATAACAATAATAATAATAATAATAATAATAATCATTAGGGCCCCAAGGACACAGCAGCCCCGGGCCCCAAAGTTTCCTAATCCGGCACTGGCTACAGGTAGACCTAGAAAATGCGTTTGATCGTGTGCCCCACGATGGACTTATGGCGGTTTTGGAACATAGTAACATCGGGTCAGTCATTCTAGAGGGTATGCGCATGGCGTATAGCAACTGTACAACTAGACTTATTGTTAACAAAGTGGTTGGAAGGCGTATAGAAGTGCAGAGGTCCGTGAGGCAGGGGTGTCCTCTTTCCCCCCTCCACTTTTGCATATACATAGAATCATTGTGTTTAAGCATAATAAAAAAACGACACTGTCAAGGGATTTCAACTTCATGCAGCTGAAGTTAAAGTTTTAGCATATGCGGACGATATCGCTATCTTCTGCGCAGATCAACAGAGCATTGCTAGGGTCATTAATACAGTTAAATGGTTTTGTTATGTTAGTGGATGGGCTGTAAACTGGGACAAGTGCATGGGCATCTGGCACGGAGAGTGGAGTTCAACACCGGTGGTATTTCAAAATGTAAAGTGGGTGACGACACCGGTGAAGTACCTTGGTGTTCCCCTAGAGTATTATTCCGACAGTGACCCTTACTGGAGGAGACAAGCCGTAGAGCTTAAAGAAAAGGCAGAGAAGTGGAAGGGCGCGAATATATCTATTTTCACTCGCAGAATGATTTGCAACATTTTTATGGCGAGAAAACTTTGGTATGTGTTACAGGTACTCCACTGTTCACGGGCAAACGTCCAAAAGTTACATCATGTTTTCGCAGTTTTTGTTTGGGGTTCAACCTGGGAGAGGATGAGTCGCACAAATCTCTTTCGACGTGTACGGGAAGGAGGGTTAGGTTTAACGAATCTCTTTTTACGTCAGTTGGCAAACCGCTTTCTGTTTTGGAGGGATGTAAAGGATCCCTTTTTGCGCACCATTTGCCAAGTGAGATTAGGCAGGGTTTTGCCTGAGTTGTCCGTTACGACATTGTGTATGCCAGGTGGTATCCGTGGCTATCTAAAAGAAGTTGTGGACTCGTTACGTTTTCTATGCGCACGGTTTTCGTTAGAGTATTTGAGCGCAGCCGCTAGTAAGAGACTGTATACCGATCTCTGCGACACTGTTTTTCCCATTCCTATGTACAGAATTGCTCACTCGGCTGGCAGGGGTCGATATGTGTTAAAACGGGTTAAAAGAATGCCAGTTGCAGTGGGATGTAAAACATTTTTCTTTCAACTACACACCGGGACACTCCTTGTGAAAACATGGATGCAAGAAAAGGGCCTTTTTATGCCGTGGGGTGAACAGTGTTGGTTATGCAACAAACCGGGAACCATTGAACATGTTTTCATTGACTGTTGGGACGGGGTCTTCTTTTGGGATGTGCTGCAACGTACGCTGAAAAAAGATCTGTCAATCGATGCCCATGGTATTCGGTATTTGTCCGTTGAACATGATGATGATGGCGTCCCTCTAGATCTAATAATGTTACTAGGTCTGCACAGTATGTGGAGATGCCGAATGGCAGTCCGCCATTCGGACATTGATGCGCGGCCAGTAAATGAGTATTTCTGAGAGGCCATATTCTCTTTTCTTGAAGTTCAAAAGGCACGCCAATGTGTTGCAGACTGGTTGTCACGAGTGGAGAAGTTAACAAAAATGAAAATATTTTAACAGTCAGCACTGTATCCTAGAGTGGAACAGTGATTTTATGTCTTAGTGTAATGGGTTTGTTTTGTTGTTGTGTATTATGTTTGTAATAGCGGTGTTTGTCTGGAAATAAAGAAAAAGAAAGCGCTGATAGCTCAATCGGATGACGCCGGTGTGATAACGCGTGGGGCCCAGGTTCGATTCCGATTACGGGAAGCATTTTTTTTCTTTTCTGATTGCCTGCACATGTTATTGTTCCTTACCTCTGCTAACTCTCCGCTATGACGGGCGGATTTGTGTCGGCCTAAACCGCTCTGCTGTTAAAAACTGCTTTTGTTACTCGCGATGGCCTTTATTAATTCAAGTTCATGCCCTTCGGCCTACGTAACGCGTCTGCGACATTCAAGATCATAATGGATTCGATCCTTCGCAGTTTCGAGTAGACCGTGTGTTTCTGCTGCATAGACGTTCAAGGTCTTTAAAAGATTATGACATATGAGGCTTTCGCCTTAATAAGCGTCAAATGGTCAATCTTCACGGTCCACTTATGCGCCACAGCGTCGGAGGCGCGAGGTCAACGAAGATAAACGACCCCAACTAACGCCGGCGCAATTGTCAAGTGCTGGCACCATCTGCCGGAGCTGATGCGAAACGTCAGAATCGCGCGCACTTTTGCTGCGCCTGCGGTGCAAGGTATTCTCATGACTTCATGGCGTTAGGAGTTTCCCTCGGTATGTCTACAACCAGGGGTGTAGCCAGGGAGGTAATTCGGCGTCAGAACACGCCCAGAAATTTTATAAGTGGCGCATCCACCCTCCTTTCGGCTTTTCCGCGCTCATGCTTCTTACACACTCATCTATAGATCAAATGTAAACACGAGAATAATACCCCGGCTACACTAGGGTCAAATTTCATTTGAACCAAATGCCATTTGACTCAAATGGGGCGCTTCGAATGCCATTCAGAATCCGCCGTCCTACACTACGATTTCGATGGCATTTGAAAGCTTTCACAATTGCTCGCCGTGCTGTAGTGGCGCTATTGTCGCCCCGTTACGTTTTCGTACAATAATACGACGATCACATTTATGAGCAGTCTAAGGCAGCAAAATGATATCAAATTAGAAGACACCAGTTTTGACTCTAATGCGGTGGCTGTTTGCGTAGTTTTATTATTATTTTTTTGCAACTGACCCAGTGGTTTTGAGAGTATGAAAATTAAATATGTTGATTTAATATTTTAAAGTTCCACAAACAGAAATATTTTGTTTGTTTTACGTACGGAAGTACTACATTTTTTATTGCCGATCGAAGACGCTGCGTGCGAGAGTGCTACAAATGACATTTGAAATCCCAAATGTCTCTCTCGGTGCATTTGGCTCGAATGTCATTTGAGCCGAATGGCATTTCAAAACCTAATGTAGTCGCACAGCTTGGCATTTGAGTCAAATGACATTCGGTTCAAATGACATTCGAACGCTAGTGTAACAGGGGTATAAGATAAAAAAAAGGAAATAAGTTAATGTTTAGGCGCAGTCTGTCTTTTTAATTTTTTTTATCGGCGGGGTATAACCCCCCTCCCCTCCCCCCCCCCCCCCCCCCCCCCCCCCCCCCCCCCCCTAAAAAAATAATCTTGCTACGCCCATGGGCAAAGGGGCTATTTGCCGCCTGGCACGAGTGTAGCTTTTAGCTACTGTCCGGATATTTCGCTTCGTCCCATGCCGACGCTGGTCTAAATTACAGCCCCTTAAAGCCCACAGCGCCACTTCTTCTGAAACAAAAAAAAAAAAAGCGTCGAGGGTTTACTATTACACAGGGATTACTTTTACAGGAAAAGATTTAAGTTGTGCAATAAATGAGGAAATAAATAGGTACTTTCGTTTATTTAGTGAATGCAAAGAAACGCAACAAGAGAGGTTTGTAGCTTTCTTTCCAAAAACGTGAAATTTGGAGGACAATTTTTCATTTTCTTAGGTCCGCGGCTTGTTCCCGCAAACCCACGAGTCAGACAGACACTTCAGGGGAGCCAATCTGAATGGTTCTCCGACCACTTCTGTGCGTTTGCCGGGCACAGTCGTTCTTATTTTCCCTACATGTTCCGCATGGCATTGTCCTCGTATCTGAGACAGACCGCTAATAGTAAAAACCGTGCACCAAGTTTTCCTAAACAAGCAATAACCCAGGCATCGTTTTTATTGTTGTAATAAAATTGTCGCCCTTCTTGCAAACTTATCTTGGTCATACTCCAACGCATGTGCGTTTAAGTAGCCATAACGTATATCCAAATACCGTTTACAACATTTTGTTCTCCTTCTCGATTACGTCGTTATAACCAAGGTTCACAACATATCCTTGTCATTAATTACCCATTTCTACACGTCCACTTTGTTCTCATTGTTCTATTGTACACTCATTGACTATTGTTAATGATTCGCCTTGTTCTGAAATGTTTTTGTACGTATCATAACGGCTTAACCCCCCCCCCCCCCCCCTGCCACTTCGTACGCACACATGCACACACATGCAATACTTTTATAACACTCTCACTGCACATGGCGTTGCGCTACTGAGCTCGACGCCCTCCCTTCGATTCCCGCCTTTTGCAGCCGTTTTTCTGACTGGGGATACAAGCAGAACTCCCGTGTGTCTAGAGTTAGCGCGTGTTAAAGATCCCCAGAGGGTCTAAATTAAAATTAGTTCATTGCCCTCCACTGCGGCGTGCTTCATAGTCCAAATGCAGCATCGGTGCACAACAGCCCAATGTGAACTTTAATTTCGTAGCATTTAACGTTATTTAAGTTCGTTGTATGAATGAAAATGGAAAGCAAAGCGACTCCTCGTAAAAATTGCTGCCCTATAGTTGCAGAATTTCCGTTCCCTACGTCGGATCAAAATATCAGGGCTTGCTTCTAAAACGTTTAGAGTCCGATTTTCTTGCCACCTCACACGTGCTCACGTTCTTTTTCCGAAAGCATAAAGCATGCATTCGTGAAACCCATGTCGAAGAGAAAGAATTAATCTTCTTGTTACGGCAAAATACTGCACCGGAGCTCCTGTTCTGTTAAGAGATCCTTACGTTTAGATTTTTTTTTTCTGTTGTTAAAAAGCTACGTATACATGACATTTTTTCAACGCAAGAGCAACGCTCACAGAAGGCGAGAGGCGGCGAGGGGACGTCCAAGGCCCGCTTTCCAAATTTGCGCGTTTCGGCCCGCATTACAGCTGCCTTGCGTAGCCCACCAAGGTGCAGGCGTGACAGGCAGGTGAAGCGCTGCCCGCATGTCTAAGCCTTAGCACACGTCGATGACTTCCGCGTAAACACAGTGCCCGGCAGGCGCCATTAGCACATTCGAGTCGGCCGGGACACTCCCCTGGAGCTCACGCTGGGGATCCCGCGAGCAGCCCACGCGAGAAGCCGTACATATATATGGTTCGGTGGCCCGACTTCGGCCGCGTGGCGGCGCCCCCGCTCCGAGCAGTGACAGGCCGCCCCGCCCAAGCTAGCGCCAATTGGGCCTTGACGCATGGCCGCACTTTATCGTCTGCGAACATCTCAATCGGGCGCATGCCCTATACACGCTATACAGCCCAAGCAAGACCAAGCTCAGCCGGCACAAACTGAAGGCCGGCGCTTACTGGCACAGCTTCGGGTGCATATTTCACGCACTCGTAACGCGCAGGTGCGCAGAAATCCTACATCTGTCTTCGCGTAATCAAGGCAAAGCATCTCTGCAGGTAACTCCCGGGCTCCGGCTTTCACGCCTTGGCTGATTCCAGCAAAATTCTGCCCTACCGTGTTTTTAAAGGAAACTTACACCACTTTTTCAATCGTTAAGCACGCGCACTTTCGGACACGCACGCGAGAACATTTCGAATAGTGGCGTGTTCACTGGAATCGAAATACGCAGCCGTGAAAGATGGAGGGAGATTCGCGTTCATCGGCTGTGCTCTGAGCCTTATCTTTCGCTGCCGCTGCTGGACATCGCCGGACATAATGAACACTCCCCTTGTCGTCTTGGTGCCTAGCGCAGCTGCCTAGACGCGTAGCCGAGCTGCATCGGCACACTTCCTGCAACACAACCCCAGACCGCAAGAGAACCGACCCGCTGCAGGCAATAAGGAACGCGAAATGAGCCCGAGGACTAGCATGGCTTCAGGCGAATGACGTGCACTACGTCAGTGACCGGGCGATGATAGAGCCAGGGTGTCGAACCGGAACCGGAACCGAACCGAAAACCGGAACCGAACCCGAATTTTCGCCCTGAACCGGAACTGAACCGGAACCGTATTTTTTCCGCCATTTTGGAACTGAACCCGAACCGGAACGAATCGAAGGAACCGTTCCGAACCGGTTCCGGGGCCTCAAAAATGCGATTTCTAGTTTTCCATTTCGGTACCCTACCTTGCGTCTGAAGATATTTTGCCACTCGCCAGACAGAACCATGAAATATTTTGCGTAGTCTGCAGTTCCCAAGGCCTATCATGTTCTCTTCTAATTACCGTAATTACCCGATTCTAACGCGCACTTTTTTTCCGGAAAAATAGGTCGAAAATCGCATGCGCGTTAGAATCGGATACGAAACCGAAACTGCCGAAACAGCGGAAATTTTTTCCCACCCATCGCCATCGCCATATCAAGATGGCGCCAAAGCTACTTTTAGCAACGATTTTTCGGACGCAGGAAGCATAGGCGCCTAAGCTTTTCTATCGGCGTTCACACAAATCGTCAAATCGTTCCACTTGCGCGCTTGATAACAGCAATAGCAGAAGCGGCTCTCACGCGTTCAAAACGAGCGGTCGTCTGAAGCGTGCGCCTCTGGAGAAGCTCGCGGGATGGGCGTGCGAGGCGTGGGCCACGATCCCATCGACCATGGTTGAACGTTCGTTCAGAAGTCGCGAGCGCGCTTGACGGCACCGAGGACAAGATGTTGTGGTCAGCGGAGAGCGGCGAGGAGTGAGATGAGTGAGATTACTTCGGAAAATAAATCGCCCGTTTCTCTCGCATTCGTTTTTCTTGCTCACAAAGTTCCGTGCGCATTACAATCGGAGGTGCAAGTTTTTTAGTTTTTTTTTTTGCCAGGAAAATCGGGTGCGCGTTAGAATCGGGTAATTACGGTATTGCCCTCAATTTAATGTAAAGTTGTCCGTATATACAATCACTTTGGGTTAGGTACTGCCCATCTCTCCCAATTATCTTTTACATTTAGCATAACTTAAGTTATAACGCATATTGCGAGGCAACATATCATGGAATATTCTTCATGGTTTCTATCTACATGGTGTTTAAAATCGTGTAAAGTTTTCAATGTGTTGTTAATTTGCAGGCATACCTGTCCGCTTGTGAAGGCCTTCAGGGACACCGTCAACAATAAATCCATATCTTCCACTTATTCTAGTTTGAATGGGCAGTTATATACAAACAGCACTGAGACACCAACACTCGCAGTTCTCAAAATTAACGTCACTTTTTCTTGTATACAGAGCCGTTGTGTCCTTGGGTTACTGCTCTAAGAGAACATGAGATATAAAAAAATGGGGAAACCTAATTTCCACTTTTAAAGTATATTTTATAGCATTTTCATGTTATCTTGAATCTGCTCAACCTTAAACTTAAGAGGCGGATGGATTGAAGTCCATGAGTGTGGGTTAGCGGGTAGACTGGGGTGAATTAAGTGAGTGAATGAGCTAATGTGAATTAGTGGGACTGGTGTGTTGATTAATTTGGAATAAAGGAATTAGCGGGTCAGTTAAGGCGGATTCGACGGTCGGACCAAACATGATATCTTTGGGGTCCTTGGCATTTAGAAATTTTGCAGCGTTCTCCTTCTCGACCAATCAGGAAATTTTGTCACGCACAAAGTATCCGCAAAGTTATGTGACGACGCCTGAATGCTATAAAAGTCTTTCTTTATGCCCGTATTGCGCTATTAGGTTTTTGCTATATTAACATTGGCATCTCGGACTAAAGTTACTAATTGCTTAATGCATATTTTATATTCATCAAATGGTTTTCGAAACGTGTGTATATATGAGGGGAGACAGTTGGAAAGAAACTAAACTGCAAGAAAAAAAGGGAGGGACGATCTACTGGTTTGATGCAAAGACGCCCGATAGCATTCTTTAATACCTTCTCTTTGTGTTACCGTTCTGCAGCCTCCCACACGTGTAGCATCTCAACCCCCGAACACAGCCCCCTCTAAGCTGAGGAAGCGGCGATAGCACGTTCGCTTAGCCAAAGCGGCGCCAAAACTCTCATAGCAGACTCTTAGAAGCATGGCCCAACTTTGCCAACGGTCGATTGCATTTTACAACACTTCCGATGATAAATTAGAGACCACCAACGTGACCAGTCACGATTGTATGAGCACGAGCTCATACTGGCATCCCCGGCAAACAAGATCACCAACCTCGTGGGTCGAGATTTGACTGGCTTAGCCAGCGCTGATGAAGCCCGGCCCGAGTGCATGCATCCTGTAGTCATAGACCAGGAAGTTACTCAGCACTATGGCCTCTTCCATAGAACGTATTCCTCCCAGCACAAATTGCTACCGATTAACCAGGAAAGATTACTCCGCACCCTGTGGGCATACACCTTCCCACACAACACCAGACTTCACCTCTTTGACGGGACACAACTCTCTCCATTTTGTTGCTTCTGTGAAGAGCCTGGGAACATCATACACATAGTAGGCGGCTGCGACAAGTGTGCCGTAGATCCATCCAACCTCCACGTTTTCATAGAGAATTGGGAGACAGCCATGGCCAGCTCCGGCCTGGAAGATCAGTTGCTCTTGATGGAAACGGCTGTCGATTCAACCCCCTCGAATGAGGTCGCCTCTCTGAAACTTTGCCTCGATTGAATTAAACTTCATTCTCTCTCTCTCTCTCTCTCTCTCTCTCTCTCTCTCTCTCTCTCTCTCTCTCTCTCTCTCTCTCTCTCTCTCTCTCTCTCTCTCTCTCTACAAGTGATCATTACTGTTGCTTGTGACTTCACTTGGCTATCATCTTTCCTAGAGCCCAATTGCTGTCACCAGTCGCTGAAGGGCCATTAGCAAGTTCCTATCTCCGGTGCTTCCCTATCCAATGCCGTCCTATACACGCCGTCCAATGAGTCTTTGTATCCATTCTTTCTTTCTAACAGCTCTGTTAGCAGATAAAAGAGGAGCAGAAGGAAATTTCTCTAAATGCCACCTCCCACGCTTGGCAGCGGGCGCCACATACTCGTCACACTACCATAGAAAACATTTTGCAGGTACAGTTAAAGGAGCTCTTCAACACTTTTAGATAAACTCGCCGCGGTGGCTCAGTGGCTAAGGCGTTGCTGCTGAGCACACAGACGCGATTTAGATTCCCGGCCGCGGCGGCCACTTTTCTGATGGAAGCGAAAAGCGAAAACGTTCGTGTGTCCGAAATTTCGGCGCACGTAAAGATCCCCAGGTGGTCAAAATTATTCCGGAGCCCTTCACTATGGCGCGCCTCGCCGTCGGCGTTGCGTGGGCGCGCTAAACCAAACAATAAATAAATAAATAAATAAATAAATAAATAAATAAATAAATAAATAAATAAATAAATAAATAAAAAAAGCAGTGAATAAATAAATCAACACTTTCCATAAACGCTTTCACTCTTCTTCGCATCTGGAAGCACTGCGAAAACTATAGCTATTGCCAGCACAGAGCAACAGTGCGTGATTTGCTCGTCGCTGCGGACACACCTTCCGTTTCTGCTTCGCTTTTGTGGCTTTTTTTTAAGTGGCTATCAAATGCGCTCTATTATGCAACTTAAGGAAAGCCGGCAAACAGCCGCTACACCACTGTAATGACGTCATTCAGCGGTCGAAGAATGCGAAGACCGGGAAGGAGAGAAAAATATTTTGAGCAAGTTTCTAAGTTATCTGATGAGGAGGTAGCAGTAACTTTTGGCTGAGGCACATTGCGACCCCATAATCTAATGTGTTGGTTGGCTACTTTCTGCAAGCACTCAAGATTTAGAAAAAAGTTGAAAAAAGTGTTGCAGGGTCGCATTAGTTTGGCGAAGACAAAATATTTGGACAAAGAAACCTTCATTATGACTGTTTTTATGCCGACTTTATAAGGAAACGAAAAACAAGCAAAAAAAGTTACCAGGAAAATCACGCCTGCTTTTTTTCTTCGAACCCGTTTGAACCCGTTTGAACCGGTTCGAACCGGTTCGAACCGGAACGGAATGGTGCTCTGGAACTGAACCCGAACCGAACCCGAAAGGCTTGAACCCGAACCCGAACCGAACCCGAAAAAATTCCGGTTCGACACCCTGGATAGAGCATATCTCGTTCGTAACGTCGGAAACCTGATACATCACGCGGTAAGGACTGGCGGGGCACGTAAGAAGGCCACCACGACGAGGAGTCTACAGCAAGGCAAGTGATTCTGGAGAAATATGGACGCTGTGGAGCCTGAAGTCATAAGGATCCTTTCAGAGGTTTGCGACGCGGAGAACCGGGAGTGGGCATTCTGACGGGCATGATCAGCACGCGCAATAGCCTCGCTGGCGTACTTGGTCGCCGATGTAAGCGATGGCGGCAATGTGTCCATTGGCAAGGTGCATTCACATCCACAAAATCTAGCCATCACTTGTCATGATGGATTGTATACGAAGATACATCCCAGTTGCGATGATCGGTAGGCCCGTATTCATTGACACCAGGTGAGTGAGCGTCCCGTTTAGTCGTTGCGTCAGACCATTAGTTTCGGAATAATATGCAGTGGTGAGCTCGTGCTGTGTAGAGCCGGGTCGAAAAATGTCATCGGAAACCTTTGATAAAAAAATTGACTCGTCACCACGGCCCTGCGAAAGGGAATGGCCTGCAAAGTTGTTGAAAAACCACTACAACTGTTGATGGAGGGAGGATTCGTTTCCCAGCCGCGGCAGCCGCTTTTCTGATGGAGGCGAAAAGCAAAAACGACCGTCTGTTCGAGATCTCGGCGCACGTTAAAAGATCCCCAGGTGGTCAAAATTAATCCGGAGCCCTCCACTACGGAGCTCCTCGTCACCTGTGAAGCGTCAGCGCGTTAAACCCCACAATCAATCAATTGATGGGGGGATGAAATGTTTTTTATTACATTGCAGTGATGGTAGTGATAACCACCTTGTGGTCACTGTGGTAACCGCAATGAATTCCGCAAAAGCGGAATCAGTATAGGCGGGTCCCTTATTGTCCCGAAAACAATGGTTGGATTGTCTGCATGGCGAAAGCGCGCACCAGGATGGTGTCCGCAAAAGCGTCCACAAAACAGCCAACCCTCGCTCTCGAATCCCGTTGACTGCGACGCGTATACCATAGCAGCGCGTTCATCTAAAACAAAATGAACGGAAAGGAAAGCGCGTGCATCAGAATTTCTCGCTTCATTTTTTTTTTTTTATGTGAGGGCCCCGATGGCACGATAAATGACTATCACCTGTAGGGCTAACAGCTTCTCAGTAAAACATACGAATGCTGTAGCGGAAGAACGAATCAAGGGATACTGTGGCCATGGCTGCTCGAAACTGTGATGATTGATTTAATGGCACGGGTAATCGCTCTGGCTGATGATGATTGAGGCGAATACCCCGTGGGGGAATCAACAAATGCCGAAGACAAGCGTAAAGCGCTCCCTTGACAAGCGATCGGGGTTCTGTAAAGGCCGACTACTGCACCAGGGCGCAAATACAGTTGTTAAGCGAAAATAAAATCAGATTTGTAGCCTGCCGCACACCTTGGCCACGCTGGCACCCAGCTGTTTCAGCTAACACCAGTGCTTCTAGTTGTAATCACTGTTTACGATTTTGCGCACCCCTACCATGATCACGCGTTTTTCAAGTTGCGAGGGAAAGTGTGACTCGGACAGATCACAACATGCCGCAAAACGGCCGGTGCGCGGGCGTCTCGCTGTCGGCGATTCAAGCTTCGGCAGCGGCAAACGCTTCGTGTAGCGAATCCGCCTTTTTCATTGCGGTGTGCTGCCACCTAGCGTGCCTAGCGGAAGTTGAGGCGGTAGGGTTTGCCGGCGTTTCCTCCGGCTGCGTTCTCGTTGTATGCACGGCAATCCCACATTACGGCGAGGAGCAGCCGAAGTTTTTCTTCTGTGTTGGTGTTATAACGCCTTAAGATGACAGCCCCTGGTCATCACATAATACCAGGCGGCTTCTTATCACTGAATGAGGGCTGGCAGAGAAATCTCGGACAGATCCGTGTGCCGTCCGAGTAGCAGAGCGAGCAGTACTTGGAGTCGTCTGGCATGAAGTGCGATCGCCAGCTCAACAAAGGCCGGCAGTTCGCAAAATGCCTTTAAGCGCTGGACACATGTACGATTGGTACACGCGATTCGCATGCGACTGATCGTTACGACTGTCGCCCCGACTAGTCGTACGAGTGAATTTGAGACAGCCCGATGCGCGCATGAGATGCGTCGACGGCGTCGCTCCGCCCACTGCTTTTGCTCCATGGTCAACTACGATGATCGCTGAGCTGAATTTGTAGATTCTGCGCGTTTGTTCGCAAGAAATGGATAGAGCAAGCAATCGTGAAGCGTTTTCTGCCTTCGGAAACAGTCCGCGCACACGCCGGTCGCGCCTGCCAGCTCGGCACACTCAGCGGCTCGAACCGGCGCAGACCACGGTAGCAACCGCGCTTGTCGCTGCTCTTCTGAATCAATCTGATTGCTAAAAAGAAGTTCCACATGCGAGAAAGTAGGTGTTAGTGTGGTGAAAAATTGTGCTAAGGATTGTTGTCAGGGCTTATTTTAAAAGCGGCGATCAGACATCTGCCGCGATGCAAGCCTACGCTGACCGGTCGCCGGGGCGCGCGGTGCGCCGAGCGGCCCAGAGATGGCGATACCTGCGCGGAACCATCGAAACAGGCTACGCAGACGTCTCGGTCACCGATCGCTCAAACGGCAGTTATAGCTTAAATAGAGTTCCTCATGCGAGAAAGGGGATGATAGTGTAGTGAAAAGTTGTGTTGCGGATTGTCATTCGCAGTTGCACAGATAGCGGCGATCAAATATCCGCCAGGATGCTAAGCCCAAAGTTCCCATCACCCGAGCCGACGCGAGCGACGCAAGCCGCCGTAGCCGATCGCGTGCGGCCGACGGGAAGCGATAGAAGCCGACACCGTTCCCTTTTCGGCACTCCGAGTTACAGCGGAACGCAGCACAAGTTGTGGGCATTGTTCCGCGCACAACGAGCACACACAAAAAATCAAACGATGTAAATGCAACCACGACCCCTTCCCGCTTGTGCAGGAGCTGTGGGGAATGTCGTCTGCTGCCCCTACCGGACTGCTTAGGGACTTGGCCGCTAGGGGATTGCGCATGCGCAGTGGGGTTGTGAAAGAGGCGGATTGTCTGGGCGGGCAGACGCCGCAGCCCGATATCTCCTCTCCCCCCTCTCTCAGACTCAACGAGCACAGCTACTGCCCGCCCTTACGAACTCTAGAAAGTGTGTTGTTCGTGCCGTGTGCACAGAAAGCACGGGGAAAGGTGCGCAGCCGTTGCGGCTATTGTGCACAAAACCGTCCTCTGGGCGGATAGTTCACATTTGTTTTGGAGCAGCGAATTCATGCTGTCACTCTGCTCGAATCCTGTGCTGTAACCTCGCCCACTTGTATTGCTTCGGCTCATCTCTCGCCATGCAGTAAACCAGTTAAGCTTCCTTCGGCTTCTTGTCGTCGTCAGCAAGGCAGCAACCGTAGCTGGCCGCTCACCACCACGCTACCACACGCATGACGAAGGCGACAGAGCCCAGTTCGGGTACTCCTTCTCGTACGTAACAACTATCCGCCGCGGCGGCTCAGTGGCTAAGGCGTTGCGCTGCTGAGCACGAGGTCGCGGGTTCGATTCCCGGCCACGGCGGCCGCTTTTCTGATGGAGGCGAAAAGCAAAAACGCCCGTGTGTACGAGATTTCGGCGCACGATAAAGATCCCCAGGTGGTCAAAATTAATCCGGAGCCCTCCACTACGGCGCGCCTCATCGCCTGCGTTGCGTCGGCGCGTTAAACCCCACAATCAATCAATGAATCGTACGTAACAACTGGTTGCCAGCGGTCGGATGGCAACTTCGTAACATCACGGAGGTCTCTGACAAACAACCTGACACAACTCTTGGCCACACTGGGACGCAACTATATCATCCTCCTGTTTTTGGTCCGATTCGTACACCATATATAAGCTGTCGAATCAGTCGCTCAGCAGCGCCAATACAACGAATTCCGATTTCTATTCGGTGCAAGGTTGCTAGTCGAGTAGTAGAAGGGATTATAGCCTGCTCAGCCACCATTAGCTAGCGAAAGCGTATGAAAAAAAAAAAAAACGAATTCAGCGAATAAGCCCCAGCCTTCGATCGTATACGGCCTTCGCGGGGTACGTCTCCCCATGTACAGTCAAACCCGGTTATAGCGAACTGTAATATGTACCGCGATTAGTTCGATATATCCAACAGTTCAATATAGCCGAACCCGTATATAACGAATTTTTTTGATACGAGTTCGCAATACGCAGGAGCCCCCCTGCCATTCCCATGTAGAGAAACAAACGCATAAATTATGCCATTACCTTACACAAAACAATCCGTTTATCGCTTTCCGCCTTAACTGCCTATTTTACAAAAAAAGCGGTGATTTTTGTTTTCACCTTCGTTTTTGTGGAGACGTCGTTTGCGCCAGTTCACGTCCGTGTCCTTCAATATCGAAATAATATTGGCAGAGCACATCGACGGGAGAAAGCGCTTCCTCAACATTCATTAAACACCGAAGAGACTGAGGATGTCCCTTGTGACATTTTCAGTCTCTTCGGTGCTTTCAGCAGCAACAGCTGCCATGATATCTTTGACGCTGTCTGTGCCTGAGGTGCTCACAGTGACGGCAAAGTCGTCGTTGACACTCAGGAAATCCTCAAAGGATACTTCTTTCGGCACAGCATCTGAAACGTTGGCGAGCTCTTCGCGCAGTTCGCCGATGGTGCCGTCTTGGTCCGGCCTCGCCTCGCTGACTGGATGTACTCCGTCCTGAATCCCGTACGTTGGAAACAGTTAGGGAAGCTGCCAGGCGTCACGTTGCTCCATGCAAGGCTTAACATCCCAATCGTCGCATCTCAACAGTCGCATCTCAATCGTCGCATCTCAACATCCCAACAGTCAGCATCTCAATCGCCGCTCCGAGACCATGCATTTCGGTGGCAATTGTAGGCGCTCCGAGTTCGATATATCCGATGTGAACTTCGTTATAAGAAATATGTTTCGCAAGCATTTTCGCAACGGATTTACTTTTATTCGATATATAGCATAATTCGCTCTATCCGGGTTTGACTGTATAGCACACCGACATCAGACTCAACGAGCGTCACGCACGCAACGCGTCTTACTACCGCGTAGTGACGGTAGCTGCGGTGTTCAGAGATTGTCAGCGGCGCACAAAAACAAACCAAGCATATTCCCATAACAAGGTGGCCGGCGCGGGGGGAAAGGCCGAGTGCTGCAGTAGCGGTGGCCCCCGTCTCCTCTGTGCCTCCGAAACCGCACCGTTGGAGGAAACGTGTAAAAGCGGCTGAGAGAGCAGTGCAGCACACGTAACCCTCTGGCGTCATGTGACCATGTAGCGCTCGCTCCTCCCCGCCGATAAGGAACGAGGTGTTCTGTCCCGCAGCCTTGAGCGCTTGCTTTTGCATCCTATATACGCGCAGGGGTTACGAAAGGCGCGCAGCACAGCATATGCGTACATTGCGCAAGGACGTTCATTCTTTGTGCTTACTAATTCTTCAGAAAAAGTAGCCAGACTTGTTCATTCTTTGACCTTAGCAATTCCCCTGAAAGAGGAATTAGCTTGCGCGTATAGTAATTTATATAGTAACCAACCTGGGTAACGTTTACTCAAATGCTTTGAGAAAGCACTGAACGGCAGGACCGCTACGCTTCAAGATATAGTCACCAGGTCGGACGGGGACGGCGCACAATGAACTGTTTAGTCCAGGTCCCGCCTGTGTGGGCTGTAACCGCGAGGTTTTCTTTTCTATTTCTATTTCTTTTTTTTTTTTTTTTTGCGAGATATGTGCGAGTCAGATGTGGGGATGGCGTCATTAATCTCACCGCCTTCTTGACGGCATCTTCCTTGGAGCAGCATTGTGCATCGCCTCCCGCGAGGCATTCAGAGCTGCGCGTCGCACAACAGGGGCTCTCGGTCCGAATTAACGGCCCAGGGAGCATCCCGCCCTCTACGCCATTGTGCGCCGCAGTCCGACCGTCCCACTTGGCCGGCCATGATCACTCAGCGCCCTAAGCCGAGTTGAAATATTGAGCGTCATCGAGCCCCCCGACGGCGCTCATACAGCTTCCGTGTGGCGTTGCGGAGAACAGATGAAGTCACAAATAATCGGACCCCCTGCGGGTCTGGGTCGCGACTGAATCCCAAGCGCGAGCCGGACGTCCCACAAAGGCCAGCACGCCTTTCAGCTGCGGCGGAGAAACGGGGAGAAGCGTGCGCGACTGGCTTCTGCGCGGCAGTCTCGCCGCTCTCAGTCAGGCTCGCCTGGCCGAAGGCTTCAATGCCCTGAGAATTTAGCGTTGTGGGGCAAAATCGTATACGGGGCTTCGTCGCTCGTAGGCCTTGCTATGCTTATAGCATTGAATGATCAGTCGAGTGCGCTGTAGATAGGCAGACTCGTGCGAATATCAGGGTTGGCGTCGAAAGATGAGACAGAATACGACGAATAAATACAACAGAGTGACTCTAAAAGCGAACACAAAACATTTGGCAAATTGTGGCTAAGTTAATGTGTAGGATGCGAGAAGCATACGCAACACCGATCAATAGAGATGCCTTGTGGCTAGAACCATTTGTAACACCCCGTTTCTCCGTGACGTCACATTACCTGTCACTCCAATAGAATCAAATTCCATCTAAGCAAATTACGAGCTCTATACGTCAGACCGCTGTGCGTTTGACTACTCAGTCAACTCCACAACCGTGCGTATGTTTATCTCCGTCAGTATCAGATAATTAGCCGTCGCAGTTCTAAAACAAGTGACATGAAGCCGCCGGTTCCCGAAGACGTTCGAGGAGGCCTCAACAGGTTCAGCAGAACCAACGTGAAATAAATTTTAGCGGCTCAAATATTTGTCTGCTTAAAAGGAACTATCCTTCGAGGAAGTTCCAACAGGACAAATAACTCTGAAGCACGGTTTACGCAGAAGAGTGCGAGAGGCCGGGGCCCTCCAGAAATGTAGTTCTCACAACGAGATCAGCCATTTTGCAGAGTTAGTGGCGAAAAAATCGACAAACTAATGGGAGAGTTATGTGGAGTACGTTGTCATCTCGGAGTCTGAGTATTTTTAATTTGTCTAGATTACTTGCTTTGGATTTTCTTCTTGTTTTGCTGTTCTCTTCTCTACTTTTTCCTCCTTTCTCTTGCCAGTTTTAATGGGTCCGGCCCCTCGAAAGGAAGTCGTCCGTACGCCACTGCTACGAGGTAGGATAAATCCCTAAGTAAAGGCGATCGTGTTTAGTGTATAGCGGCCGCGAATGCTTAGTCTCTAGCGGTCGTTTCGACACCGTCCAGGTACACAATTCTGAGATTGGTCCACTTCAAAGGTGTCCTCTGTTTACGGGACCAAATTGACTGAAGGAAGACGACCCGGACGGATGTGGCACAAATCAACCGTGGGTTTTAGCGCAAATGACACGCGACAGGAGCTACATCACGACCACGCCTTGAAGCGGAGGCTGAACGGACGCATTCAAACGGGCACAACTAAAAAATCCGCCCTATGTACACTGCGTAAACTCCGTAAACTCCGTAAACTCCGTAAACACCACCCTATGTAAACTTCGTCCTATGTAAACTGTAAACCGCGGAAAAGTCGCGTGCTTCGGGCGAGTCCTGCAACGACGATGCAGGAGACGGGATGGTATGCGTGTGGCACTGCATCTGTCCCAAGTTCACAGTGCCAAGGCGGACACTCCTAACATCTTTGTGTATGCCACATCACGAAGACCTTGAACTGAGGCCAGTTTTGGACCATTAGTCGGACCTACGTCAGGCCGTACGGGCTACCAAAGCTCTGTTGGTGTCCTTGCGTAGCACTGGCTTGTACCAAGTGTTGTGATTAACTTCACTGCCAAGCTCTGTATATGAGCTTGAAAATTCGTGCGTGTCATCTTATTTATTTATTTATTTATTTATTTATTTATTTATTTATTTATTTCCCCAACCTTCGTGTTCTTGTTTCTTCATATGGCGCAGCAAGCTATGCGAAAAGGTTTGGCTGTCCTCGCTTCTACCAATAAAATGCATTCTCTCTCTCCCTCTACGGGTGCGATGATTTTGGGTTTTTTGGGGGACTTGGTGGGTCAACACGCTTACTGATATGAATTCCCGGTTTTGCGTTTCCTTTCTAAAGGGCCCCACTATAACGTCACGAACACCTCCACGGCGCCCCCTCCGGAAATTGTACTACCTGCACAATGCCACAGCAACCACGCCATCCCAGCACCCAAAATTTATCCGTTTCACACATTCACCTCTCCTCCGCCTCACCACCGCCACAACTCACGTTGATCCAACAATACTATCAAATGACACGGGGCTCAGAATTATCATTAATGCACAAACTGCGACCTTATCTCATATTTCTGCGGAATATTTCTCACGTGCTCCGAACTCCAAATCGACATCCATACAGATTGACCCTCCTACTACCCTACTCCTCCACTGCCCTTCCTCCCCCCGCTGGCCTCTGGCTTTCCTTTCAATTAAATAAGTCAACAACTATACGCTGATTTACCGACACCCCCAGGTCAATACGCTCGAAAAAAAAAATCAATCAATCAATCCAGTTCAATTCATAATCGACCGGAGGGCGAGCCGTTGCGTACCGCGCCCCATGAAAGCGCTGACCTGTATGTTTACATGCACCCGGTTCAACTTGTTTGAGCGATAGTTTCGACGTCAAACCAACCTCCTTTGTGAAATTTTAGCTCTAATAAGAGAATAAAAGGCGAGTTCAAAACAGCCATTTTTTTCCCGCTCTCATTACTAGCATTATGAAAATCTGGAGTTCAGTATATTCCAGCGGGTATACTGGGAACCCGTTTCCCAGAACACGATGAATTTCAGCAACCAGTAATAAGTCGATGAATCAATCAAAGAATCACTGAGTGTTTAATAATAATAATAATAATAATAATAATAATAATAATAATAATAATAATAATAATAATAATAATAATAATAATCAATCAATCAATCATGTTTATTTACGTGCCCAGGAACAGCCAAAGGCCTGAGTGCTGGCGCATGGATAGTTACATAAAAACAAAGTAGAAGAAACATATTGCAAGAAACAAACAAGCGACAAGACAGGCAAATTGAAGTAGTAGGGAAAATGACAAATAAAACACGTGGAGTGAAAGTTGGGTAAAGGTAAAAAAGAAAAACAAAGACGCCATTGAGGCTCTGCATGTTGTAAAAACCGCACAACAAGCAAAGCAACAAAGCTTAACAGTAATACGACAAAACAACGGCAAGAGTATAGAGAAAAGTGATAAGACAAACAAATCACAGGAAACAGTTTCAAAAATAGGCAACTATCATTTGGTTAAAACAGAAACGCGTATAAATTCCAGGAATCGAGAAAAAAGAACGACAGAGACATCATGGATGTTTAACATACTGTATTGAACAGCCCAGTAATAAAATAATAATAATAATAATAATAATAATAATAATAATAATAATAATAATAATAATAATAATAATAATAATAATAATAATAATAATATAATACTACTAATAATAATAATCACAACCATTTGTTCTCAATGCGGTCATGATAAGGATAATGTCAAAACTACTGCCGTGGGTGCCGTCCCCCCAAGTATGCCACTGTTCGGCATGTTAGTAACAGTTGTGGCTCCTCCTGAAGGGAAGCTAGTGGCAGAGCGAAGACGACTATGGGTTGTTGAGCCCCAGTTTCACGTTAAAAAGGAGCAAGCCGCCCTTGTGGAGCCTCTGCAGCGTGCATCGGTTCTGCAGAGAAAGCAGGTCCCTACAATCTCTAAAGGCCCAACTTTCGACAGCGAAGGGATGAGGGTCTTCATCTCCCTGTTGGCAGTCCTCGCCAAGAGTTCTTGCCAAGAGTCCTCCCTCTCGGCAGTCCTCGCCGTCTTGAGAGCTCAAGAACGGAGAACACGAATTTGTGGCCCCCGGCACTGCTTCCACCAACGTGAGTACTCCCTGGAACTGTTCACCACCCTGAAGGCTTCCTTTCACCCTTTCACTTGCAGCCTTCGCTGCGTCATCCTTCGCATCTTAATCTTTTGCGTCTACTCGACCCCTTGCTTGGAGTGGGGTGGGCGGAGGAAGCTTTATTGGCAGCGTGTAAGGCCCATTAGAAAATGACTTGCAATTTCCTGGGAGCCTTGCGATCATAACGTTGATAAGCACAGAAAGCAGATGCCACAGCTCCACTACTCCTACAAATCGCCATCAATCCTCCGGCGGGTAGGTTTTCATTCGGGCGAGCTCCCTTCTCTTCCTGTACCTATTCCTCGTTGGGGGGCAGGTCGGCCTCAATGTAGTCCCTCAGAATCCATCGAAGCCGCGGAGGTGCGGGGTGGACCCCACTGGAGACCCGTTGCACGAGCACAAACATCATGCGCTGTTGGAAGCAAGGTTCACTTGTCGTGTAGTATAGCCGCATGTATAATATGTACATCATATTTCGCACGGATGTGCACGTGTTCCGCCTCGGGTTTCTGCTCATGCTGAGGTGCCAATATTTAGACTTGCCCTGAGTCTTCCCCCCCCCCCCCCCCCCCCCATGCGGCACCTCCAATGCAGGTGGGCCTAAGAACAAAGGCATGCCAAAGAGTTGAGACCCTGGTGCAGGAGTTTCAAAAGGCAAGGCCTGCGTTCCGGTCTGAATGAGTGGTTTTAGAACGGACTGTGGTCTAGGACCAGCCAGCGCAAAAAACTGAAGCACGTAGATTTAAGCTTCTACCTCTATGGACACCGATGCATGGTGTTTGAAAGGTCCATCGGGAAGCTCAGAACATACAGGAGTGAGCTCCACGCTTCCATCCACACAAATTTCGACGCTGACGATGACGGAGTTTGGGGAGTGCATGCTTCTGTCCTCTTCAGATGCCGGTTCTTCGTTCTGACTGACAAGCCGCACCCAGACGCGAGATGGCTCATCAGCCGCCGCGTTAGCGTGGAGCCACATGTGTTCGTAGAGGCCAAAGTGGTAGTAGAGCTCCAGCGGTAAGCACAGAGTGACCAAGCACGCTACCCTGCGTGCCTCTGCACTCTCCAGGTTACGGTACAGGTAGACCAACAGGGTTACTGTATACTCGGGTACTTTGTTCTGGTTGGTGAGCCTCAAGAGGAAAAATCAACACAGGCACAAAGAGGATGGGTGTCCCCTGGGGTCATAAAGGCTCACCTACCGCTCTTCCAACTCCTCGGCGTGGGCGTTTCCTTCCTTTGCCCTGAACATGGCTAGTACAGCAGCCTTAACAATCGGATTTCTCCGGAAGGAATGTGGCGTCCATCTAGTTGGACATTGGGAGTAGACCGGGGAGTGCGATGTGATCTTCAACAGAGGCGGCTGCCCAGGCGACTTGCGTCGTGGAGATAGTGGCCAGCGTCTCAGTGATTGCCACGCTGACGAAACGATACTTGGGAAGAAATCATCAGTGACGCCAAAAAACCAACTCGGGAAATTTGAGTTCTTTAGTCAAGCCCGTTATTCAACATCAGTAAGGAAATATTAAAGGAAGTGGAGGAATACAATTACCATTGTCCATTCCCCAGTGAAACCTTACCCCAGGAGAAAGAAAAATCCCAATCTATAGTTTCTGGACGCTCCATGTCAACTCTGGTGACGACTGGAGTCAACATACTGAGACATCCGGATGCGCAAAGCCGCAAGCCATTTCTTCCGAGTATGTTTCTTGGAGAGATAGATATGCTTTCGTATTTAAAGATTTTTGTAAAACTTTTTACTTATATGCTGACCATTTTGTCGTTCTATACGAAGTTGGCTTTCCTTCGTTCCAAAAAGGTTTGCAATTAAGCGATCTTTAAAGGGTCAGCTTTATTGTTTTGATTCGCAATGCTAGTGACGCGACGCATGAAGCATCTCAAGACAGTACTAGTCGATGTCCAATAGGGCGAAGAATTGGCATAAGCTGGGCTGGATTCGGCGAGCATTAAAAATACCAACAAACACGGAGACGATGCTCACGCCGAGAAATAAAATTGACATTCGACGCATATATGCTTTCTCTGCACGCTCCCGTGTGGAGCAGAGACATAGAATCGAACGCAGCTCCTTAAAAGACAACTTTGATTATCCCAAACGCCGCGGTAAGATGTTAGGGTGATAAAGATATAAAGTGAACAGGGCAAGCAAAAAAGGTTTAATTTCTGGCTCAAACAAACAAAAAACTCCCCCCACCTCCCCGAAGGGGATCGTGCGGAAATGCGAATGCATTGGGTGCACCGATGAGTGCGCTGCGAGTAATTATTATTAATGGCGTCCATCGCTATTAAGGCGCCAGTCGGCAAGCAGTCACGGAGAGAGGCGCGCTCCACTGCATTTATATATATTTCCGCGCGCAAGCGAGCGGAGAGAGGGGTACGCGGAGAGGAGTGAGAGACCCGCGCAACACGCCCGCCCCGCGATGCGAGCGCCCTCACACGCCCGCGCGCGCTCCTCCTCTCCCCTTGCCCTCCGCTACTCCCGCCCGAGCTACCACCTGCTCCGGTTGCTAGGCGCGCCACAGCTGTTGCTAGGGGCGAGGAGGAGCGCGGAGAGATAACACCTGCGGGCGCACGCCGGCCAACGCACGCACGACAACCCCGACTAAGAAATGCATTCGCATTTAAAATAAACAGGGCAGTCGTGCAGGGCGTGTAAAGGACGGACAATAGACAGGGAATGCAAACAAGCAACAGGGCTTGATCACCCAGGGACAGGACGATAAACAACTAGGAAAAAGAACACTAGCGGCGGAGATGAAATGCTCTGGACATAACTGATTCGTCCGATGCAGGGTAGGGGTAAATGGTAGTCACTTGAAGAGGCCTTCGCAATGCCGTGCCCATCCAACAGCAAATGAAAAATACTCTCAATCACCGCCCGTGCTGTAATCCCTCCATCCCTCCCTCCCTCCCTCTCTCACACACACCCGCACATACATACACACAAGCGCTCCCCCCCCCCTCCCCCCCCCAGACACACACGCACTTGTCCCTGTACCATTATAATAACACGTATTTACTCATAAGGAAGTAGCAAAAAGCCTTTACTTTTTGATCAGGGAAACTGAAGGCCTTTCATGGCTCGGCACGCGTAAGTCCATTGAAAAATTCACCGGACACTTCCCTGTTTCTCTGCGTGGGGCGTACACACCGTCGCACTGTCGGCCGCCTCAAATCTTATCAAGCTCCCCGTAGTCACTTCCCTTTCCTCGGTGGTTGGTAAAGTCCACTAGTTCTGGAACCGAACTGTTGCGTGCATGCGCCGACGAGTTGAACTGCACCTCAGTAGCTGCGAGCCGCGCCATAACCGCGTGTGGCGGTTCCGAGGCATTTTGGTTCTTTGAGCGATGTTTCGACGCGACGGCCACCGATACCGAAATGACGAAGGCAGCAAAGATGATGGATCCCACGATAACGGGGGCCTTGGCGCTGCGGCGGCTGTGCTGCATCAGCGACCGGATATCGCCTCCCTGGAGCAGGAGCTCCGTGCCAGAAGAAGCGCTCCCGAACATCGTGACCGCGGTCTCGTTGAGGCGCCCGGATCTTCGCAGGGAGGCAAGGGGGGAGTGTCAATCCCGGAGGCCGGCCTAGGGAGCAGAGTCGCTGAGCCGGTGGACACCGAGACCCTTCTGGAGCGCGCCGCGTGAAGCCTTTGCTCCATCTGGTGGTGGCGCCTGTTCCGAGGAAAATGAAAGGCCCACGCCACATTGGAGGGGAAAAATAAAGACGCGACTCATATGAATGAAAGCAGCACTAAATTCCGACAGACAGATAGGCAAGAAGCAGAATTGGCGCGTGCACCTATTTCATGATCGGGTGCAACAGCTCGTACATGCCGCAGTATGAGTGAGAGCATTCTCTCCCTACTTTCTTGGGCGTTTACGACACCTATGCCTTTGTAACAGAAGGGAAGATGGAAGCATCCCTGAGACCATTTCCTTGACCGTGCTACAGCGACGAAGACAGGCAAGTGCACTCGCCGAATCTCCTATTATTAACCACGCGCCGTTGACTCTGCCGCCTGCTCACAAGCCTTGGCCAGTCCCCCTTCGTAAGTATGCGACACCACCCTACTTGAAGGAGGAAAAGAAGAAGTCTCTTTCGAGTGGAGGGTGCCCGTGCAGTTTTACATTGGGTTTGGCAAGTTTGAATGGTTATGTAATTGTGACAACTGATGCATCGCAACGTGAGGAGAGGGTAGGTATGGGCATTTTTAGTCCACAGCCTAACTGGGCAGTCTCGCTGCGTTTACCAGACTTCACTCCAATATTTCAAGCCGAATTCCTGGCGGTAGTACTGGCCTTAAAAGAAGTGCCACCGCAGCACTTGAATACATCTATAATTACTGATTCTCTATCGGTCTGTTCCCCTTTGGCATCATCGCAAAATTTACCACTGATCCGTGCAGTCAACTTTCTAATGCCTTCCCATTTAAAGGACATCTGCCTCATTTTGGTTTCCGGGCACAAAGGTTTACTCCTTGATGAAGAGGCTGACTCTTTGGCGCGATCGTCTTTGGATGGCCCTTCGGTTGATCTTTGCCCTGTTCCGGCTAGTGTAGTAGGAGCAAGGTTCCGTAGGTATCAGCGCCTAACGAGAACGCAGAAAGGGGTCATCATTAATTTTGAAGAGTATGCCATAATTGGAATCCCCATTTGCATGAATCCCGTCAATGCCAGGTCACATTAACCAACTTCAGATGTAGGGTTCCCCAGCTGAACTTCTATATGCACAGGTCCGCCCTATGTGCTATTTGCGATGAACATGAGACACTATAGAGCACTTCCTATTACATTGCCGTGGTTTTTCAATTATCAGACAACGTCACCTTGCCAGGCCATTACAACGAATTGGACTTCCTCTCCATGCCCGTACTACTGTCGCTAGGGGCCACATAACTGGGATATTGTCACAGAGGGGTGGCTGCAGCCATTCATGCATATGTGTCCGAGACCAGGCGTCTGCCCTGTTAGCCTCGATTATTACGGGTACGTTTTTTTTTTCAAATTCAACAAAAACTTTCAATTTGTAACCAATTCTTTCTTCTAACCTCGCGATGTTACTGGATGCAAATGGATAGGTACCCACTTTTAAGTTGTGAGCGGGCGCATTACCCCCTTCTTGCCCGATTCCTGGCCAATCACCCGCGTGGGTATGCATCATAAGACGTGGAACAACAACAACAACAATGGAGTTTTGTTTTTCGTGGCTTAGCAGAGAACCCAAACGCATTGCCTTTTTCCCAAATGGTCGCCTCGTTCCAATTAGCAGACTGTTATGAGGGGATCTTCGGTTACTATAAATAAAGCCAGATCGTCTGAATGCAATCGGTGCCACAGCTGTTTGCATGCACTTCGTCGCCTGAAGTTTACAAATTAACTCCCTGGGTCAACAGGCGGCTCACCATGCACTGAACGATCACGCTGGGAATACGCCCCCTCCCTTAATAATCAAATCAAATCAAGTGTTATTGCTAACAGTGTCGATATGTTGACGGTCACTCGAGCAAAAAGCTGTAGAGACAGCTTGACAGGGCCACAGCGCCGATGCAGCAGCGGCAACCTTGGTAGGAAACAATACACTGCACAACTTCGCTTAGAACGAGTTTTCGCTATTCTATATTATCCATCTTGGGATACTGTTGGTTTAGTTGGTAAATATTATAATAATGATAAAGACAGTACAACGTAGACAATTACGTGTACGTGCTAAACTCGCTGAGGGTGTCATCCGCAAGATTCCACTGGGTAGGATAAACATCGGCGTTATAGTAATTATCCTGAACAATGCCCCTCTCTAGTACGTACGTAAAACGTTACGGGTCATCATTATTATCATCGTAGAGGACCCTCGACAGGAGGACGATAATACACGCGTTTGAGTCGTGTTCAGAGGAATTAGGCGGCCCAGTTACTTCCGGTCGAAGGCCTCTCCTAATCAGCCATAAGGAGGGCCGCCATGCCTCCAAGTACGTCTCTCCGCAGGATAGAGGAACCGAGAGTCGTGGGCAGCCAGCGACCAACCTTTGTGGAATGGCCGGCAGCAACCTCATATGCGAACCCCGGAGACGCCGAAAAAGTGGCCAGTGCGACTGCCTACGCTGCGTACGGGCACTACTTGGTGCCATTAGGATAGTCTCTGCTCACGTGACCTGCGCTATTTCAATGAGACGAGCTCAGCCACTTAGAGAGGTGGGATAGTGCTTTTTATACGAGCGGTATTCATCGTCCGAGCAGCCGTGAGGGAGTCTGCCAGCGGGGTGGTCAGTGAGATGTTGGCCTTAAACTCCACGGCGCAATTCTTCTTGAAAGCCGCCTCTTTGGAAAGTGACTTCTCGTTCCTCGAGCTCCACCCAACCTGTGACTGGAATGACGCCACTTTTCTTTAGGTGAAATTTGGTCTTGGGGATAAGGAGATAAGCGAAGTAAACTCAAACATTAAGCAGGTGCCAGAGCAAGAGGTGGGCCTTTATGACCTCAGCGAACACCCATCGTTGATCTTCCTGCTTCGCACGGTCATTCTGATGTCGGCCAATTACAGGAAAGAGCCCCACTGGACAGTGGGGCAAGTGGAGGACCATGACGTGGACGGTGTGGAAGTGCACTCCGTGTAGGAGCTGGGTCACTCCGTGCTGTACGCTGGAGCTTTACCACGTGATCCGCTACGAACTACCTTCGGCCTCCCGCCAATGGGGAGGCCAATGACGAGCGGATTCCCGAAGGAGAAGCGGCATGAACTGTTCGCAAGTCGTCGTAGTCATCGTCGATATTCGCTTGGATTGCAGCTCTCGCCTGTATGTTACCGGCTGCCCAATGGATCTTTGAAGTCCCCTCTATCGGTGTCCATCCATGTTGAAGCTTGGACTAATGTTCTTGAGTTATTTGCATTGGCAGTTCCTGGATCGCCGGCTGTTCATAGACCACTAACTGAGGCCGGACCGCAGGCCTTGAGTCTTAAAACTCCTGCTGGGACTCGACTCTTGGGAGTGCCTGTGTTTGTACGCACGCCTGCAACGGAGGTACCCCGTGACCTGCAGGAGAGTACTCAAGAAAAGCTCAAGTACGGGGACCTGGGCGTGACCATTGTGGAACAGGGATTTGTGAAGAACCGGATACGGTACACGTGCACATGCCCTACATTACTTCCAACAACAGATGGTGTTTGTGCTCTTCCGGAGTGTCTCCAAAGGGATCAACCCCGCCCATCCGCGCTTGTCCACGCGCCTCCGACGGCCCTTGACCGACTACGTGAAGGCCGTTCTGACACCCAACAAGGAACAGGCCCAAGAAGAGAGGGGAGTTCGCCCGAGTGACAAGCTGCCCTCCGGAGGATAGATGGCAACCCCTGGGATTTGGAAAACTGTGGCATTTTCCACACGATTTCGCATGGATATGACCAGGAGGAATAGCGAAAAAATAGCTTTTACAGGTTGCCAAACACCGCCCCAGTGAATCCTTCTCCAGCGCAGAGAAGGCTGATAGCGAGATGGTGAAAAAAAGCCTTCAAGCCTCCAACATGGTGAACAGGACCGTGGAGTGCTCGCGCTGATGGTGGACACGTCGGAAGGCCACACATTCAAGTAATAAGTTCTTCAGCCTGCCAAGCCGAGGGACGTTTCGAGGGCTGTCAAGAGAGAGGTGAAGTTCGACTTATGAGCTGGGTGCCCGTCGGTGCCCACGTTTGACTTTCAGTGCAGATCCGATTCCCCTGTCATATGCCTTACACGGAAGGAGTGCCGCCTCTTGTCCTAAAACGGCCTTCGAACTACCCGAATGGCCCCTACCTTCTGGCACTAAATTTCCTTCTGCAAAGAGGAGCTGCTGAACCTCAGTCTCAAAGGTTCATGACCTTCTCGCGGGAATGGTTCCAGGTATTTTTCACTGCGGCAGACATCGTGATATGAGCTGTTGCCGGTGCGGGCCTACGGACAGACGCTTATATCAAAGCGCATGTATCGTAGACTCAGGAGAGCTGCATTCGTTATTCCAAGAGAATGGGAACAATCGATACAGTAATGGAACACGTGGCAGCATTGTTTTATGCGCCCCTTAGCAGGATTATATCGATATATACTGTAATTGTTGTTATTATTGTTAATGTAATATTAAGCACAATATAATTTCGTTTCACTATTGGTCGAATAAATTTACCATGTTCAATGCAATGGCCTTATTGGCTTTGTGGGAGGTTATCAACTGTAATATACACAACTGTGTATTTGATAACGCTACAAAGGAGAGTGAAAGAAAAATGCATGTTTTGAAATATCACTTCCTTTTTCCTCGCTTCAGATAAATTTGCCGCAAAAAGGAGGTTGCCTGTTTTAACTTTATTGGTCAGATATTGTGCTGAACCCATCGCACATACTTGGATGTAAATATAAGCCACTCGACACGGACAACGTACCTCCGGCCCATCTCGCACACGTCTTGCGTGGGCAAGGTGCTGGAGCACGTCCTGCTCAACAGGTGGAACGACTACCTGGAATGGCAGGTCACGATAATCGGCTTCAGACAGCACCTAGGCACGTAAGATACAATGATGCAGCTCAAGAACCAAATCATCGACGGCAACACCGACGACAACAAAGCGATACTGGCTCTCGACCTGCAGAGCACCTTTGAGAAGGTGAAGCACTCGGCGATCCTGTCCCAGGTCTCCAAGCTCAACATTGGAGTAAGATCCTACAATTACACCAAAGATTTCGTCATGGACAGGACCGCCCAGTTGCGAGCAGGCAACCATCAAACGCAAGAGAAGAAGCACGGCAGCACCGGCACGCCCCAAGGGTCGGTCATCTCCATAATAATTGCGCAAAAAAGGGGAGACACGGACGAAGTGAAGACGGACATACACATGGAGCCATGTGTGTGTCCGTCTTTACTTCGTCCGTGTCTCCCCTTTTTTGCACAATTATTTTATTTAGTTACGGAGTACCAACATGCATAGGATGCTACCCTTAATACGGTCATCTCGCCGATGCTTTTCCACCTAGTAATGATCGGGGTGGCCGAGAGGTTCGCTAGCATCGAAGATGCCAGACATACTATCTACGCGGACGACATAACGCTGTGGGTAGTAGGTGGCAGCGACGCCCACATCGATTCTACACTGCAAGTGGCGGTCGACGCAATTGTGGAACAACCGGAAGACACCGGACTGAGGTGCTCGCCGAGCAAATCACAACTCCTAGTATTTCCTCCCGTCAGGCAACGCAAACCCAAGACCAACCCACGAGAAGGTGAATCCCGACTAGATCAGGCAACCTAATCCCAAAGGTCAGCAAGATCAGAATACTACGCATGGTAATCGAAACGCGTCGAAGAAACGGCGAAACCATTGCCCGGCTCATGGCGATAGCAGCGAACGCAGCGAACGCAGCGCGACAACTCAAACGAGTCACTCCCAGAAAAGGGGCACGAGGGTAGAGAGCCTAACCAGGCTCATTCACTTTTCCGTTATAAGCCACGTCGCGTATCTAGCCGCCCACCACAAGTGGTTGCAGCACTAGCGAGAAAAGATAAGCATCCTCATTTGAAGAGCGTACAAGACAACACTGGGGCTGTACGAAACCACGAGCACGACTCGTCTCCTGCAACTGGGAATACACAACACGCTCGAGGAAATAGCTGAGGCACAGCGCACCGCCCATCTTGAGCGGCTGTCTGCAACCAGGGTCGGGAAACAGATACCATGAAGGACCTAGGAATAGAATACCCAGACAGAACGGAAACGAAACTCCCCGTTCCAGACGAGATGCGGCGCGACATCCGGGTGAACCCGATGCCCAAGAACGTGAACGCCGAGTACAACAAGGGAATAAGGGCAGTGAGGGTCAAGGCCCTGGTCGACCTGCACGCCAACGACAGGCACGCGTGCTACGTGGACGCGGCCGAGTACGCCAAATCTGAAGAACGGCTTCACGGCAGCCGTAGACGCGACCGATGTCGTGCGGACGGCCGCCGGCGTGAGATGCACCAAGTCGGAACAAGCGGATGCAGTGGCCATCACACTGGCCATCTCGGACTGCGACTGTCACACGGTGCTGTGTGATTAGAGGCAAGGAGTAAGAACTTACGCCAAAGGCAGGATAGCAAAGGAAGTGGCACGCATACTGCAGACGGTTACCGAGAACGGCAGAAAAGTGACGATCAAGTGGTTCCCGGCACAAGCGGGCAACGCGTCGCACCGCAACGACAACCACAACGAGACGGCACACGCAAGGCACGAGCACTCCGGGACGGCACCCCGGCTGACTGCCCGACATGGTTCAGCAGCAAAGACCATATACTACAACGACATAACGAAGGCATTTCGCTTGGCTCGCAGATCTCTCCCGCCCCATGCTCGGGGTTACGTCGAGAACAAGCCATTTAATTCAGACAGCTCCAGACCAGCTCGGCAGCCCGTCACTGATGCATCGCATGTGCCCCGAGGCGCACCCGACCGACAAGTGCAAAATCTGCCGAGGAGATACGGCAAGCTTCACGCACATTCTTTGGGATTGCACCAAGAGCCCAGAAGAAGCCAAGTCCGGAAGGATAGAACTGGGCCGTCCAGCAGGTCATCGAGGCGCTAGCCCAGCAGGGTTCCGGCTAGCCGGGGTTACAATTGAGCCCGCCGCTGGGCTTCGTTTCAATAGGCTCCGGAACGATCGCCGTGTGGCGCTGAAATTACTAAGGTAGCGCCATCTTTAGATCTCGCCGCCTTTCGCCCTCGCCCGCGCTCCTTTCCTCCTTCGTTTTTTGCCATTTTCTTTTTCGCCGGCGAACGCCGCGCGCCATTGGCCAACGGCCAGTGACGTAGTACCTCGTCCCCGCGTTGTTTGTTTTTTCTTCTCTTCGCCGCCACTGCCCATTTAAACTCGCCATTTTAGGCTCAGCTGCCTCTGAGCAGGCCTTATCGAAGCCGCCAGCGTATAAGAACCGATAACAACCGAAGAGTCAGCTGCTCGTTTCAAATAAGTGTTGCGTCGGCGTCACTTTATGTAGCTTCGCGATGCTGAGTTGTTGTGCCTTCGGCTGCTCGAATAAGGTCAGTGCAGTCACGGCCAGCTCGGCTGTAGCAAGCTATAATTTATCAAAGCCCACACATGAATCAATGTTAGCTGTACAGCATAAAAAGGATTCACAATTGCGCTTGTTAGCGTGCTTCTGGCTTTGGAATACAGTAGTTATTATAGAACTGGGCACTACAGCTAATTGTAAGCTGAGCGCATTCTTTAAGTGCGCGTTCTTTGTGCCAGCCTTTTCCAGATATGCCCGACAGGGCCTTACTCGAAGTAATTGTGAACGCCAATCGCACGAACATTGCTATGCCCCGGACACACTGCCAAAAGTACAGCCGTCATGGGCTAGGCCAACGAGGAGATGCGAGAACTTTGACCTTGACAGCAGCCTATAACGGCGTGAAGGTGACATATATTTTGAAACAGCGTCAAAGCACCGGAAAGTGCACGGAATAAAGGTGGCATGAATGTCAGTAGCTAATGCGGAACGCACACTGAGCGCTGCCTAATGATCTACAACTAACGCAAGAAACGCGAACGCAAAAAAGCCAGCGCAGCGCTCGAACTGCCGCGAACCAAGGTCACCACGAACCATGCGCAAGCCCTCTGTGCAGCGCTTGCACGACCACAACTTAATCAAGCAAATGCAAGAACGGAATTACTGTAACAGAGCAATTTGAAACGTCCGCGGTCGATCCTTTCGCGTTCACGAACTATCCTGAGCATGCCGCACACGTAAACAAACACCGCGCTGTCCGTATGCGCCAGCGGCATCCATCCGGCAAATATTCCCTTCTACACAAAATAATACAACAAAACAGCTTCACTTATGGCATGTTGGTAATACGGGGCTCTAGAAATACTATGTAACAGAGCAGTTTGAAACATCCACGTTCGATCATTTGGCGTTCACGAACTATCCTGAGCATGCCGCACACGTAAACAAACACCGCGCTGTCCGTATGCGCCCGCGGCATCCACCCCGCAAATATCCCCTTCTAGACACAAATATACAACAAAGCAGCCTCACTTATTGCGTGTTGGTAAAACGGGGCTCTAGAAATATTATTAATGCTACCAAAGAGCGATTGCGGCGCGAAAACAAGAGCAAACTGCACGAAAAACTGCAGCGAGCGGCCCGAAGCGTTGCGAGGGCGTCTGCTCTGAGGAAGCCAACAAACATGGCGGCCCCGCCGCGGAGTTAAAGGGACCGCAGCGCCGCGGGTGAGGGGAGAGAAAAAAGAGGAGGGCAGCGGAGAAGGAGGGAGCAGTTGGCGCTACCTTAGTAATTTTAGGGACCGGGAGAAAAAAGAGGAGGGCAGCGGAGAAGGAGGGAGCAGTTGGCGCTACCTTAGTAATTTTAGGGACCGGGGAAGGTCCCTAAAATTACTAAGGTAGCGCCAACTGCTCCCTCCTTCTCCGCTGCCCTCCTCTTTTTTCTCTCCCCTCACCCGCGGCGCCGCGGTTAAAGGGACCTCCACAACGTGCGCCTTTCACGCAAGCCCCCCCCCCCTGTCGCTGACTCATGCTTTCACGTCTCGACAAGCCCAGGATCTCTGGCGCCTATCTATCGGCGCGATCAACCTTCGATGGCGTGCCGACGCAACAAGCCAAGACCTGCCCCAAGGACACAGAAGCCCCGCGTCCGCTGGAGAGACCTCCTCTCTCCCCTCTCTCGGACTCAGCGTGCGCCACTACTACCGACTGCTCACGAACTCTGGAAAGAGTGTTGTGTGCGTCTGTAACGTTCGTGGCGTGTGCACGATCTAGAGGGAACGCTGTTTTGACCGTTGGCGCTCGTCTTTCACGTGCTAGATCAGAGTGAGGATAGCAGGCATTTTCTAGAGCCATACGTACGTGAGCTAGTGGTGAACGGTAAACCGTGCCGAGTTCTTAGCGACTCCGCGGCGACGGTAGACATGATCCACCCTTCGTACGTTGCACCGGATCAGCTGACGGGACAGAGTGTTTGGGTGAAGCAGCCCGTAGCAGCACGAAACGTGCGCCAGCCGATTGCTAAGGTCAGCATCGGAGGTCCGTTTGGTGAACTTGTCACGCCGCGGTGGTATCCCCACAACTTCTTCCGGAATACAGGTACCTCTTCTCGAACAGGTCGGATCAGCTGTTACGCGACAAGGGGTACAATTTCGAGAAACTGCCGAGGAAAGAGTCAGCTGAGCTCGCTGCGAAGCGCTCAAGTAACGATAGTGTCGCCACCTCTAAGAGGAACGGCGAAACTCAGACAGATAGCGAGGATGGGGCATTTCCGGAGGCTCACGACAGAGGGCAGCGTAATACACTGTGTGTAAGCACCCTACAGTGAGCGGAGTTGTGTCAGCGTCGTCGTGTTCCGAGTGCTCAGGTTAACGGGAGGCCTTGAAAACGTCTACCGACCCGAACGCGCGCAGTTCGCAGGCTACCGACGTTCCGCGGTAAAGCCTAAACCGTGACGTTAGCGAAAGCGGGCAACACGAGTCTGTTGAAACGGCGGTTGTTTTCCGGACGCGAGTTCCGAACCGAGCAACGCTGTGGCAGAGCCGGCAGTCGAGACACTGAACGGTTTTCACGGGGAAGCTAAGCGTAACGACGACGCCGCAACGGAGCGAGTCGCTAGCGTTTCACCTGAAACTCAGATACTCGATGTCAGGCAACGGCCAGCCGAGCACGTAGCCCTTCTGGTGTCGCCTGGGGTTGAGCCGTCGTCTGAGTCCGGGCTGCCTGTGCCTAGATTGGCCTTGACAGACGGAAAGGAGAGCGAAAGCACCCTGCGGTGTTCGCTTGCCGACAGTGTCGCGAATAAGTGTGGCGAGAGCTCCTATGCGGGCCTGCCGAGTGGGAGCGGCGCTCTCCCGCTTTGCGCCGGGTCTCAGCAGACCACGCAGCGGCCGAGAACGAAAGCGCACGCCTTCCTCGAGCGGTGGAAAGCAGTGCAGTTCTCTCCACGTGCCCGAGACACGTCTTGGAAGAAGGCCGATGTCCTCTCGACCGGTCGCAGTCGCTTTCAGAGAACGGGCGCACCTAAAGTGCAGTACAAAATGGGGAGAGCTCAGGGCAATGACGAGAGCTTCAATCGCAGCTCTCAGTGCGAGAAGTGGCCTGTAGACGCCTGACTTTCTCAATTTCATTGGTTTTCCTGAATCAGGTTTCGCCCTTTACGATTACATTTCTTTTTGTGTGGGACATTTCCAATCACGCGAAATGTCACCTTTCAGGTTTGTATGCTTGTCTAAAGTACTGCTGGGCTAAAATATAACTAGTGTAGTTAGTTATTCGCGTATTTTATCGCCACTAAAAGCCTGGTAGAGCTTCAGTGTGGATTTGTCTTCGCACTTGATGGCAATGCGGTTGTGTCTTCCAGTGTTGTTCTGTTGCTTGGCTGACCAAGCCTGAAACGTTCATGGCAAGCCACTATTCGTCCAGTGACCGGCCCCGGTGAAGCTCCAGCACGGTGTCGTACAGCCCAGACCTGGAGTCGATCATCTGGCGAGCACTTCTCTCCGAAAGCATCCCTCTGGGCAGCGGTTGAAGACCCTTATCCATCGGGATCTCGGACCACCGGCGGAGAAGCTGTTACGATTGAGCCCGCCGCTGGGCTTCGTTTCAATACGCCTCGGCTGTGCGGCGAAGCCTCCGCTACGTGCGCCTTTCACGCAAGCCCCCCCCCCCCTGTCGGTGACTCATGCTTTCACGTCTCGACAAGCCCAGGATCTCTGGCGCGCCTATCTATTGGCGCGATCAACATTCGATGGCGTACCGACGCAACAGGCCCAGACCTGCCCCAAGGACACAGAAGCCCCCCCCCCCCCCCGTCCGCTGGTGGGACCTCCTCTCTCCCCTCTCTCGGACTCAGCGTGCGCCGCTACTACCGACTGGTCGCGAACTCTGGAAAGAGCGTTGTGTGTCTGTGACGTTCGTGGCGGGTGCACAATCTAGAGGGAACGCTGTTTTGACCATTGGCGCTTTTGGGTATAAATACGAGCTCCTCAAGCGCTATAACTCATTCCTGTTTGAGCAGTGAATCATTGCTGTCACTCTGCTCCAGTCTGTACTGTTACCTCGCCCGACGGGGGTTGTTCTTTGGCTTCGGTCCACCTCTCGCTATGAAGTAAACAGTTACGTTAGCCTACGGCTTCTGGACTTCTTCACGGCTGCAAGAGCGGCTGGCCACTCGCTTCACACCACGCTACCAAACGTTTGTCGGAGACGACGGAGCTCGGCTCGGGTCGGCCTTCCCGTACGCAACACCGGCAACACCGGCAACGCGAGCTCCGTGACCAAAGCAGCGCGGCAGGCGCTCCGAAGACGGCGTAGGCCCCGTCGGGGCGCGGGGCACAAAAAAGGTTTTCCAGTCCAATTCTAATATCGTTTCTCATTCCGTTTACCTGAATTCTAATTGGCGGAACATTAGCCTGCGCAGTTTTGCAAGGGTACAACATACTGGTCCCGTGATGCTAATAATTTTAACATTCACTATTCTCTACAGGGTGTTATATTTCCTCGTCGTATTCTCCCTCACCTTGCAGAGCTAAACCTGACATCCGTACAACTAGACAAATGGCGCGAATGAAGACGAAGGACGGAAAATCGAAGTTACAAGTTCAGACTTTCAACACGGTATATTGCGAAGAAAAAAAAACTGGCATTTTTACGTGTGGACGCTCTACACTTCAATATACCAGCCTATAATGGTCTTAATGGTCTTCTATTCTTTTCACTAGAGGGACACAGAATGTGTGCGAGGGGGCCGCAAGATGCACAAGCCCCTTGCATCGGCTCCAAGTTTCGCTCCCACTCACGCTGGCTAACCGCTACCCAGGCCATCGAGAGTGGTACCATTGTAATCGCTAAGTCACGAGGATCACCTGGACACCACCATCTCAGTCATCGAGCCACCAGGAGGTTAGATCGGAGTGCCCGCCGCCGCAGCTGCTGCGCTGGGGAGTTAGGCCTCACGCTAGGCCTAACAGAACACGCCATGTGCTCCACGGCGACAGCAATGGATACTACGTCATCGACGGAAGGAGAATCAACCTCCGGAATGCAAATTGGAACCTACGAAGGTACTACAAGCATCGAATTCCAAGGAGAAGACTTCGATCCCTCGGACACGGCCGGTTGGACTACCACCGTGCGACGTGGGACACAACAAGCCAAGTCAACCACTGGTGAGTCCTCAACCAATGCACGTCAATCAACACCACGAGAGAGAGTCACTTATCCCAAGAAGGTAGCCAATGTACTCACCAAGGCAGCCCGCATGCCACCAGTTATGCCGCGGGAGGAATCAAGATCATTGTTCGGCCACGCGGTGGACTTAACCTAGCAAGGACAGAGGCCACGATAACGATGGCTGCCATTTTGGCGTCATATGGGATACCAAGACAGGAAGCAAGTGCTGATACCATATGCACTAATAATGCCCAGGATATTATAGTGATTAGCACCCCAGCTCACCAACGGGCAGTGCAATACCTAAGAATGAAGAGCCTACTGATTGGAGACAAAACCCATGAAATATGCACGTATCAAGCCGCGCAGGAAGATACGGTGAAAGGAGTGATCAGAGGAGTGGCTATTGAAGACACTCAGAGGGATATAAATGCCAATATTATCAATGAATTCAATCCATTTGCACTGCAGGCTCACAGAATTGGTACTACAACTACAGTCATAGTGCTTTTCGAAGGACATAAGGTACCGAACTATGTTACATACGGCCCCTTGTTGCTCAAATGCAGCCTATACCGAAAACATTTTGATGTCTGCCGGCAATGCGGAAAAATAGGCCATAGAAGCGATGTATGCCCATTTCCAGACACAAAAGTTTGCATAGCCTGCGATTTAGCGAACCCTAACGCTGAGCATGCCGGCCATTGCCAACCCAAGTGCAAGTTGTGTGGCGGAAGTCACATGACCGGGGCTAAAGAATGCACCAACAAATTCAAAATTCCTTACGTCGTTAAAAAAAGACAATGGGCCCGCAAGCTATCGGACGGTCAACAGCTGCGTCAACAACAGCTGCGCGAATTCAGCGAACTTGACGCAACAAGCTTCCCGCCTCTGAGACAGCAGTCAACTGAAAAGAACAGTAGGAGTAGATCTACAACCAGGAACATTAGCAAGAAAAGAGATGGTAGCCAGAGCACCAGAAGTGCAAGTAGGCAGCACTCTCAAACACGAGAGAGAGTAGCCTGGGCAGACACCCTTGAAACCCCACAAAATACAATGGCACCAAAAAGTTCCGACGAATCAGCTGTTCTTAAAGCCCTTAGAGCCGAAAATGAACAATTGAAGCAGAGAATCACAAATCTCGAAATGACAAACAGATCAATTAACGAAAAGTTAGATAGACTCCTGACGCGACAAACCCGCGAGCAGCAAGCGTCACCTGCCCCAGGTCCTGTTCCAGAGCAGGCGCGCACGACTGAAACAGAGCCGACCAGCAAGCGCAGGGCTGTTGACCCAGCCCCATCGAACACTGCTATGTCTACCCAAGACCGTAAGCTGCGACTCCGGCAGGATAAGCTAGAGGAACGACAGGCAAAGATGGAAGATCGGCTCGATGAATTCATCAAGACCACAAACGAAAGGCACCAACAAGTACAAAGTATCCTCGTCCAAATTTAAACACAGCTGGCCACAATTACGGAAAGACTCAACACCAACGCACAGGCAGCAGAACAGCACATAGCCCCGGGACCACCGTCAATGTCGGTCATCCAACAACCACAGCCACTACCCATCCCCTACCAGTCATGGTCGCCCCAGTAAAAGATCTCCTCATATGGCAATGGAATTGTAACGGGTATCAAAATAAGAAAGCGATCATACAGCAGCATCTTAAGAACATTAGTCGCAACCCGGACGTTATCATGGTCCAAGAAACACTCAGCGAGACCCCACCAAAGCTCTCTGGCTACCGCACGTATGCAAGCCCGCCAAGCACCCGTGCAGACGCCAAGGGAGCCGGACGTGGGGTCTGCATTTTCATACGCAAAGGGATCACCTATATAGAACACGACTTAATCGGAAGAAGTGCCATTGAACACTGCGCAGTAGAAATTGTCACCGGAAAGAAGCGAAAGGCCAGCACCTTTCTCGTCACCTTATACAGTAACCCTGCACATCGCCAGCAACGTTTCAGAGCGCTTCTGCACAAGGCGTCGCGATTGGCCCAGGATAACACACTGATCGTCGGTGGAGACTTTAACGCTCCGCACCAGAACTGGGGCTACCCGATATCGACCGCCAAAGGCCGCTTCTTGATGCAGGAAGGAACGGAAGTCGGTATGCACCTGATCACAGACCCCACTGACCCAACGCGTTGTGGCATATCTGTAACAAGGGGCACGACCATGGACCTCACTTTTGTCAAGAACAACGCACGGCACATCCAATGGAGAAACACTCACGAAGACTTTGGGAGTGACCACGACGTCCTCGAAATCGTCGTCCCCCTTCATGAAAGGACGCCAGCACTTCGAAAGCACAAGATCACGGACTGGGTCGCATTCCGCAAATCCCTACCCCAAGAGCGCATGGAAATCGACGATATTGATTGTTGGGTGAAAGCGGTCGTCCAAACGACATCGGACGTAACCAAAGAAATAGAGACTGACGACATCACACAGATGGACAGCCGCCTGGCCCATCTTCTTGAAGCCAAGAAATCTATAATGGCCCGCTGAAAGACGCAGCGTACGAACCGTCGACTCCGGAAGAAGGTGGCAATCCTTAATAGACAAATAGAAGCCCATTGAAAGGTACTATGCACCCAGCAGTGGCACGAAGTCTGCAATGCAGCCGACGGGCAGCTCCACATGAGCAAAACTTGGAACCTACTTAGACACCTCCTGGACGAAACCCGGACAAAGAGTCACCATCACAACACGCTCAATCGAATCCTGCACAGAGCCGTGGTAGAAATGGGAGAAAGTGAAGTGGAACGCCGGCTGGACGAAAAGTACCTGCCGACAACACCTACGGACAATCACCCGGAATACGCTGGAAACGTCAACGAGGACTTAGATCGCGATATAGAGGTCTGGGAAGTTCGAGCGGCCTTACAGAAACTCAACTGTAAATCGGCAGCGGGACCTGACCGGGTCACTAACAAGGCACTCAAGAATCTCAACGACCCTGCGATCGAGGCACTCACGAGGTATTACAACAAGTTCTGGCGCGAAGGCTGTCTCCCACAACAATGGAAGACTGCTCGCACTATCCTAATACCAAAACCCGGGAAACCGCCCAGCATCGAACATCTCCGGCCTATCTCTCTGACCTCATGCGTAGGTAAAGTTTTGGAACATGTATTGCTGAATCGTTGGCAACGCTACTTGGAAGACAACGCATTCTATCCCAACACTCTTGTGGGCTTTCGAGAAAAGCTGAGTACCCAGGACGCAATGCTGCTCTTCAAGCACGAAATAGTGGATAACACCTCCACAAGATACAATAGAGCAATACTAGGACTTGACCTACAAAGGGCATTTGACAAGGTTCGACACTCTGCAATCCTTCACCAGGTGTCCCACCTGAACATGGGCAAACGCACATACAATTATATCAGAGACTTCCTCACTGAGCGCTGCACTCAGATCTGCGCGGGTCATCTAGAAGTACCCGAAAAGCAACTGGGCAGCGTGGGGACCCCGCAGGGGTCTGTCATCTCCCCGCTGCTCTTTAATCTGTCCATGATTGGCGTCACCAACCGCCTCGAACAAGTAAAGGGTGTTCGGCACACCATCTATGCCGACAATGTCACCCTCTGGGTCTCGGGAGGCAGCGACGGTCACATTGAGGCCGCGCTACAGAAAGCGGTCGATACAATACAGGAACAACTCGAGAAGTCGGGCCTTGTATGCTCACCGGCTAAACCAGAACTCCTGATCATACCGCCAATGGGTCAGAGAAAGAAATACTATGCCCATAACATCCAGGTGCATACAAAGGAGGGGCAAAGAATCCCTGAGGTCTCAAAAATCAGAGTTCTGGGGCTTCTACTGGAGCGCGGCTGTGGTAACGGCGCCACGGTCACCAAGATCACATCAAAGGCAATATCTGCGTCCCACCTAATCCGACGCGTTTCAAACAGGAAAACGGGCATGAAGGAGAAAAATTTGCTGCGACTTATCCAATCCTTTTCCATCAGTCACATAGCCTATGTAGCCGCGTTCCACAATTGAAGACGGCAAGAACAGGACCGACTCAATGCAGCAATCCGCAAAATATACAAGCTCGCATTAGGCCTCCTCCAGAGTGTCAGCACTGAACGGCTTCTCGCCCTAGGTGTACACAACACTCTGGAGGAAATTGCGGAGGCACAACGAACTGCACAGCTAGAGAGGCTATCAGCAACACGAACTGGTCGATACATTCTCCATCGACTGAACCTCGCACCCACGAGAGAAAGAGAGACAACTAAGAACAAGATACCGGAGGAGATACGCCAACACTTGGTGGTGCCCCCGCTCCCGCGAAATATGCACCCAGAGCACAACCGGGAAAGGAGGTTGGCCAGGGCAAAAGCTCTGATCGACCATCACGCCAACGACAACGAGGCTGTATATGTAGATGCGGCCCATGTCAGCAGAGAAACACCTACGCAGCCACGGTGATCGCGGCAACGACGGGCAACACGTCAAGATCGCAGCATCCATCCAGGCTCCAAGTGCAACGCAAGCAGAAGAGATGGCTATCGCCCTGGCCATCACAATTCCTACGACCACGACAATCCCCAGCGACTCCAAGTCAGCGATAACGAACTATGCCAGGGGAAATGTGTGCGCGGCTGCTCTCAAATACGGGAACGCAACCTCACCATCTACCTCAAGTGGTTTTTCGCCCACATGGGGCCCCACATCTCTGGGAAGGGGAACACCAACCATAACGAGACTGCCCATGCTGCAGCGCGAGATCTTACCAACCGCACTGCAGCAGAAGTCGACACTGATACTTCGGAGTCGTACAACGCGGGCAAGGAACGCATGACTACCTTCAGCGAGATTGTCACCTGGTACCGACTCAGCAGGCGGACCATGCCTCCTCCACACCCGGGCCTAACTCGAGCGGAAGCAGTCCTCTACCGACAACTACAAACACACTCCTGTCCTTACACCAGCCCTTGCCCGATACGTCTGCCCCGAGGTGTACGAAACGGACATCTGCCGCCTATGTCAAGACCAGAGGGCTACACTGGCTCACATCTTACGGCAATGCAACAACGCAGCAACGGGAACAACGCTTCCTCAGGAAATAGAAGACGCCAAGTTCAGCGCTAACCTAGACACACAGCTCCAGGCGGTCAACACTATCATCGCAGCACTGGAGCTACAACGGCCGTTAAGTCAATGCCAGGAGGAGCCCACCAGGAGCAGCGCCCAGGAGACCACCGGGAGTGTCCGGGACCTGGATCGAGTCGCTCCTGGGATGTCCATGGACCCCTCTACCGAAGTCTAACCGTCGGCCTGTATTGGCGCCTTAACAGGTTGCCTCCTCATGTGCTTTAACATGAGTGTTCAATAAAGTTTCACTCACTCACTCACAGAATGTGTGCAGACGCAGCCTGATTGAGAACTATATTTTTTCGGCTTCTAATATTTGACGCTTGTCAATCTCTTCAGCCGGTTACAAAACTTCTGTCAAAAAGCGGTGCACACACACACACACGCACGCACACGCACACAAACACACGCACGCAAGCATGCATTCGCACACAGACGCACACAGACGCACACACGCACGCACGCAGACACACATACAGGCACACACGCACGCACACAAACACACACCCACAAATCGAAAGTACAGATACGCACGCATGCACTCGTTCACAGACGCACACACAAACGCACACGCACGCACGCACACGCACGCACGCACACACGCACGCACACGCCCTCACAAACACACACACACACACACGCATGCACGTACACACACACGCACACACACATGCATGCATGCACACACATGGACGCGCAAACACACACACACACACACGCACGAGCACACACACGTACATGCGCACACACGCACGCACACACCCACCCACCCACCCTTTTATCCACACGCACGCACTCACGGACGCACACAAACACACGCAAGCACGCACTCACGCATGCACACACACACGCACGCACGCACACGGACGCACACACACACGGACGCACACATACACACACGCACACGCACGCACGCACAGGACGCACACACACACACGGAAGCACACATACACGCACGCACACACACCCACGGACGCACGCACGTACTCGCACGCACGTACACACGGACGCACGCACACACACGCACACACGTACACACACACGCACTCACGAACGCACTCACACTCGCATGCACGCACTCACACGCACGCACGCGTACACGCACGCACATACACACACACGCACGCACACACGCATGCACACACGCACGCACGTACACCCACACCCACTCATGTACACACTCGCACGCACACACACACGCACGCACACACACATGCACGCACACACGCACGCACACACGCTCACGCACACACGCACAGACACACACGCACGCAAACACACATACACACACGCACACACACGCATGTACGCATACGCACGCACACACACACGCACACACGCACGCACGCGCACACACGCTCACACACACGTACGCACGTACACACATACGCACGCTCGCACCCTCGCACGCACACACACAGGCACACACGCACGCGCACATGCACACGCACGCACGCACGTACACACGTACGCAGGCACACACACACGCTCTCTCTCTCTCTCTCTCACACACACACACACACACACACACACGCACCCACACACGCACACACACACACGTTTTCTATTACCACCTACAACGACTTGCGTATCAAACAACACAGCCTGCCGAGATTCCAACAGCGTGGCTAACACATGTATAGTATAAGGCCGCACCATAACGTCGGTGTTGTCCTCACTTTCGACTTTCGTCTCCTCAATGGCGACGACGTGAAGGTCTTTCTCCGTACCAATGCGGTGCAGTTGATTTTCCCTCCTCTTAGCTGAAAGTCCTCGTATATTGAGGGTAGCTAGTATGTATGGACAACAATTTAGAGGGACCAGGCCGAGCTAAGGCGCTTACGTTAATCTCACACTGTATGATGTACGTTGGCCTCAAGGTCAGGCGATCTTCCTGCCGCTGTTCTTAGGTATCGACCTGATCGCTCATTCTTCTTTCCCCATCCAGCCTGCCACGGTCGCTCTACCTTTCACAGGTTGGGTTCTTCTGCAGCCTCCGGGCAATCGTGATGACGGCGCTTGTTTGACTGCACCTCGAAGTCTATCCTTCCGCTCTCGGCTTTGGTAGTTCCAGCGTTGGCCCCTTCTTGAGCGGCGGCGTCCGCCTCCCGGGAAAAGTCGGCTGGTGGCTCGCTGCTCTCCTGCTTCGTCCCTATCTTGCTATCTTCCTTTCCCGTTGTGGCCGCGCCCGTTGCCGTCCCGAGGTTAGGGGTCAGGGGTTCAGGTGTTACGGGCGCCGCTGCGCCTTTTGCTTTTTCTTCGTCCATAACGAGGTCACTGTTGTCTCCCTCCAAACCTCGACCGACCGCCCGAGAGTACGAGCGGGTGAAGTCAGCCTTCTCGTGCCCGATGGCGTTGCATTCACTGCACCTGGGTACCCGGCATTCTCGGCGAATATGCCAGGCCTTGTGAAACCTGAGGCACATTGGGGCTCGTCCAGGCACCGCGCGCGACGAGCGCAGTGCCGGGACCCAACCGCAGCTGGTAAGGCAGCCGGTCTGGAGTGACACCCTCGCGCAAAACAAGGCGCACAATCCGTGTTGTCGACTCGGAATTCTCAAAGTCCTGGAAACGCCGCTTGTCACTCGCCAATTCTTCACGTCGCCGTACTAGGAGAGGACCTTGCGTATGGTCTCGTTAGTCACGTTGATGGCGACCCAATGTAGCTTCACCCGGAGCTCGTGCCTTACAGGGTTTACGTCGAGGCAGGGTCGTCTGTCACTTTATCACTTCAGCGTCTTTCAACGGCTGTCTAAAGTCGTCAATTTATGGTCGACCGGCGAAGTCGCAACTCGCAATCCAGAACGACCACGCAATTTATCGCTTCTCCAGTGAGCAGGAGGGGGGAGGGGGGGGGGGGCAAACAGCACGGTAATCCTTTGGAAACGTAGAAGCCTATTCACTGTCTTTCGTTCTCTATGGATTCACCAAGGCCGGCGTCGGCCGTTATGCCAGCTCGCACGGAGCCAACCAACCTGCGTCCGCTCCTATCGGCAGCCGGAAACAGAATGAGTACGCTACCATCGCATTTGTGGCGCACAGTATTTCCTTTGGGTTTGTAGCGCGGTTGGCTTTGGACTTTGGATGAGTTGGACTTTGGCTTCGGACTTTAGCAGTTTGGATTTTGGGCTTTACGAGGGCGGATTGTGGACTTGACTTAACTCAGTTTGCATGGAGAAAGCTTCGCTTTTCAACCATTTTCCTTTTAAGAAAAAGGAAGACCTAAGATAAACTAAGTTGAGCCTAGTGAAGACCACTGCTGTTTTCTCAGTATTCGCTTTTCAATTGCGAAGGTGGCTGAATATTTTTTTCCTGGTTGGAGTTTACATGGTCGATTTTTTAAAGATAACAATGCGCCTCTAGCGGCCAAAGAACATTTATGAGTGAGCTTCGATCGCGTTCACATCGTTTGGTATACCAGTTTGTAATCATTATGCACGGAACGTCATGTGCCGTTGCATGGTGGCTCCGCTTTGTGCGGCTTCGGCCACGCCGCCATCACCAAAGTTAGAAACGCTGGCCATGACAGCGGCGCCGCGCGGCTGTCCCGTGGGGATCGGAGCACTTCCGAGAGAAACGGCCAGTATGCCCTTGCCATAGAATCACGTACCCTTCCAGCGAGCCTGCAGGTAACTGTTCACATGTTGATTTCGCCAAACGGTGGGAACACAATAACGTTGCGATCATTGCGCTGAAGCCCAAACTGTTGAAAGAGGAGAAACTTGTGAAACAAAAACACGCGAATCGTAGCGAAATCATCGCACGGAGAAGAACACAGCGGAGCGACAGCGCCGGCTTCTGAAAGAACGAAAAAAATACGTACGTGTGGCGCCTTATCTGAATTTTTTTTAAAGTAGAATTACTGAAATAAAAAAACAATGAAAATACCGAAAGGGAAATCAGGAATTGAAAAGATGGTGCAGCGTGCACTAGAGGTGCAAGGCTGGGGAAACAGCCGAGGGGGGGGGGGGGGTCGACCTAGCTTTTCCCCACACTGACAGCGGATCCCAGGAGAGAGGGAGCAGCCGGATCCCAGCAGTGCAAAACCGCTTTGGACGGCACTGCAAAGCAAAGATAATTAAAGTATGAACAGTGTTTTATTCAGTAGCAACCATCGTCATCTCTTTCGTCGTCGTCTTCCGACGGCGCAGCCGCGTAGGACAAATCCTGATGTAGCGCGCGTCCTCGCCTTGGCAGACCTCCACTTCTTCGTCAGCTGGTCCGGTGGCCGTCTCCATGTGTGGATTGTGAAGGGATGGCTTGACAGATTCGTCGTCTTCGCCTTTGGCGCGGCGGACCAGTGGCTCGCGTGTCGCTACACGACGACGACGGCGAATGCGGGAGCTCCTCATGTGGCGTAAGCCCACGCGCAAGCCCGGACGACGCCGGGCGGAAGCCACGAGGCACGCGCTCACGTGCGCTCGGGGTTTTCTGTCTACGCCGGACGGATTTGGGTCAGCCTAAACAGTTCTGCTGTTAATAAAACAGTTATGAACAATACAAATATAAACAGACAAAACACCACATGAATAAGCTAAAGGCAGAAAAAATGAAGCAAGGACGAATTAAAATACAAAATAAAAAAAAGGAAGTAAAATACTAAAGGGAAAATCAGGGGCGTTGAGGACTTAATGCGGAGATTGAAATAAAAATGTACAAAAGATCTAGTAGGTAAAACCACTGATACACTACCAGACCGCTCCAGCAAAAGCCTCCGAATTGTGGGGAAAATGGTCGTCCGAAAAATCTGGCAGCGATTTTATTAAATATACTGGAGGGCTGTTACAAAGCTTGGCAGTTTGCGATACCCTGGATTTCTAATGACCCCATTTTACCCCAGGCGCTTGGATGCTCGTTGTTTTACACGTGTTCATCAAACACTTCACAGCTCGCCTTCTCCCCTCTCACCATTCCACTTCGGTCCCGGCGGACTATCGGATAGTGGGAACGGAAGTTAGCCGACCCCGAAGGAGATCCCTGTAGTCGCGGCGCCACGAGAAGTGGACGGCGAGTGTCGTTGTGCGTCACCTCGCTCGGGTCTCGACGGAGAGCGATTGAGTCGATGCTGCGGACTGCGGCCTGCAGGGCAGCGCTGGCAGCTTTTTGCCTCCCTTTTCCCTCGCGGGCCGCGAGAACGCGTCGAGCGTCGAGGGTTCGGCACCGGGGAACAAAGTCTCTGCGGGGGTGGCCATGCCACGGGTGCGAGCCCGGCCGGTGGACGGGTCGCGGAGAAAGGGGGCTCGCACGCCTGGGTGTGCGTGTGTGTACGCTGGAAAACCGCTAAGTGTCCGCACGCTGACGGGCCGCTTCCTCGGGCACAGAAAGGCCATTGTGCCCAACTGTCAACACTCGAGCGGCGCCAACATTGCGGCAACACAGCGGGAAAACTTCCCATACCTGAGGGGGGGGTCTCCGCCGTTCGCATATACAAGGCTTACAATCAGGACGGAAGCTGAAAGCCCCGCGCCAAGTCAGCCCGGCGGGGGGAAGAAAAGGCGCGACGCAAAGGCCGAGGCTGCGGACCTCCGACCGCTGGCCGCGACAGCGTGCTTCTCGGCCGGGGACCTGACTTTCTGCCGTTGGAACGGCGCCGAGAATGGGAGCCAAATAATTCTACCGATCGCGCCTTTTTTTTCTCCGGGTCGCTGCCATTTTCAAGGCCCGCGACTCTCTGTGGAGCTCATGGCTCTGTCAAGCGAGCACGGACAGAAAGAGTGTTTCCTCGTTTCATTCTGTGGGACTGTAACATCTCAACAATCCTGCACCATATCGCGGGGGGCAAAGAGCGAGGCAAGCACAGGGAACACGGCTTCTGCCCAGGAGGAATTCGCACGAGGGAAATTGAGGTATCACATACATACCCAAAAAAAGACCACCGCTTCAATGAAGCCAGATGGAAATTTATGTTGGAAGGTTCAACCCGTAAGGGACCGTAAGGAAATCGACTTGTTTTAGCATTTTAATTAAACGATCATGCTATGGAGTGACTTAGCTAACGCCTAAACGCTGCTGCCAAATCGCGATGAACGTTTATAACAGCATGTCTGCCCATTTCGAGCGGCGTGACGTGAAGCACAGTGCACATTATTTCTTCACGCTGCAGCCGGACATCGTGTGACCACAGTGGGCAACTTGGAACTGGGAGAGATGAACAGGTCGGCGAAATTGGTCGCAAAATACACCGATTCCAGAACCTGACGAAAACCTTTCACAACATGAAGTTCTACGTGGCTTCTTTCGAAAGTGCCCGTAGGTAGTGGTGGAAACCAGTACTGGAGCCCGCGGATTCCGCACACCTCCCAATACTCACACTCACCCACACTTACTGGACCTGCCCCAGAGCCTACACACCACAACGTCACTCACTACCCCACCACGTATCCACCTGGGAGGCCTGGGTTGCCCACCTGGGCAAGACGACCTCGTCGTGGACAACCCTTCTTGACCACTTGCGCACCATCAGGGGGGAGATCGTTTGATCTCAACCTCATGGAGCGCGGACCCGGACACGGGTTGCGAGATAAATGTTTACTCTCTCTCTCTCTCTCTCTCTCTCTCTCTCTCTCTCTCTCTCTCTCTCTCTCTCTCTCTCTCTCTCTCTCTCTCTCTCTCTCTCTCTCTCTCTCTCTCTCTCTCTCTCTCTCTCTCTCTCTCCCTCTCTCTCTCTCTCTCTCTCTCTCTCTCTCTCTCTCTCTCGACCTTGTATTTATATCAAACCTCCATAATATAACCTATTCTGGAGGTTGGATATAAGTGCGAGATGACTAAGTGCGAGGTACACTAAAGTGAATTTTCTACAAGTTTATTCGGGGTTGCTTTTTGCAGTTTGACCCGTGTATATAATTCATTATTTGTCTATTTAGCACGAGTCTAGAACCTCAGCTAATTTGCCATGGGCGTAAATGTAGGCGAGGTTTTCATTACTGGATCCAGGGGCAGACCAGCCCTGCAGGAAACGCATTAGCTGTATTAATTACGTCCTGAAAATGACAGCCTTCCTTGGGCCAGCTAAAAGGGTAAATTTTGGTCTGTATGTCTGTCTGTCTGTCTGTCTGTCTGTCTGTCTGTCTGTCTGTCTGTCTGTCACTCAATTCAGTCGCCGCTGGCATGGCTCATACATACATATCCACATAATTAAGCGAAAACGAAACTAAAGGCGTATTTGAGGCAAAATGTAAGTAACTGAGAGGACCTGCATTCTTTTATTCGGAAGACACGTTGAATTGGTTTTTATGATAGCAAATAAAAAAAACTACTCGTTAAACAATGTGGAAGAGGGTCAAGGTAAAAGCAAACACTGAAAGAAATTTCCTGCTCGTACTGTTTGAAGCATAGTAAAAAACAACGTAAAAAAAAGAACGCGCGCTGTTCCAACATATGGCGCGCGATCAGTGGAAAGGCGGGTAAATTTCATTGAATTGAACAACCTCAATTGCATTCACTGTAGGAGGAGCGATAGAGGAAAGGAATAGCGTGGGGGGTAGGAGGGGCAGAGAGGGGGGCGGGGCAGTTACGTAGCAGGAGCGACAGAAGACTAGCGTCTCTCGACGGAATTTGCAGCCACACAAGCAGATACTCGGCCAATTTTTGTGAGTGGCTCTGAACAAGCAAAAAAGCTGTACTCGCAGGAACAACACGACCATCCAAAACATGCATTAGATATCCAGTCTTGCTACCATGGAGCATCCTCCACCTTATACATGGTCCCATTCTTTTCCACAAAAGTGCCTTCAAATTTTTACACTCGTCATGCAATTCGTTGCCAGATTCGCTTGTTATAGCCAGAAAATGTGTTTTTGCATTAATTCACGTTAGCTTTGGCATCCCTATGCCATTACGCGTGTCTAGGTACGCTCTTTTATTTATGTTCACAAATTACGAATATGGCCGCAGTCGTTGGGATGTTCTATCTTCTCTGTTATGAATTGACCAATTCTCCTTTTTCAAGGAAAGCCATAGAGCGTGGCAGAGTGAGTTTTTTTCTGTACTTACAGTTGAGTAGCCTTAATGGTTCTTTATGCAAGTGAATAAAATGAGTCACTAGTGAAAAACAAAAGAAACTGTGCAGCGAGGTCTCTACTGGTTTTTGTCGGCTGTTTCGAAATATACGTCGACAGCAGCTCGCACGCATTATATTTGTACGAAGGAATAAGGAATTCCTCTCGAGAGAAATTATTGAAGCCTACAGAATTAGAGACTATGGGGATGATTGCGTCAGCACGCCCTCGGTAACCCTCCTATTCACAGATTTAACCTTCTTAGAAGGACATGTTCAAAATAACTTCTTTTGGGGATTTTTAGGCTTTTAATAAATGTTGGAAACGAACCCTCCGTGCTGGTCAACCCTTCCATTCTCCCACCTCTGTTGTTATTATTCTTTTTTAGTGGTTTTATGCCTTTTGGCTCCGATTTTATGTTTTTATTCTTTTATCTTTGATTTTAGGTTTGACACGTGTTGATTTTAAAAGCCGTGTGCAGTGTCTAAGTTTGATCTGTTTTAGGTTCTGATAAGCCTTGAAAACGCAAACTCTGTGTTTGTCCATCGCTTCGATTCTCCCACCCCGGTTATCATTTTATTCTTAGTGGTTTCGTGCCCTTTTGGCTCTGATTTTGTTCTTTCATCTTTGATTGTAAGTGCGGCACGTGTTGATTTTGGTAGACGTGTATACTGTCTAAGTTGGATCCGTTATTTGGTGCGTACTGTTTGGTTACCCCGTTTTATGGAATTGTTTTGTTTGTTTCGTTTGTTTCATTCTTGTTACGCCGAATCAGGTGGTGCGGCTGTTGATAGGATTGAGGGTGATACCGGTGGGAGATATGCATGTGTGTTGTTATTTCATGCAAAATAAAGTTGGAAGTTGCGCTCGTCTTGCCCTCTCTGTCTTCGTCCTCGTATTTTGCGCAAACTTATTTCTTCGTACATCATGAACCAACTAGCCAACAATCAAGTCCTCCTAAGCATTATATTTGCTGTGTACTGAGTAGAACGTAAACTCTACCTCGCATACGGTTCTTCAGGCAAAATACTCAACCCCTGTGCTGTTGAGATACGTAGAAGGAGAATATGTGAGCTGCGCTATTCGATCCTGTTCCGTTTCTCGAGGCCACCGAGCTCAACCAGGCGGCGGTTCTGATGGACACGCATTATCGACCCACGGGGAGTGCACGGGACAGAAGACAATGCGGAGAGGGGACGGCGTGCCGAGAGTTCGTTCACATGACCGCGGCAAGCCAGGGCTGCAGCCGCCCCTTCGCCAGGAATGCGGCCTCGCGCGGAAGGGGCTGCAGCGTCCACGGCCGGCAGCCACGTTCCGATCGCGCGCGCGGAACGCGTCTTCGACTGGGCGCGTGTCGTGCTGCCTGGCACCGGGCCTTGTAATTACGAGACCCCTGCGAGGGGCCGCGCGCACATCCTCAGCAGTGAGCCATTGTTGGCCGTGCTCTATGCCGTCTCCAGGAAGTGTCGCCGTAATTTCGGACCACGGGGCCGCGCCCCGCCCGATATTAGACCCGTACGGACCTCGCTGAGTCCGCGCGCGTGGAAAAACACGAGCCACGGCCCGCGCAGCCAATCAGAACGAAAAGACATCCGCTTCCGCCGCGCCCTTCGACCCGGGAAGTGCACTCGTGCGACAGCAGGGTACACTCTGTCGACCGGCACTCCGAGAGGCGTGCAAGAATAATTTGAAATTTTAATGATTTTAACTTGGCGAGTTATGTATTTGTGTATGACCCTAGTAAAAACATCATCTCTGGTAGCCGTTCTTACGCTTTGGTATCCGTTGGGGAGAAAAATTGGATGCAGCGCGAATAGAAAGCAGCCAACTACCCCTCTGTCGAAACGACAAAGGTAAGTGAACGCGAAGCTTTCCAAAATCAAGTCCAACATTAAACGAACCAACGCAGAAACGAGCGGATCCTATTAGTCGAGAGTGTGACGTAAGACTATGCGCTCTTTATGCTAACACCTGCTTCTTATCGGGACGGTTTACTGCACTGCGATTGTGCTCGGGTATTCCATTACTGCCCCTGCCGTTCAATCAACCTAGTCGTTAGACGGAGGTGTGCATCCTCTGCCTAATTTTGCACGTCCACGCTCCCCTCTACATATCCAATCTGCTTCGACCGTGCCGTAACGGCGAGCAATAAAAAACAATAAAGAAAGGGCCGGAATGGCGCAATTAGATAGACGTCGGCTCCGTATACCGCGAGGGACCCAGGTTCGATTCCCACCACGGGATGCGTTTTAATTTTTCTTCGCTTCACCCACGATCATCGTCATCGTAAGAAACAGCTGGCTTTCCTGCACTGCGTTTTGGGTGGGCTGCAGACGACATCAGTGAGAGGGTGAAAGCTCCGCTTTAAAATCGGCCCCGAGGCCCATTCGGCTCATTTTTTTTTTAGGCCAGGTCCGTCTTATTGCGAAAGTAACTCAGTTCGAGGCACCTTGCGCTGATAAGTGGTTAGATATCAAGGCTGCACCGAACCATCGAGTCTTCCTTGTATCTTCGGACAGAAAATTCATTGTTGAACGAGTTAATTTCACGAACTTCAGCTTGCACCAATTTGAAAAAAAAAAAAAATCCCGTGCATGAAAAAATATATATATTCCAGCTTCACTGACAACGTCACGAACGCTTATGTTAACGGCAAAGTTACCTGGCGTTACCTAATCGTAAGGCTAACCTTCCCAAAACTTTTAAAGGCCAGCAGACCGATTTGCTGTGCGGTTTTCCGAACATTCCAGAAATGAACGACATGCCTCCTCGTCCATACACCGTTCAACTAGCGTGCAACGCTGCCAAGGATAAGAGCGTGGGATCGAGCGCTTCCAGCGACGAGGAAAGTAGGGAGCAGGGCTCCTTAAAGCAATAAACTGCCAAAGACTGGTAACTCAATTATTATAATTAAGATTTTGCTAGTGTTATCTGGACTGACAAAACTTACGTACGTTTACAGCTTATTTAAGTGCTTGTTACAAGAGGAACTCAGACATGAAGCCATGTGTCAAGCGAAATGCTGCGAAACGTGAGCGTCTGAATCCTGAGCAGCCGAAACGAACGGTTTCGCCACTCCTGCCTTTCCTTTCAGCCATGTAGATACTATTCCCCGGCGCGCACTTCTGAGCCACGACGCGAGGCGGAGCGATACAATTTGTTTATTTTTCGCTGCGGACTACTTGCGTATCTTCCACTGCGTTGCGGTGTTTGGCGCGTGCTCTCTTTTTAGATACTCGCTAGGTTATGCCCTCCCCAAATGATTGATTGTAGGATTTAACGCGCCGACGCAACGCAGGCGATGAGGCGCGCCGTAGTGGAGGGCTCCGGATTAATTTTGACCACCTGGGGATCTTTAACGTGCGCCGAAATCTCGTACACACGGGCGTTTTTGCTTTTCGCCTCCATCAGAAAAGCGGCCGCCGCGGCCGGGAATTGAACCCGCGACTTCCCCAAATCGTTGCGCCCGCGTTACAACGCCTCGTCCCATTATTAAAGCCTCGACCAAGTCAAGATTCGCTGTTAAAACAAATCTACATGATCACCTCTTTCATAAGAGACAGTTTTATACTGCTTGTATTAAGAAAGCAGTGGTCGTGTATACAGTTGCTTGTTGGAAAGGGCACTTGGCGGATATTTGGTCCTTGCACACTTATAGAAGGATACCACGCCCGCCAATGAAACTGACAGTTCTCGGCTTCCCACTAAACAGTCTCTCCATATAAAGAGCAGGCGAGAATGCGCATCGAATGGCGTGCGAGCATGGTTCGCGCACCTGCTACGCTGCTTCGTCGCGGCTCGGTCATCTGCGGCGGTCGCCTCTCGAACCTCGGTCCATAAAGTTGCAATGAGCGCCAAGGGCCATGGATTCGAGAAGAGACCCTCGTGTCTGGCCCGGCGCGCGTTGGCGTCGGTGCCCGGCATGCTTCGCGGCGGCCTCCCGCGGGCGCTCATAGTGGAGCGCACCGGGGAGCTGGCGATTTTTGTTGATACAGAGGCGGCCGCCTGGACGCTCACGCAAGAGCTAATCTTCCGCGCCGACGAGCAGTGATTTCATTAGCCACAATTAGCGCCTCGGCCGCACGCACGTGCGCGCGGTGGCGGCGCGGAAGGCGCGCTCGAGCGGAAGCCGGCCCGGGAGCCGAGCTCGGGCGCTTTTGCCGCTGCTGCCCATGGAATCGGGGGGCCATTACGGACGGGGCGCCCCCTCGCTCCGAGGGCTCGGGGCGAGAAAGTTCGGAGAGCCAACAACAGAAAGCGAAGCGGGCCGTGATTTTTCATTTCGAGCCGCGCTCCGAGCGGGAGGGCCGCGCCGAAAGGGGCACTGGGCCGTGAGCCATATGGAGACGCCTGCTCGCGCGTCATTTCATTACTGTCGTCACGGCACTTTCGCCCTCCTGTTTGTTTGGCGCGGCCTTTGTGCCGAACGGCGCCCCTCGGAGAGAGAGGAACCCCGCAACGCAGCCGCTCTTTTTATCGGGTTTTATTGGACTCTTCGCGCTACTAATATCTCGGGGGCTTCCAGTGGCTCCCTTTAAAGCGTTCACGCCGCTGGGCTGGTAATTGAGTTTGTACCAACAAAGCGCACAGGTGAATCTCTTGACTTTCGCTCCGCCGATGCGTCCATTTGCTGGCTAATGGAGCGTTCGCCAGACGGGCCACTCAGGCCGCTCGGGCGCCCAGTCGGACGTCCAGCCGAGCGCGCCTTCGGATGCGATTTAACGCGGCGACGCCCCCATTTTGCCGCGAGCGCGAGACGCGTCCGCCGACCGTGGGCCCACCTGCTGCGGCGGAGCGGCCCAAGGCGCCGGGACGCCCACGTGCTTGCAATGCCCGTTCGGCCCTGCTTCGCGCGTGCATACACGGCATTATTGATCGCCAAGATCGATACACCTACTCCGCAACCACAGACACCACACATTCCGTGGCCTCCGAAGCATCGGAGCTGTCCCCGCTGTTGGTCGTCCCGCACGTCAGGCCTGCTCCTGTGTGATAACGCAACCTTATCCCACTAAACAAACTGTCGATCCTGTTAACTATTCCTACGTAACTCGGTGGGTCGGCACACTAATAATTATTTATGCTAGTAATTTAATTTGCGTAGAGTTTTTGGTTTTCTTCGCTCACTTCCTGTCTTTTTTTTTTTTGGAGAGCCTGGCGAACATTTGAAGGTTGCCTACATCCTTAGATATAGCTACATATATGCCAAACAGTTAATTTAAACAATTTGGGCAGATATTAGCTAAAACCGAAGACAGCGACAATGCACCAGCCACTTTCCCGCCCAGCCCTTATACGTCCTATAGGGACTAGTCCGGGGTGCTTTCTCGAGAGATGATGCAACGTATGTATGTATGTATGTATGTATGTATGCAATGTATGTATGCATGCAACGTATGTATGTATGTATGCATGTATGTATGCATGTATGTATGTATGTATGTATGTATGTATGTATGTATGTATGTATGTATGTATGTATGTATGTATGTATGTATGTATGTATGTATGTATGTATGTATGTATGTATGTATGTATGTATGTATGTACGTATGTATGCACGTATGTATGTATGTATTTTAGGTAATTCTGCTTACCGAAGGGGTTCAGGCAACAGCCTAGTCAAAACATTACGGCACAGAACATTGCGAGAGGAATAAGCGGATTTACTGAAGCAGTGGAAACGAAATATAAAGGGCACAGAAGATACAATCACCAACGCACATCACCAAAGCACTTCAATGTCCGGAGGCTTACGGCACGACGGGACGGACGGCTGACCGCTTGCTGCCGTGCGGGCTCCTTGAAGGTGGCTGGCGGTGGCTTGTCTCTTCTGGCTGGCGGCACTCCCGGCCGGTGACTCCACCCGCTAACAAGCACCGCTGCGCTTATCTAGGGTGCACAAAACGTGCCACGCCCCCTTCCATCGCACAGTCTTTCCGCCGTGCGTTTACAGAAGGCAGGAGCCTGAGGTGGGGCGCGGTAATTCGAATGCAGCGACGCGACGGCTGAGAGGGTAGAATCCCTACAGTATGTATGTATGTATGTATGTATGTATGTATGTATGTATGTATGTATGTATGTATGTATGTATGTATGTGAGTATGTATGTATGTATGTATGTATGTGAGTATGTATGTATGTATGTGAGTATGTAGTATGTATGTATGTATGTGATTATGTATGTATGTATGTATGTATGTATGTATGTATGTATGTATGTATGTATGTATGTATGTATGTATGTATGTATGTATGTGTGTGTGTATGTATGTATGTATGTATGTATGTATACAGGGTGTCCTAGCTATAATGCACGAAGATTTAAAAAAAGAACAATGGCGTTACTCGAAGAATACCTAGTGCGTAATGTTTGCAGTACTGTGGAGAAGCGGTCAGTAATTTTTTCGTTAATTATACTTAACTAATTAATTGTAATTAATTATTTCAGTCGAGAAGTACTGTCCTAAGCACTGAAGTGTCAATGAGGCACTTGTAGGTACCCACGAGGGGCACCTAACTGCAGTATTTTCAGCGACGAACTAATTGCGTACTCATTTATTCTGGCTGATAAAGAAGACCCGCGAAATATGAAAAATACCCCGTGACGGCACTTCCGCGCGCATTGTACAGCAGCGTCCCCAAATAAGCTGACTGAAAGCAACTGCTTCGCCTGTCACCCGCCCGAAGAAACAGCGCATCACCGTGATAATGGCATGCATGGAAGGAGCAGCAACAGCGAGATTCGCGGGGTGCGTGTGCAGATAAGGCACAAACTCGGTCGCGATTTCTTTTTTTTCTTTTTTTTATTTATTTCGTCCTGCCTAACTCAGAGGCAGCCTGTTTGAGGGCATTGCTTTACAATGCGCGCAAAGGCGCCGTCACGTGGTATTTTTCATATTCCGCGGGTCTTCTTCATCAGCCAGAATAAATGAGTACGCAATTAGTTCGTCGCTGAAAATAGCGAAGTTAGGTACCCCTCGTGGCCTCGAGGCCTACAAGGCCTATTTGACAATTCAGTAATTAGGACAGTACTTCTCGAGTTAGATAATTAATTAGTTAAGTATCATTAACGAAAAAATTACTGACCGCTTCTCCACAGTACTGCAAACATTACGCACTAGGTTTTCTTCGAGTAACGCAATTGCTCTTTTTTTAAATCTTGGTGCATGATAGCTGGGACACCCTGTATATAACCCACCAAGGGTTACCTACCGGAGAAATAGGAATCTAAAAGCTATTTTAGTGCATGCTAAAACAGGGCCTTCAAACCAACCAGGCCAGCTGCTCCCATCCCAGATACAAGACTAGCAGGCACCTGCAGACAGACTGCATTGTAAAAATCACAGCCAGTAATTATGTTCACAAGATTGATTCAAGTTTTACTTGTACTTCATCCAACATTGTGTATATGTTAGAATGCTCAATGTGTCACAAACAGTATATAGGCGAAACGAGTCAACCTATGAGCCTACGCCATAACGGTCACCGGGCGATACTCTTAGCAAATCCTCCATAGCTGTAGCACAGCATTTCAACTAACCAGGCCATAATTTTGATGACCTTAAGTTGTATATACTTCAGTCAAACTTTAAAGGGACAGTGAAGTGATTTGTAAACATTGCGGGATTACTAGCGCAAATTGTAGTCCGGAGTCCATAGGCCATGTTTCGACCACTCTGAGCGCGTTTACGCGCATTTATTTAGTAGAAAAATCAATTCGAAAATGCTGTCGTATTCTCTGCACCCTCGCCCATTTTCTGTGGCGTTTTCGTGTGACGTCAGGAGGAGGTGACTTGGCAATTGGCTGCGCTACTGCACGGCTCGCCGACGTTCCGACAGAGTCAGTCGGCCCAGCGTTTAGTCCGCCGGCCGCCGACAAGTCGTCGCAATTCGTTCGCTCAGTTGAAACTAGGCCATGACACGTTTGTGGATAGAAGAATGTGCCTTTCTTTACTTTGTTAGTTAGCACACTGTATCAAGCTCCAAGTCCAGGTCGCTCCACACAAGCGCTGCGCAAGCGCACATGCGACGCTTCGCTGACTGGTGCGCTTGTAGAAAGCAGAAGAGTCAGCGAAGTCAATATAGGTACTAAGGAAATAAAATCAGCTGAAACTTTTACCGTACAGCGTAAAACTAGGGAACACGAAGCACTTTTTTTGCGCTGGGTGAACAAGCACAGCGGTCAGCAGCACGACCACACATCCGCGAACGCTTTTCCGTCTAAGAAATGCAATTGCTAGACGTGAGATACCGTGGAAATTTGGGGGACGCTTACTGCACGAGCGCTATACAACAAATAGTCACTTAAGCTGCTTGAAATGCTAAAACTAAATAAAAGTGTAAACTGGTTATACATTATATACCTTATATTTCCAAGGTCGGCAGCGCTGGCCCGTGTCCGAGTGGTCTGGAGCGCTAGGTATATCATTGCAAGTATTTTTTTGCAAGTCACGAGTTCGAATCCCATATATATATATATATATATATATATATATATATATATATATATATATATATATATATATATATATATATATATATATATATATATATATATATATATATATATAAGTTGACTTTTTCGTTTTAGGCCGATGTTTTCTACACCGAGTTCACCATTTTTTGGGCCGCAACGTTCACTGCTCCACGAACTAGTTCACAGAACGCGCGCAGGCTGACACTGACGCGCTAGCGGGTTCTCGTTGGCGTGATGTTGCTATAAGCACCGACTGCTTGCGTGCAGTGGGCACAGGCAAGAATCAGCAGACCCTTGGCGAACACGCTTTTTACGATACAGGCACGAGTGAGGCAAGCTCCACATATGGGGGAAAAGCGCATGGCATTTGAGCGTCTGCGGGGACGCGGAGGGCGTTCATCCATAGGCCTCGGCTAGTGATTGCTACGATTCCAAGCCGTCCTGGGAGGCTTATCTTATGCATTTTACAGTCGACAACATGACATAAGTGCGGTACGACGATTATTGAGATATCGAGAATGCCCATCCAACGATGCCGTCGGATGTCAAGCATGTTGTTTTACAGAACCGCAACCGAAACTTGTTTGAATGCTAATCGTGACACCGTCCAATGACGGTGCGTCTCCTCCCGTCGTCACAGCCTTTAGTTGGTGCGGCCGCCGTGAACCGCGCATGGTAGTTTTTCTTGTTTCGCGCTTTGTAAAATAATTACCGACTTATCAACTGGATAAACAATGAAAAGTGTGTTAATTGGAGCCAGTCTACGCAGTGCAAGAAAACGGGAGATTGACAAATTAACTTCAGTGTCCCTTTAGGTAGAAAATACCAAGAATCCTATTTAATTCACAAATTCAACTCCATGGAACCTGCTTGGATTAATGCGTCTTGGGGAAACCTGTAATACTTGCGATACTCACAGGGAATACAGCATTAGGCACTGTCTTGTTTGTACCTTATGCAAAGAATATGACCCCTCCCTCTGCTCTTGATGTGGCCACCTAACTCCTTTTGTTTTCATTCCTTAGCCTCCAGTTTGTACGCGCAGGCATCCCTCCAAACTATTCTCTGGAATTCCATTTTATTTTTATTTTTCTCTCGTTTTCGCTCCGCTTTGTCTTGGGCCCCGTACGTCCCCTTGACTTTATCTTGTCGTTTTTGAGTTTCAGGAAAGGCCTGTTCTGGGAATGTTGCTGTTGGCGACACGTGCCATTTCAGTTGTGCGGTTATTGCTTTTTCTTTTGTGTGTGTGGTTTTTTCCTCTTTTTCCTTTCTTTTTTCCTTGACCTATTTTTTTTTCTTCGCCCTTCTCTACCTTTTCTTTTGATCTCGGGCTTGCAGATAGCTTCTGCAAGCTCGAGCGGGCATTTTTTCTCCACTTTCTTTTTTTCAAACATTCTTTATCTGTTTCAATGACCTACCGGATACTCCCCTTTGCTTTCCTTGTCATTTTTGACTGCCAATCCTTATACATATATATATATATATATATATATATATATATATATAGGGAGCAGTTGAACTTTTGAAGATGGTAGAGAACACAAGAAAAGAAAAATTTGAAGAAAACTTTGAACAAGGTAAAAGCACGATTGTTGCCAACGTTTCAGCAAAGAGACTTGCTTTCGTCAGGGCAATCTCTCGCCTTTGCCCTGACGAAAGCAAGTCTCTTTGCTAAAACGTTGGCAACAATCGTGCTTTTACCTTGTTCAAAGTTTTCTTTTCTTATATATATATATATATATATATATATATATCAGGGTGTCGAACCGGAACCGAACCGAACCGAAAACCGGAACCGAACCGATATTTTTGCCGGAACTGAACCCGAACCCGAACCGTTATTTTTTGAGCACGCTGAACCCGAACCGGAACTGAACCGATAAAAGAAATAATGGTTACCGGTTCATGCCGAAACGGTTCGACCCTCTGTTGTTGATATTGCACAGTCAATGCAATTCAGACCTTTTTTTCTTTCACGTACCATCAACTTCGTACTTGCTCGCGCACTTTCCCCTCCAGACAATTGAACACTATCCCGCTCTATGTAACAACAGGGGAAATGAATGAGCACCAATGTAGCAATGATCTGTTGCTGCTGGAGGTGCGAGAGTAGTGCAAGCTGACCAAACAAAATGTCATTCTCGGCAGCTTGCAGGGGATATAAAACGACTTTGCCCTTCCCTAGTTGCGACTTCATTGGAGCAATCAGGCTGCAGGAGTGCTCCACTGAGCAACAGCGAAAGCTCACACCCGATGTGTGCAAACTTTTTGCATTTCATAATTTGTTTAAAAGGTCCGACACCTGCAAATTATTAATACTTGACAAGTGTGACCGCAGGAGCTGCTCAGTGGCTAAGCTGTTTGCTAAGCCGTTTGCCCAACTCGCTACATTGCTTCTACTGCGACTGGTTCCGGAGGAGAGTACTGCTGTGGACGAATTAAAAAGCGTCTACCCAAAAAGTCCCATCTCATGCTCCGCGTGTCAAATTTCCCTTTCATTTTGTAACCGCATTATCTGTTATAAGATTCCGCAATGTAGCACACGGAACGATGGTAGGGGTTCAGGCGGTACGATGACATACTGATTGTAATGCACACTTGCGGTATCGCAAAAGGAATTGCAGTGGTCAGAGCAATAATGCAGTGACTGAGCGTTAACTAAAGCTTACTTTTAACAAAAGTGTGGCTAACACATTTGATAAGGTGACAGCTAACAAATTATTCAGGGTGACTAAATATTCTAATTCATTGGTAGTATTTATGTGCCTGTTGTAGGATTTTTCTGTTTTGTTACAAATATAAAAAAATGTGCGCCATTGGTATTAAGCGCTGGTATTTGAACGCGCCAGTACGCAGGACTAAATTTAAGGCTTCAAGGTTAGCGTGATGGGTGATTGCATAGCGACAATTGCGATTTCAACAAAAAAGGAAAGGACAGAAAATATAACCCACCGTCATATCTCTTGGCGATGGCTTTATGAATAGTCGCTAGGACAACATAAAGTCTGAGCGAGAAAGAAGGTGGTAAATCGTCGCCACTTCATCTGTTTTTCTAATATCTCGTGATCGTTTAAAGTTTGCTTTGCAATTGCGCCACTGCCCTTGGGGAACAGCAGAATGTGTGTTTTGAATTTTTTCTGTGTTTTGACTTGACGGTCGTTTTAAACTAGTAAATGTTTTTTTTTCTAATTTCAGTAACAATTCAACTCGTCGAACCGGTTCGCGAACCGGTTCAAGCTCCCGAACCGGTTCGCGAACCGGTTCGGTACATGATTTTGTCGAACCGGAACTGAACCGGAACGAAATTATTTCACCCGAACCCGAACCGTAACCGAACCGGTATTTTTTTCGGTTCGACACCCTGATATATATATATATATATATATATATATATATATATATATATATATATATATATATATATATATATATATATATATTTAGTGAATTAGAACTTGTAATGAGGTGCTTGTTATTAAATATATGCACAAAGGAAAGACAGCAGTCAAGGATTAGACTGCTGTCTGCGTGTGTGACTTATACTGCGAAGTGTGCGCGTGCATATGCATGTGTGTGTGTGCATGTGCGTGTGCCTCAGAGTGCGTGTGTGCGTGCGTGGTGGTGACTGCTACTGTTACAGAGTTGCAGGCAGCTACTCCCCGTTGTATGCGTGATCAGAAGGTCGGTACTGGAGGCGCCTAAGTCCACTGTGCAGGCCATCATTCTGCTGCGTCTACTTTACATGCTCGTCTTATGACATTAAATCCCCAATTTTATTCTTTAGCGCTTGATTATCCTATTGTATTACTCAACCGGTTGGCGAAGAAGTTCGCGAACCGGTTCGATGTATTAATTAGTCGAACTTGAATTGAACCAGAACGGAATGAAGTTACCAGAACCTGAACCAGAACCAAATCGTCATTTTTTGAGACACTCTGATTTCATCGTAAGTGGTGATGTGGAGGCAGTTTCCGAATGTGTCGTGCCTGTGGAAGCTGAGTTCGGCTGGGCGTGATTGGCGGGTGGTGTTGCCTTTGAGGTGATTGAGAGCACGTTTGGGGACGTTGTTCGTGTTATATTTTGTGAGCGGTCTCAGTAATAGCCAAACGCGTGGTGTATTCACTCGGTCTGCTCGGTTGATCGGTGCCTGCTGTGCGGCGGAGCTGTCCTGCCACGTGGTGTACTTGCGGCCAAGATCCTGGCCTTGTGATTCCGTCCATGGTGGAATTCTACGGGTGACTGCAGCGGTATCTGTTGAACTTTCTCGAGTTGTTACGTCTTGGGATCTTGAGGGCCGGCTCGGCATGCCCTCGTTAACCTGCGTGGAGGAGATGCTGGATGACGCTCAAGGTATGAGTTAGTGGCAGCACGAGGCAATGATAACGCCGAGCCACAGAACAACACATATTTAGAACAGAATGCCGCAGCTGACGGGCCAGCGGCAGCTATGCCTGCAGCGGAACGCTCGGAGTTCCTAAGAGCACTGACTGCTCGCGCCATGAGGCTCGTGCAGTGAGCCTCAGAGTGGTGCTTCGTCGTCTTCGGCAATGCTGCTACAAGTTGATGAAATGGTGAAGTGGATGGCATTTCCCAAGACGTTGGCGGTGGGGGAGTCCTTGGCTGCTGAGATTGCGCGCGCCATGCGATCTCGAGGTGCCGCCGGTTGATCCGAAACGTCAGCAGCGGTGGGCCTAACTGCGCGCTGGGTATGTCGGCGGGAGGCCGTTGGACCTAACGGCCTCGGTCGGCAATCTCAGGGATTGTTAAGCATTGAGCAGGGCAAGGGTAATATCCAGATTATGAGGTAGTTGGTCACCCACTTACAGAGATGATGAGAGGAGGCCAGAGGTTAGTATGGTGACAGTAAGCAGCACTTTGTTATTGTTGTTGTTCTTTCATGTGTTATTCGAACTCTTTTCTTACTTAAAAAGAAAGTTCTTTTTTTCTTTTTTTCTTTTTTTTTTGGGGGGGGGCACATCCGGGGGAATTGGCCAGGAAAGGGGCGCACACCGAGAAAAACTATGTACTCAGTAATTAAAGAAATGCATTTCAAGAATGCATTTAAAATAGGTGTTTAGGGGGAAAACATAAACAGAAAAAAAAACTGCCCGAACATGAGATGTAGCACCAGGAAGTGTTGAAACCAATATAAAATCTAAACTTTGGAAAAAAAGGAGAAAAAAACCATGAAACGTATGTAAATAATTGAAACAAGAAGAGAAGTTGCTGAACGAGAGGCGGTGGGCGGGAAGGCACTGATAGCAATGTTAATAAACGCTGGGATCTTTTTTAAGGAAGCCCGGGATGGCCATCTGGGGGCTAGCACGAGAGACGGCCAGATTCCGAAATGAAAGAGTGTAAGGCGCAGCAAAGATCTGCGCGGCTAAAACCCAGCAACTTCTCCCCGAATGATAAGATTAGAGGAACAGACAGTGGGAGGGCGAATTGATTAAACCTGTTTTGCAAGAATCTTTTTGGTATAGAGGAGTACTGTCGGCAGGAGAGGAAAAAATGTTCTGTTGCCTCCAATTCGTTACAAAATGCACAGAGTGGTGAAGGGGCCAGAATGAGGCTGTACAAATAATAACTTAAATTTAGGACACCACGGCGAAAGCTGGTGAGGGTAATTTCACAAGCCCGTGACTGAGTAATCCGACATTTCCATGAGTGCCGGAGGGGCTCGAGGTCAGAACTTGCGTACGCAGAATCATCCATGCATTGTAGCAGACCTAATCTTCGGAAGCGTGAGAAAATTTATGGGTGGTAGAACCTCCACCACCGGGCCATCCAATGCTATGCCCGCCAGAATGTCTGCCGATTCGTTGAGCCAGATGCCTGCGTGTCCAGGCACCCACACCAAACGAAGTTTTTGTAAAGACGGAGGCAGTAAATACCCAAGGGCTCGACGTAGGGGAGATGTTTTTGGGCACGATAGAGCAGCGCAAACAGAAAGAGAATCTGCAAGCACTATTGAGTGTTGTGTTGCAGAATCTAGCTTTCTTAGAGCCAGGACAATCGCCAAATATTCAGCATGAAAATATAGTAAATTCTGGCAATCCGAGGGTGAGTGCCTAGCTTGTCTTTGTCTTCGTCGCTGTAGGGCGGTCGGTTGGTTGGTTGGTTGGTTCCTTATGTTATGGCGCGTACCCACGCGGGGGATTGGCCAAGAAGCTGCCAGTAATAATTAGTCTGTGACCCGGTTTATTTTAGAGAAAAAAAAAAAGAAGTACGAGAAAAAACATTGAGAGTAGAAAAAAAAATCTTTGGATTGAACAGGATTGTCAGGAAAAAAAAAAATCTTGCGAATGAAGGCATAGCTATCTAGCAGGTCAAGGAAACGGTTTCGGGGTTGCTTCTTCCTTCTCTTCTGTTGCAAAAGCACAGGTATCTTGAAAGCCCCGGGAAGTAGTGAGAGAATGCTCATACTTATACTGCGGCATGTAAGTGCTGTCGCCCCCGATCATGAAATAGGTGCACGCGCTTATTCTGCTCCTTTCTCATCTGTCTATCGGCATTTGCTGTTGGCGCCCTTATAAGTCGCGTCGTTATTTTCCCCCTACAATCTGGGCTTGAGCCTTTCATTTTCCTCGGACCAGGCGCCACCGCCAGAGGGAGCAAAGGCTTCACGCGCAAAGCGCGCTCCAGAGAGATCTCGGCGTCCACCGGGTCTGCGACTCTGCTCCCTACGGCGCTGAAAGGTCGGCCTCCGGGATTGACACTCCCGCCTTGCCTCCCAGCGAATATCCGGGCGCCTCAACGAGACCGCGGTCACGATGTTCGGGAGTGCTTCTTCTGGTACGAAGTTCCTGCTCGAGGGAGACGACATCCAGTCGCTGATGCAGCATCGCCGCCGCAGCGTTAAGAGCCCACTCATCGTGGGGTCCGTCATCTTCGTCGCTGCGCTGATTTTCGTATCGGTCGGCGTCGTGTCGCACCATCGCTCAAGGCACCTGAACGCCTCAGAACCGCCGCATCCGGTCCTTGTGCGGCTCGCTGCGGCCAACCTACAGTTCAACTTATCGGCGCATGGAATCAACAGTTCGGTTCCAGGCATGGTGGACTTTTCAAACCGCGGAGGAAAAGGAGATGACTACGGAGAACTCGATAAAATTTGAAGCAGACGGCAGCACGACGGGGTGTACGCTCCACTCAGAGAAACGGAGAAGTTACATCAGCCATTACTCTTTTTTTTTTTTTTTTTTTTCTAATCAGGAAGCTGCCCACGCGAACTTTTTTTGTGTCGAGGAACATTCCTTCCTTTACTGCTTTTCTATTTGTCTGATGAAGCTTGTGACGCGGACTGCCATGCACGTACCGAGCCGATCCTGAAAGCCTTAGGTTGCCTGCTCCGAAAATCGAGGTTTTTTTGCCTCTTTCTAAAGAGTGAATAAACTAGAAAACTGGGCCTCTTATGGCTGACTCACCCAGTTGCTTTCTCGCCGGCACATGTGTGTGTGCCTGTGTGTATGTACGTGTGTGTGTGTTTGTGTATGTGTGCATGTGTGAGTGTGTGTGTGTGTCTGAGAGAGAGAGAGAGAGAGAGAGAGAGAGAGAGAGAGAGAGAGAGAGAGAGAGAGAGAGAGAGAGAGAGAGAGAGAGAGAGAGAGAGAGAGAGAGAGAGAGAGAGATTAAAGCACGGGTGATGATTGTGAGTATCTTCGTGAATTCTCAGCTGTTGGATGGCGCTCGCACCAAGACGGCCTCTCCGAGTAGCCTCCAACCACTTCTTCCCTGCGTCGGCCGCCGAACCCCGTATGTCTAGCGAATTTCATTATGTCATTCCCCTGTCTCTAGCGTTCTTCACCCCGTTGTTTCTCTTCCCGTTCCTGGGTGGCTGAGCCCTGCCACTTGTTTGCGTCCTCCGTCTATCGTCCGTCCTTAGCGGGCTTTACCCCACTCCGCTGTTAATTTTCTTGTTTGAGCAAGAAATTTCACCTTTTTAGCCTGCTCTCTAATAAATGGTGCACGCTTCCTATCTTTATTAGTCTGACGTCTTGGCGACTCTTGGGATAATAGAAGTTGCCTTTCAGGAGTCTGCGTAAGAGCCCGTGTTTCTGCTCCACACGGGAACGTGCATTGAACGCAGTCTATGTATTTTATGTAAATTCTGCTTTTTCTGCGTGAACATCAGCCAATTCTTCGCCCTATTGCGTAGGGACAACTTTCTTGAGTAATTGCGGGTCTAGAGTCATTAACACTGCTCGGCAAAACAATAACGCTAAGACCTGCAAAGATCGCTTCATTGCACACCGGTTATTATGGAGGAAAGCCAACTTCGTAGAGTACGCCAAGACGGGTTGCATATAAGTCAATATAAAGTTTTCATAAGAGTCATCCAACACGAAAGTGCGCCTAACTCTCAAAACGAAAAAAAAAACATACTTGAAAAAAATGGCTTGCGGATTTGCATCGCAGTATGTTGACTCCAGTCGTCACTACTCTTTACATATCAGCGATCAGCAACGATGGATTGGGATTGTTCTTTTTCCTGGTGTAACGTTCCACTGCCTAATGGTCACTGGTTATTGTACTCCTCCACTTGCTTTAATATTCCCTTATCGAAGCTAAATAAAGGGCGTAACTAAAAAAACTCGAATTTCCAAACTCTGCTTTCTGGCATTACTGATTATTTCTTTCTCGAGTATCTTTAAGCTTGCTGTTAAGCCTTCTTTGCATGATTTGTAGATGATTCCTTTCCCGTCGTCTGCCGATTCACTGCGCAGGTCAACAGCATATCGTATGCTAAGCACAGTTTGGGCAACGTGTTAGCGGCCAATAAGCACTTGAACATGCCCTGTAAACTCGCATCCCTAACGTTTCCTAATGTCTGGACCATCCTTAACATGAGCAAGCGCTGTACAGTTGGCAGAGGTCGCGTCTCCTCCCCAACCTTCCTAATAGCATTCTGCTCGCATTTCCTGTCACGTGTTAAAGGGGCCATTACCAACACCTCCGTTTCTTCTGTTTCCATGACTGCCGTGGTTCACACTGAGTAACTTTTTGTAATTCCAAAAGGGCCCGTATGTTCCTTGTTTCACGTATGCATTCGTACTTATCGATTACTTGGATGATGATATGAATGTCGTTCACTCTCGAATAACCCTTTCAAGCCCCACCATTTTTTCCAGCTTGAAAATTTAAGTCCTGCCAAGTATGCACCGGGTTTATTGGTCGATAAAAATTTCTCGGGGCACTTAAGTCGGCATACACTATTTTAGAACTTTTAAGCTTCGAAGTCATGTGTTTGCGAATTTTCTGAAGCAAGCACATTGGACCCTCGAAGCTCCAGATTCCTCGCCAATCCCCAAAGTGAGTATGTGTCATGAAGAGATTTCGGCGCACGTTAAAGATTCCCAGGTGGTCAAAATTAATCCGGAGTCCCCCACTAGGGCGCGCCTCATCGCCAGCGTTGCGTCGGTGCATTAAACCCTACAATCAAATCAAAATCAATGTGTCATGAAGAAAGCACGAACAACCACGACAACGACTATTGTTCACCGCTGTGCAACGAGCTATTTCATGGGATCTTCGCGCGATTCGTTTAGCGTTCCAAATAAGAGCCCATGCGACGACACAATCTCTTCTTGCCGCTGTATATGAGTGGGGGTTAAACTCACCCATTTGTTTTTTCACAGCTTGTCTCCCGTTTTTTCTACTTGCGAAATATTGCTCACCTGTTTGTTTTTTCACAGCTTGTCTCCCGTTTTTTCTACTTGCGAAATATTACTCACCTGTTCCTTCATGCAGTGGTGCAGCGTGGCCTGTCAAGTCACCTGCCATTCCTCATCATTTTTTCAGAAGTGCAGGACTATCGTTTGTATAGATTTCAAAAGGAAGTAGTGGATGGTACATTATTCCTGCGAGTGCGGTTTTCTTTTGAGTATTGGGTTAACGTCACCCGGAGAAGTATAATCAGAGACATAATGGGTGTCTGCGTGCTTCCTTATCCCAGTTTATCGCTCAGGGTTCAACAAAGAGCAGCCTTGTGATGTTTTTAGGCGCCTATATTATCTATATATATATATATATATATATATATATATATATATATATATATATATATATATATATATATATATATATATATATAAGATCAGTAGAGACAGAGACAAACGAGAAAGACGTAGAAAATAGAAATAAGTTTACTGACGTTTCAGGGAGAGGACTCCGTCTCTACTAGCCTTATTTTTTTCGCGCTCTGTGTGAGTTTTTATCTTTTCAGGCTATATATATATATATATATATATATATATATATATATATATATATAGAAATCGACTGTGAGAAATCGAATGGTAGCAGAATTGAGGTCAAAATGTTTTTTGTTGTAAGCTGCAACACACGCCAGAAATGCACAGCATCCCAGCACTCAATAAAACAATGCTTCATTGTTTCAAGCTTCTTGCAAATCATACAGCTAATGTCCAAAGGTATGAAGAAGTACTTTTCTTTTTGCTATATTAACTATTCTCGTGAAAATATAGCAAAAAGAAAAGTACTTCTTCATACCTTTGGACATTAGCTGTATGATTTGCAAGAAGCTTGAAACAATGAAGCATTGTTTTATTGAGTGCTGGGATGCTGTGCATTTCTGGCGTGTGTTGCAGCTTACAACAAAAAACATTTTGACCTCAATTCTGCTACCATTCGATTTCTCACAGTAGCAAGTGACAATAGTGTTCCCTACGATCTATTCACATTAATTGGCGGTCATAGTTTATGAGTTAGGATGATATACCTTCATGTTGAGCCTGCGCGCTCAACACGAAAGTCTGTTTCGAGAGGAGATTGCCCAAGTGTGCAGTGTCTATGAACATCAAGCAATACTCTTGACTGGTTTCAGTGTTTCGATTGCTGCCTGTCAATGCCTTACTTGTAATGGGATTTATTGTGACGTTATGACTTTTGCTGCATCTGCGAGAAAAGCAGCATAGAAAACTGGAACAAAGCTAGAGGACAACTCCAAACGCTGACGAACAGGTATGAGTGAATGCATTAGTGAAGTTATTTAGAAGAGAGAGAGATCGAACGCCTCGCGCGAGGGGGAGGACGTGACCGGGGGAGGTAGACACCTCAGCGTTCCTCTGACGGTCCAGCACAGTCCCAGGGAAGGTGGTGTATAGTGGTTCGGTCGGCACTGCACAGGGGTCAGGGAAGAGTAGGAGGAGGAACAGCCGTGGTGCCGTCAGGTCTCTTTGGACCAAAACGCCGGTACCAGGTCCATCGGACGCGGACATCAGGAGTGACCGCTGTGCCGGATCTGGCCTTGTGTAGGCCTGGGGGTCTCGCAGGATTTCCTATAAGTTTATTGGAAGTGACAACATATAGGAACGCACCAGCGTAATCTCAGGATGAGAAGGGAAAAGGCTAAATACAGCTACTACATAAAAAAAACACAGTAACATTCTTTCTCTTTGACTGTGCGTTGACCAACTCTCAAGAACCTGGTCATCTACTTTTTCATTCTCCTCACTGCAAGTATATGAACCACTTCTCGGAAATGTGACCATTCTTGGCAAAGAAGGACGAAATTAGGGGGAGAAAGTTTTGAAGATTTTGATATAGAAACGCATCAGTGAATTTTTTCTATCTTTCCGGGCGATGAAGAAAGCGCGTTACTAAACGGCTGAGCTCTAACCATAGGATGGTTAGAGGATATAGGGTGAATGCGTTTGATCAAAAAGTTTTGTACTTTGCTAAGAGCATTGGGCATGCGTTGGTAGTTGATTGTTGGATGGCTGTATACTTAAATTATAAGTCAGTTCCTAGCTGAGCGTGTGTTTTGCCTCTTCTCTTTTTACTATCTGCGTTGAGTTTTCGCCGCCTTTTTAAGCAGTTTGATGGTATCTCAGTGCTCTAAAGTTTAATGTTCCCGTATTTCTCGGTTCAGATTGACTTTTTATTTGTTCATGAATAGATTATACAGGTTAAACGCGCGATCACAATCCGTTAAATGCCACCCTACGATTTTCCAGGGTTGCCAGACTCGTCAGAGCCGTCATCCCCAAATCACCAAGAAAGACAGTGCGAGGGAAACAGTATATGTGAATTTAATTTTCTATCCGAAACCCTCGTGTAACTTGAGCGAACGAAATGGAAACGAGAAGTACGCATTCTTCTAATGAAGTACTTAGACAGCATCTGTGATTCTTTTCAGAGTATCTTTAATATCTCTAAAATTTTCCTCAGTCAGTTTTGAGATCTCCGCCAGCTGTGCGTTATCTCTGCTGCTTGCGATTTTAAGATTTCTGTTTTTGTTGTTAAGATGCCTGGTTATCGAAACAAGTTCTAAGCGACCCTCCCCCCCCCCCTCCCGCCCCCCCTTACATCCTCCAATCCCTGTTATTACTGCTGAATGAGTATACGATTTTTGTGGTCGTCTCATAATCTACTTCCCCTGTGCTGCCGAACACGTGGAGTTTCGGACTTCTAAATGAGTTACGTATATGTTGTGCTTGTGTTGTGCGACGTTTGAAGGGTCACTCATAGTGAAAAGTTCTGGGAAACCGTCCTGGGGCCAGGCTTTCATCGTTCCTATCGAAATGCACGAGGCCGGAAATTCAACTACGCCTATAAACTTTACAGTTAGTAAACATAATAATTTAGCTGTCCATATCGCTCTTGACTACAGCTAAAGAAGCCTAAATGTAAGTGTTGAAAAAGTTTTGGGGCGGGGGGTGGGGGTATACCGCCAAATTTGCTGTCTTAAACTCTTGTCATATCGTGCTCCTTTTACAAACCTGGTAACTTTTATCATTAAGGTGTTAAATAATTTCTTTGTTATCTTTTCGAGTGTCCCGTACGTCGTAATACAGTTGCGGGGACGGGACATCTGCTTGTGCACGCCGCCAGATCCACAGTTCCTGTGCAGCAGGTTCGTTGTAAGAAAGCGGCAGTGCCTCAAAAAACCTGCGTCACTGTTGGGTGACACAATGCACGCTTCGTTAGCTGCACCGTGTTTCAATAAGGTTTTTACACGCAAAGTAAGATTTTTTTTCTCATTATAGGTCAAGATGTACGCTTGTAGATCATACCGATTATGTGTGAAGCCATGCACTATATACGGGTGAATATGGGGCACGAGTGAGGCCACATAAACGTAACTTGTCTCGTGTCAGTGACCCAACGTGTTTCGACCTAGCGACGCCAAGCTCTCTCGTGCCATGGTGCAGAAAAACCTTTGGCCTGCGGCAAGAAGAGCGGGTGACACGATGTGGGAAATTGTACTGACCAAAGGTTCATGAGAACGTTCCCATCGGCATCTACTTCTTCGTTCAAGACTTAGGCAGCGAAAATAGCGGTGTATGTGTGCGCGCAGCGGCTGTATAAAGCTGTGACGAAATAGAAGGGAGAAACAAGTCACCAGAAGGGGAGAGAGAGACAGGAGCAGAAGAGATATATGTGAGTGGTATTATACATCATGTGCCGGCGGGTTCAAGAAACGCCTAGGGGGCTGTTTGGAAGGTTGCCGTTAGCGCGACTCAACGGCTGCGAAAAGCCGGACGGGAGGTGCTGCAACCAAGGCCCTTAAACTGTCGAACCTATTTGGCCAGAGCAGCGGACTTTCCTCCCGCCTTGCAACCTCTTGGTGCATATGGACCGGTATCGGCGTACGGCTTCGCTAATGCTCTGGTCGGTCGTTATGCGCGCTAATGTTCCCCGGCTTCGGTAGGTGGGATGCATACCGTGTTTGCGTGAGCAGTACTTATATTATCTATTCTGTTTTGTTCTCTGTAGTGTTAAAAAATGATGGGTCTTCCCCACTCTTGTTTACTGCCGCTTCGTCGGTAAGCGTCCGCTTCGATAAACATCAATCGCATAGTAGTGTGCTAACCTCCGGTTCGATGACCTTTAATCTGATTTAAGACAACATGATTTGTGCATCTGATTTCCCTTTTTAATCGCAAAATGTCTTGACAGAGCCCCATCCGCAGCCTTTCTGTGCCTTCGCGCGTACGTGCATGCAAGCTTGTAGCATATTCTCGAGCAATATTCTATAAACGATGGCCTCGAGGACGCGAAACGACAGAAATGGAGTTCTCCACCAAAACAAAGGCAATCAAGAAGACTCCTAAATATTGTCGTTTCTGTTACGTGTGAAGAACAGTGTACATTACAATTACAAATAAACAACCTGCTATTCACGGACTGGGACGAAAAAAAGTAATTGCGTGGTTTTGTTTTTTCCTCAGACACAGTTGAAGGAATATATTATTTCCTTGCTAACGTAACTCGGAAACATTGATAAGAGTTTGTAGTTCTGACGGTCGTTGCAAGCGTGTTATACTTCTGAAAATCGTAGAAGGCGCTAGGACATTTGTGCGGCAAGTGGACAGTTGTAACCCAGCCTGTCGTCAAAGAGACTACACGCACTTTATGATCAATATTTAACAACTATTCTTAAACGTGATGCTACGCAAAACATGCAATGAAACTGCAATCGTCACTATTACAACGTCGTAGAAATGGCATCTACTTGTCATGTGCTGTATTTGCCCATAAAGTATCTCCTGTATCAAGAGAGAGAGAGAGAGAGAGAGAGAGAGAGAGAGAGAGAGAGAGAGAGAGGGGGGGGAGGGAGGGAGGGAGGGAGGGAGGGAGGGAGGGAGGGAGGGAGGGAGGGAATGAGCGCTGTACCCAGAAAGCAAGGATAGAATTATTCAGCAGTAGCACGGTTTAATGGGACGTATTCCTTGGCTAGTATAACCTGGTGTTTGGGCGTCCGAACCAAATTTTTATCTCCGATTTCCGAGCTCCAGTGGCTTTTCTTGGTGGGATAAACCACTAGCGCCACCTGTTGCCTACCAAAATAATGAGCCTGAAGACGAAGTATTATAAGCAAAACCTTTCCAAACTGCTACCAGTGATGGCCGAGTGTATAACGCCAGCATTGTTTGACAGACAGGTAGCTTCGGACAAATTTAGACCAAAACATAAGCAGATAAACAAAATTGTATGGCTCTTTTTTATTAACCTTTATGTTGGATTGGTTTGTACCAAGCTAAAAAAAAAAACAGAGTAAAAAATGGCGAGGAAGACAGACGAGAGAAAAGCCCACCAAAACAAGATGCACTATATGACAATTCCCCATTAGGAAGTTTCGGTCCAATTGTTTTCCTGTCTGCTCCCCAGGAAGGTCATTTGAATTGAGAAGCGAGAACATATTCTTAGAAGTTGAAAGATGAACTAACAACCGGATTCACTAATTAAACTTGTTATGGTCTTGCGCTTAGCACTCTTGCACACAACCTCCAAACGTCATTATAGACCCGACTGCTCACGAAAGGAGAAGGGACGAAAGCGACGAATAGGCAGGCCAGCAGTGCAGGTGGGCTGCCTGTTCTTTGATGGTGGCGCAATACGAAAACGCCCGAGTGTAGACATTTGGGTACAAAAATAAATATCCCCAGGTGGTTGAAATCAACTCATAGCCCTCCACTACGCCGCGCTTCGTGACCCAGATGCATGCTTCGACACGTCAAAACTCCCAAATCTGAATCTATGCCTATTCTTACCTTGTAGTTAAAGTTGATGCTTGGGCGAGTTGGTGTTCCATAATCTTGAATTCACAGCACAAACAAGAAACCAGGACGATAGGGAGAGCACGACACACAGGCGCTGACTAACAACTGAAGTTTATTGCTGTGACGTCTGGTATATAATTACAGCAGAAATCAAGGCAACAAAGAAATCGACACATAACATGTGAAAACGAAATAACAAATCCGCCACATCACTACCGCCATGGGCTTACACCGTCCAGATAGGTGATTTCTTTTTCTGATAGCGCGACAGAAGTGACGCTTACACACTTTTCTTATTCGTTTGCTATTTTATGAGCCTCAATAATTTCCCTCTTCAGTTTATGCTTATTTTTACACAATATTGCGGTGCTAATTAAGATAGGCTCACACCCACGACAGTCTCTACAATGCACTCCTAGATGACCGCTTTTGCTCTTTTCCACGTTATAACTGTGTTCCTTTAGCCTATCATTAACAAATCTCCCCGTTTGCCCGATATATTCTCTGCCACACAATAAAGGTATGCTGTAAAGTACGTTTGTGGCACATGGGATGAACTGTCGTTGGTGCTCTTCCACAGGAAGGAGCACCAAAAAAAAAAGTTCCTGCGTTTTTGCAGCCGCCCCTTTCCATAGGGGCGATTTCTCGTGCAAGCCGGGTGAACTTCCCAAGCGTTGTAGTCCCACACAAGGGCCGAGCGCCAGGCCAGGGAGTCGCTTGTACCTATTTAACCGGAAGGTGCCCGGCGCCACCAAGGCACACGAATGCACATGGTGCCTTCCACAGCCACGGTGGACGCTCAACTCGCAACCGCCTGTGGCAGGACATGCCGCGAGACTCTTTCACACCAGGCAATGCGGCAACGCGGCATGATGGCCGAGGGCCCCGCCAGATGGACAAAAGTCAGGGGGCCCTCGCAAAGGTAAAGGCAGCTTTCCAGGCGCGGATTCCTCTTTCAAGGGTCCGCATTCGACCAGGGACGTCTGTACCCGTTAAAGAAACCGGTAGGTGCCCGGCGGTACCAGAATTCGAACTCAGTACCTCCCACATACGAGGCGAGTGCTGTACCTCTGAGCCATCGCTGCGGTTAAAAGTTACGACCCCTTCCACCAGGGCATTTCCTGACAAAGTCGGGTAACTTCCCAAGCACGAGATCCCCTGCGCAGGAAGTGCTTGTACCAATTTTTACTGGTTGGTACCTAGCAGTACCGAAGTACCTCCCACATTCTCGTACACCATGGTACAAACCGACGTGGTGGAACGGTTTCCAGTACACTGGATGCGCCGTACGGGGGGCGCCTGTTCCCATTTTTATTCTGGTTGGTGACCAGCGGCTCCAGAGGAACCTACCACGTCTGCCGCGCGTGTCCAAGCCCTTCATCCCCCGCCGAGAGGAGAAGGGGGAAGGGGGGGGGGGGGCGCTTGTACCCTTTGAACTGGTGGGTGCCCAGCGGTCCCAGACCCCGCCCAAAGGGGTTCGAGGGACCTACCACATGGCTTCCCACGGCTGCTTGTGGTCAAGCTGTAAGCGTTTGTTCCACCGTCGAGACGAGCTACGCTACGGGGCCGCTTGTGCCCTTTAAAAGACCGGTGGGTATCCGGCGGCCCCGAATGAACTGTCGTTGGTGCTTTTCCGTAGGTGAAACACCAACGACAGTTCATCCCATGTGCCACAAACGTAGTTTACAGCATACCTTTATTGTGTGGCGGAGAATATATCGGGCAAACGGGGAGATGTGTTAATGATAGGCTAAAGGAACACAGTTACAACGTGGAAAAGAGCACAAGCGGTCATCTAGGAGTGCATTGTAGAGACTGTCGTGGGTGCGAGCCTATCTTAAGTAGCACCGCAATATTGTGTAAAAATAAGCATAAACTGACGAGGAAAATTATTGAGGCTCATAAAATAGCAAAAAAAGAAGAAAAGTGTGTAAGCGTCACTTTTGTCGCGCTATCAGAAAAAGAAATCACCTAACAGTACGGTTCGTAAGCACATGGCGGTAGTGATGTGGCGGATTTGTTATTTTGTTTTCACATGTTATGTGTCGATTTCTTTGTTGCCTTGATTTCTGCTGTATTTATATACCAGACGTCACAACAATAAACTTCAGTTCTTGTTTGCGCTGTGAATTCAAGCTTACCTTGTAGCTCTTGTATTTTCGTGCGCATGTTGCAACCGGAGTGTCTAAACGCCAAGCTGTCCAGGAATAATACACTTTAGGTAATTACACCACCTTACGTTGACCCTTAGTCCGCTGTTCCCCCGTATACTTTCGCACACAAAGTCTGCTCAATTACGTTCCATCCCGTTCCGGCCCCTCACCTTCCCTGCCACTTCTGCCCGCACCAAGCTTCCTGGTCAGATCATTTCCCTTTGGCGCAGTGTTTTACGTGCCAGTTATGCTCATAACAAGCGTTACGAATCAGCATGCATAGTAATCGTGCATGCGGCGAGGACGAGCGCGTGCAATTTTATAAACATTCCCGCGCTGTAGCATGGGCATGGTTCTTATAATATTTACTGCACGTGGGCATTGTTTCGACGGGAAATGTCATTCGCTGGGCAGTGTGTGTGCTCTGCAACTGCGCAGGCTGTAATCCGAAGGAACCAGCGTCAACGGCATCGCACACACACGCCCCGACGCGGATCGACGCGATGCTGGAGCGCGGCGGCGGTGGTCATTTGTCGAGCGACGGCGTTCCTGCGCAGCCGTCGGCAGCTGCGCCTCCCGAGCGACCGATCCACTCCTTCCGGGTGCACGCATGGCTGGCTGCGCCCCGCGGCTCGCGCGGCGGGTGGCCGGCTTCCGTGTGGATACGGCCGCCCAAAGGGCCCGCTCTATCGGGCCCGGAAGGGGAAATCGGAATCCGATCGGGACTGCACCGCCATCAAAACGCGACCCTTTCGCGTCGTCCACTGCTGCTACACACTGACCTTCCCTCCCCCGCCCCTTATGGTTCGGGAAATGCGGATAGAGAGAGCACCCAACGAGCGCCCCGAGATCCCTGGGAAGTCAATAGGTTGCCCCATGAAAAGAGTCCCCCGCACATGTAGATATCAGGATGGCTTCGCTACGGCGGGCAGTCACATTCGCGGAGAGTGAAGAGTAGTTTTGATCACTCCAGCCATCACTTACCTAAACAATGCCCAAGGTAAGTCAAGTACTGCGTCTCACTTTCATCGTTCCCAAGAGAGGAACAAAGCTATTGAAATAACCCAGCAACAAAAAAAAAAAGAAAAAAAGGGAGAAAGACGAATAGCAATTAATGGTACAAGGACACACTTGTGTTCCTTTTGTTATTTTTTGAGCCGATTCCGGTGTTACTTCCGTAGCTTTGCTCACCAAGCAATCACAGTTTTCCCTCTAAGCTACCAAAATTACATTCAAACAGGTCCCAGTCATGTATGCAGCTGACTGGACGGTCGGGTATACAGCGGTTCTACCGTGATAACACCTTTATTAAGGCGAAAGCTTTCTTAGTGGGGCCGATGGCGTCCTGTCAAAACACTAATGCATTCCCCCATAGACCGATCGGTAGACCGAAAAGGTCTGATAAGATCCCTGTGCACACGGCGCGTGCGGGAAACCGGGCGTCCATTGTGTCGAAACGGTTACTTGAAACTCGCGAAAAAACGACGGTTCTGGATAAGACAATACCCGCATCGATCATGAAGGAGTACACTAGTATTTCATAAACCACGTATCGGTATGCATTTAGATCGTTCTTAGGTGCGTCTACTTAGTGCGCGAAAAATCGTCACATGGGCTCGTTCTTCGTTTGCCATTCGCGTCTCTGAAGGTTTGACGATCGATTGGACGCACTTTTGACGCAGTTTTGATGCCAGAAAGCTTTCGCGCTTCTCTCAGCTTTCTTTACTAAGGGAAGGCAAAGTTCTTGTGAGCAATCTTTAGGAAGGAATGGTAAAGTTCTTATTGACGAGCTGATAGTCGCCCAGCAGTTCGGTGGCTAGCATGAACTTCCCTGAAATGAAACTTCGTTGTAATAAATTTGTAACCAGAAAAACGGACAATTTTCAGCCTCTGTTTGTTGATGCGCGTGGTGATGCGCCGTTGATGTTCAGACAGAAGCCTGACCAGGCCCGATCAGTGCGTCGTAAGCAGTGCTGACATTAATGCGTTACGAGTAACATCGTTGCCAGTAAGTAGCACGTCAGATTTTTAGAAATTGCGTAACGCTTCCAGTATAAGAACGGGTAATGTACTTATCAATGATAGCCTCAGAGGTACGTGTAGGGCCATGTTACTCGTTATATGTGATCCTAAAACCCTCTTTCCCCTGCCCCCTAGATACACACGAACAAAAAGAAACGGGAATCTGAACACAAACGCCCGCCTTACTACGTCGATCCCTCGCACACGCCCACTAAGCCACACGTCTAGCTATGAAGCTTTCTTCCAAAATAGCGAAAAAAAGACAAAAAATCACAGGAGAGGAACAAAACAAAAATATAAAGCGTACGCTCAACACACATACAAAATAATTCAATGGAAAAGAAATGTTTCTAAATGAACTTCGTTTTATTCCGCCAGTGACTGCGGGACTGCTTCTGTTGATGCCGTGAAGCACATTCATGTACACGTTTGCGTTTTGGTGGTAACTCTCCATACCCAAAGATTTGTTTCTGCGTGAACGTACCGCATTCTTCTCATCTATTACAAGTCGTACATGTCGTTAGTAGTTACAGTTCTGCTGCTTTTAATTCGTGAGAAAATAAAAAAGTAACGACAAAGTAGCGTGCGTTACTTTTGTTTTGGGTAACGGTAACAGAAACGCGTTACTTCCGCGTAGAAATAACGCATGGACGTAACGCATTGCTTTTATAGAGGGGTAACTTGGGACGTATTTAGTTACTTTTTTGGCGTCGCCTACAACCCTGGTCGCATGAAAGTTTCGTTACGAGTGCAGATAAAAAAGAAAGAAAGAAAGAAAGAAAGAAAGATAGGAGGAAAGAAGGAAAAATAAATAAATAAATAAATAAATAAATAAATAAATAAATAAATAAATAAATAAATAAATAAATAAATAAATAAATAAATAAATAAATAAATAAATAAATAAATAAATAAATAAATAAATAAATAAATAAATAAATAAATAAATAAATAAATAAATAAATAAATAAATAAATAAATAAATAAATAAATAAATAAATAAATAAATAAATAAATAAATAAATAAATAAATAAATAAATAAATAAATAAATAAATAAATAAATAAATAAATAAATAAATAAATAAATAAATAAATAAATAAATAAATAAATAAATAAATAAATAACGCGGCAGCGGCAGTTACGACCTAGCAGATAGCTTATACACTTCCATTCAAAGCTCCCTCAAAGGAGCATTCACTTACGCAGTGTCTTCGTTCAAGCATTGACTAGACTTGGAAAACGTTCCGCCGCGGAAGCGACATTGGACCATCTGCTGAGGACATGTCCAGGACTCCGACCAGCCCGAACCCAGCACAGGATAGCCCCAGGACATCGCCCAGGCCGTCCGCCCGATATTTATTGATGGACGCATGGTCCTCTTTACAAGCAGCTGTTGGGCTTTCTTGCTGAGACTGGCCTCTACAGCATTATGTAGTGCACGGAGCCGCTTGCCTCCCGTCACTTTCCTTTTTTTAATTTTTCCATTCCTTTGGTGCCCTGCGACAAAATAGCGCAATAAAAAAATACAACGACAGATTCGCTAAACAAAGCTATGACATTGTCAGCATGTGCATCTATCTACGAAACAAGTACACAAATGTGTCTGTTAGTCCGCGCCCAGTTCACGGCGTCTGTTCGGCTTGTGATTCGCCCCCCCCCCCCCCCCCTTATACCTTGGTTTTGGCGCTTACGAAGGAGGAATTGATTGAGTGCGGCATAAGCCACGGGCTATCTGCTGGTCTTTTTAAACACTGGTTCAATGAACTGACGCGACGGTAAACGCCAGACGTCGTGAACTCGGGCGTCGGTGGGGACGAGAGGTGCGACGGCTGTATTGTGTAGCCTAATCATGAGGACGAACGTATCGAGGTCCGTCCGCCAAGGCTGCAGACCATTGGGCTCCCCATTGTCGGGAAAATTACGTTTAAGTAAAATAAGCGATTTTAATGAAGGTTTAAAGCATGATTACCAACGCTGAAGACCCACAGCTATACAAGTGCGGGAGTGCAGTAAAACACCCCCACATAAGTTACGTTTCCATTTAGTTTTCTATCAGTATTTCCTCGGTGCTTTTTATTGTTCCATCATGTCGTGCTCCACGGTAGGGGTCAGCGTTAATCGGATCTCGCGATGACATGCCCCAGCCGTTCACGTGACCTTTCCGCGCCCATGCGGCGCAAAGTGCGGCGCCGTTGCGAGGGGAAAGCGCGATGTCTGCGCGCAGCCAGAGTGAAAACTGAGCTCCGGGCGGCGACGCGCGACATCAAATTACGAAATGAACAGCGCGACGCCTCGCGTCTTTATACAGCCTTAATTCGCAGGCGGCCAACTTCCCACCGAACTCCGCGCGCGAGCTCCGAGAGGCGCTCCGCGTCCGGGGTCGCCGGGGGAAACGAGCGTGCGGGAGCGACGAGGCGTCGCCCCCTCCTCTCGGAGTTCCCCTAAAAGCTCTTGGCCGTAATCCGAGCCTATCTCACTTCCCAGGGAGGGAGAGGGCCGTTCAGTTGCTGCTCATTGTGCAGCCTGCTTTCTGCCGAGAAAGAAACGAGCACCGCCAAAAATGGGCGCCGATGACGCGAAACGATAACTCCCGCCAAGCTCTCCACGCGGCCTTTTTTTTTATTTCTCTCTCTCCCTTTCACGTTGCGCCTTCTCGGTGATCGAGCCTTGTGTTTGCTTGCTCGTTTATTCGCCAGAACCCGGTATCTGCACCCGGGCGCTAAATTCAGAGCTGGGAATCTGACAGATGTCCCGCGTTTGTTGGCGTCTTTCTAAAGTATCCCCCGACGCCCGCCTCTTCCTTTAATCCGGCCCTGGTGAAAGCTCGCGTTCGAGTGCGTCCAGGCGTGCGCGCGTGTGCGAGTGTGTGCTCGCCGGCAGACCGGACGGTTTATCTGCAGCTATCAACTCGATCTGTAACTGAGACCTTCGTTCACGGCGTGGGGTGGCACTGTACGAAGAAGCGCAACCGCTATTCAGAGCCGGACGTGGTGTCTTGTCGTACAAACAGCAACCCTAACCATTTGCATTTTTTTCGGGTCAGAATACTCCCACAACACGACGAAAAAAAAAAATGCCCGGATGACTAAATAAAGCAAATGCGAGACATTCAGACGAGGAAAATTTTTTTAGAGGAGAAGGAAAACGTGTTCTTTAACTCGAGATGGAACTCGTTGAACGGAAGAAGACAGGAGCTTTTCCGAAAGCGGCCTGAAGTTGAGTGCATCATTCCGTACCTTAGGGCATTTGTTTCAATTAGCTTTTTTTTTTCTAACATGAAGCGAAGCTACATACTTTCTCAAATATGCCTCTGTAAACACGAATAACGGCGAAATTTAGGAAACTTTTACGTCCTAGCTTCATGGCAATCGCGTCGTGTTTGACTCGAGAAGCGGCCGATGACGCTGAACATCAGAATTTGGGCTTTTCTTTGGGCGCCTGTATGCTGCCAAAGAAACTAGCTCTGGAAGTTGCTAAATAAAAAAAATGCCGCGTGAACACGTTTACGACCTCTCAAGTTTTAATTTGCCCTCACTGACTGAGAAACAGCAAATGCCTGGATGTATCAAAATGGCTTAAATTATACCGTATTATGATTATTTTCTGGACAGACAATTATTTTCACGTACATTTTCATCTGCAAAAACCTTTGACCCACCACGGTGGCTCAGTGTATAAGGCGTTGTGCTGCTAAGACCAAGGACGCGGGTTCGATTCCCGGCCGCGGCAGCCACTTTTCTGATTGAGGTGAAAAGTGAAAACGCCCGTGTGTTCTAGACCTCGGCGCATGTTAGAGATCCCCAGGTGGTCAGAACTAATCCAGAGTTCTCCATTAAGGCGCGCCTCATCGCGTGAGCAGTTTCGGCGCGTTAAGCCCCATAATCGACCGAGTCGACCAAAACCATTGAAGGTGGTGAAATTTTTGCAGTTTACAGGACTGTCTCATTGCATTTTTTTTATTTGACGATGGTTATAAGCAGCAGGTGACGTATGTATAATTGAGGTTAACTTACAGGGGACACAAACATGACAAAATGCATTTCTTAAAGCATGACTGCTACAGGGCTTCATTCTAGACGGGGGAACCTACAGCTACTCACCTTGAAGTAATTAAGAGAGATTTGTGCCTTTGAATGTGTTTGATTAACGACTCGCTGACTCCAATAACCAGGCAGGTATTGGGAAGGCACTGGCAGCCACCCGTTGGCAGAATGATTCGCTATAATTTCGAAGAGAACTCTAAGAAAAATGGTCGCTATAGGTAGATTATTCCACAGGTATAGTCGATGTAGGAGCAGATATTTCTACATCATCCTGAAGGCATAGAACTCAACGGTGCAACTGTGAACGGCAAGCAAATAAAGAGGATATAGCACCTTTACAATCCTAAGCAAAAGAATTTTATTTTTTTAGGCGAGTTTCGCGCACTTGGCTTGCGCGACTGCTGAAATAAAAATAATTACAATTACCGATTATAACGTATGTTTATAAAAAAATAATGTCTGCTTTTTATTCGAATAATTTTCAACTAAGGGAAAGCTTTAAAGTTAGGGCTTCTGGAAATATGCATGGTTTGTACGGGTAGAAAGAGTTTTAAAGATTCACGCGTCTGGTTAATGAAATGGAAACATTAAGGCTCACTTTTTTTTTTCCGCACCCCCTCCTTACATTTTGAGTTCAGATTTTACAGCTTTTTTAACTCTTCTGTTGTTCTGTGCAGGGGAGGTGGGAGGCTTCCTTCTGCATCCTTCTTTTTGATTAATTTGCCAGTCCATCCCTGATATGATGATAAATACAAATGAACGAAGATCCCCACTCACCATCGAACTTCATTACTTTATTGATAAGGCGTTTGTCTTGATGACGTGCCCGTTCCGCTCACTGCAGTTATTTGATCACTATACTTCAGACATCGTAGTTGAAACCATTGGTTGCTAAATTGACCCTGTTAAATCAAAGGTTGGACGTAAGCTCGTCTGACAACAATTAACGCATGACAACAATTAAAAATTGGCACCGACCAAGAATGTTTATAAAATCCAAAAAAGACGTTTCGGATCCCGTACGGGTGCCTTGTTCACAAATCACCCATATTTGTGAACAAGGCAACCGTACGGGAGCCTAAACGTCTTTTTTGGATTTTATAAACATTCTTGGTCGGTGCCAGTTTTTAATTGTTGTCACCGTTACTAAATAAACACACACACAGTAAATCCTTGCTTAGCTGGCTTCGTCCTCATCCGTCGTCCTTCGTCCCGGGCCATACCATCTGAAATCATTTGCACTACGCTTTTGGATACCGAGGGCCGCTATAAACAGCGGAACTGTGACATATGCGATATGATCTAGAACGCCCGTATATCTGACGGCAAACTTTGGCGTCGCATATCTTGAACAACGTGCTGAGTTCAGGATTTTACAGCAAAGCTGTCTGTGGGCGACAGACCGAGCGTAGACCAATAATTTTCGGCGTATGGAAAACAATACTAAAAAGTAAAACAAGGTCCTAGGGCCTCCATATTTTCATATAAAACAGCATATATTGCCCCTGAAAGTAATGTCTTCTCAGCAATGCAGTTGTATCTGCAGATGAAGCCGACTTTGAGGGGATAGGTGTATGCTTGGTTTTTTAAGTGCAATGCACTTCTTAAGCGACCCTGAACCTGCGTCCACCGGTGATGTCCGCATCACATACCCACGTGGGGGATTGGCCAGGAATCTCCTCGTCTTCCTTGGCAACGGGGGGAGATGGGAGCGCGCTGCCTGGCCGCTGACATGGCACATACCCACGTGGGGGATTGGCCAGGAATCGGGCGTGAGAAGGGCTCATGCACCCGCTTAAAGGAGTACTGACACGAAATTTCAAAGCTGAGATCCGCTCTAGCAATCAAGTACAACGACAACACAAATAGGTGTCTGTGAATAAATGCATCTTTCTTTCTTTGTAGTTGTGTGTGTGTGTGTGATCTCTCTTTCGCGAACATTACCGAACCGCGCAAATTCAACTCGTGCATTCGCACTTTCACATTCTTCCCCTCGGGGAAATGCGGGGAATTTTTTTAAGCTGGCTTTCCCGTATTGTGTTTTGCAGAGTGAAGCAAGGCCATCTACAGAGGAAGTACGATTAAAGCCCCGCTTTATACTACTCTCCACCACCTCTTTCCCTCCTCGCCACACGTGGTGTCTCTCTTACCCCTGACGTAGCGCAATCTCGCGCGCTCTTCGGAGGACGCATGTGGAGTGCACTGGAGCCTACGCCGTGATTGGCGTTGCTGCGCTATAATGAAAAGTTTAAAAAAACTTCAGAGCTCTCAACTTTTTTTATCATCCCTTAGTAAAGAAAGTTGAGAGAAGCGCGAAAGCTTTCTGCCCTTAGCCTGCAACGTAGATATCGCGCCCCAGTCCTTATAATTCAACATAGCAAATCCTCAATGTAGCTAAACCCCAACAGAGCGAATCCCACCAGAGCGCCACTTCGCTGGGCTTCCCTATTCAAAAGGTTTGAAAAGGCTGTGATTTTCCCTGGCAGGATGAAGTGTGATAGTTAACGGACGGCCATTTTGAAATTGAAACCTGCCTCTCAAGACTTAGAATTACAGAGTTCATTATGAAAGCTAGTGGCGCTCCGCGGTTAAATTTACTGGTACCGAAACGAAATTTTAGAGCCTTTGCAAGTGTTGAGGATGAAATTGTGTTTTAATAAAACTCGGGAACAGCCCTTTATCAGTTGAGTTGAGACATAGAGGCGAGTCAAGGTTCTGAGCTCGGAACAGTTCTTAAATTCAGGCTGAATTCGTGAAGGGTATACGGATTAATTTAGCTGCGACGCGATTCCTGGTCGGTAAGACAACGACTGGCACCTCTGCGCGCGTGACGTGAGAAGAACAGACCCAAGACACTGAGGTTGCGCTATCAAGCATCCTCATGGGGACATGTCATAATAAGAACACACAACAGGGCTAAGTATACGCGCAACAAATACAACAAGCAGATACGTGATGCGGCCTACCTTCGGTTCGTCATATGGCAACACTTGCAAGTCCATGTCAGGGGCGAGTGTCCGGCCTGGTGCTGATGCTCAGTTCGGGTGGTGTCAATGTGGTGCCGGGGCCGATCGCGCGTCCCAGTCTCGTGACGGCTCAGGTCGCGCCTTACGGACGACGAGCTCGTGGGCGGTAGCGTGTTCGGCCGTAACTGTTTCATGGCGTCCGGGGGAGCTTGGCTCGGGCCCCTTCGACGCTCGAAACACGGGCCCGGCGAAGGCTCGAGCATGGGTGACCAGACGAGGCTCGACCCCAGGTTTTGCGGAGGCTCGAACACGGGTGCCCTTTTGTGCTCGCACTCGGGTTATCCTCACGGCTGACGTACTGGATGGCCCCTTGACGCTCGTACTCGGCAGTCGAGCCCGGCGCACAGTCTTTCCTTCCCGCCGCTCGGAACAGCAGCCCTGAAGGTCCCTAGCGAACCCTGGAACGGTTGGTTGGTTGGTGCAAAAAAAGAGAGAAAAAGACAATGGCGCGCGTACTCATGGAGGCTTGTGAAGAAAGGATAGCATTTCATGCTGAACGAATGCTTTAATTCTGGCATGCCCACCTCCTTCTTCCCTCTCGCCAGAGACATCTAAGGCTCAGCGATGAACAGGGAATGATACCGGAGAACAGTCAGCTAATGATGATGGTTACCACCGCTCATCACAACGGCATCACAACGAGGGCCGGCGACCGTTGATACTGTGTTTGATTTTCGACGACTGTTGCAGTGTAGGCCCAGGTCCCATGGGCTGTCACGGGGGAACTGGGGCTAGCACCCAGTTCCAGCGACAGGGAATTCTCCCAGAAGGTGATTCTGCATGCACGACCCGTATACACGGATATTTCATCATTGAGGAAGTTTCGGTGTCCACACTACGCCTGCTGGAACAGCATCTCAACAAGTGTGGACATCTCTGGGCTGCGAGAAGGACCACAGGTGTATTGACCATGGTAGCGTTGTACGTTTCGCAAAACGCTCTTCAGCAAGTCATTGATTGAGAATAGCGGAAGCATTCTGCTCCCTTTCGAACACAAAACGGACCATCGTGAAGCCAGGGCACATCCTGAACCGTATGTACATACACAGCCTGGGCGCGCTGGCATTCGAACAAAACATTTATTCGTTTAAAGGGTGAAACAGTCTCACCCGCGAATCGGGCGCGCACGGCTCACCAAGCACTAAAGCGGAAAGATGACTGCCGCATCAGCCAGCACCGGCTCAGCTTCCAAACGCCGCAAACATTGAGTGATCGCCATTCAGCGGAGCATGCTCCCTGGCGCAGTCTCCGCGCGGGCGTGCGGCTCAGCCTTGGGCCAAGCACGTGGCCGGCGCGGAGTCGTTCGGGCAGCCCCATTCGCGAGGCCTGAGTCAATTAGCGCGCTCGGACGAGCCACGACAAAGGTGGGCTCGCTCGCGGAGCTTTTCTCCGCCGCGTGCGCCCCCGCGGCTCCCACCGCGGCGCACGCGCGGCCTCGCAGTCCGGGGCCCGCCCATGAGCTCCGTTCATGCTCCCGGCCCAAGGCGCTTTCTCCAACCGAGTCGGTCACGTCTCCTCGTTTTGTTCGAACAGAAATGATTTATGCGTGTCGACAACGGAAAGCGAGCCGCTGAAAACAATCGCACGCACACTGGAAACTACGCACGAGCAGCTCGGCTTATCTGTGGAGGCTGGGCTGTATGTGCTTCCACTGCAAGGCCGTGTGATGTACGAATGTGCGTCCGTACTGTGAGGCACCGCGCCCCCAGAATATGGGCGGTATTAATTGATTAATGTCAACCCAAAACGCGGCGACCAGTGGCGGCACCGAAACTTCGGAGTTCAGGATGAGGTCACGTGCTCAATAACTCCTCTTTTTCCCCTCAAAGACGCGTGGTGGGTAACCTGATGGCTCTGGCTAGTGCAGAATAATACTACTGCCACTACTACTGCACAAAATAATTAGCGCCGGTCCGACAGCTGAGCGGTGGCTACAACCCCCAAGCGTAGGATACAATTACGTTCACATAAATGCCCGAAAAAGGGGCGGGCAGCACAGCCTCCCCGGCAGCCTGGTTGGTATGGCATCCGACGCGTACTCGGAATGCCGTGGGTACGGTTCCCACGTTGGAAGCATGTTTTATTCCACTTTCTTCTAACAGTTGAAAACCTAAACCTACTTCTACACAAAAAATTTACTTTCTTCTCGCATGCCTTTCAGTTGACGTTCGTGAATGCTGGCTTTTCTGTCTGTATATGGTACAGTAAAGCCTCGTTATAGCAACGTCCTCGGGGACGGGAAACTGGCTTCGTTAGATTGTCTCTCAGTACACTGCTGGAAGGACGATAAAAAAACTTGAAATAAGGAGAGATTTCAAATAAAGCTATTTGTTATGACCAGAGTTTACTGGCATGTGTCAGGCTTGTTTGAAGTCCGTTACTTGTAACCAACTTCATGTTTAGTAACTTTGTAACGGTTGAACAACTTTAAAATAAAAGAGAAAATAAATTGCTTCATGCTATAATTGATTACATGCGATCAATTACTCAACAATGTATTCTCGTTATTCTGCGATTGGAGTGTCACGTAGAAAATGCCCATAAATTATTGGAAAACTGCAGCTATGACTTTCTCGAACAAAACACAGCCTCTCAGTTTCAGTTATAACTACAATGGTTGCACCCTATCGCATGCGAGCTAATTCAAATATCTCGGTGTCCCGTTTTCGCCTGGCCTTAAATGGGGCAAACATGTAGATAAGTTGTCAAGCTCTAAGGAAACTTGGTTACTTAAAGCGCAGGTTTAAAATCTCGAGTAAATTATGCAAGTTAACTGCCTACAAGACTTTAGTGAGGCCGATGCTCGAGTACGCCTCGGTGGTTTGGTCGCCTCATCTTGAGCAAGATAAAAACAGGTTGTAATCTGTGCAGAAAAAAAAAAAAAGCTGTGTGGTTCATTCTCAGTAGTTACGATCGAGATTTTACACTGTCTTCACATGCTCACTCGCTGTCACTGCATTCACCAGAACAGCACCGTAGGCGTGAGAGTGTTATCTTGTTGCGCAACATTGTACACAAAACGACCCGCATTCGTGCGCCATTATCTCTCACTGACGTACCAGTTCGCACAAGGCGGTACAGACGCCTTGAAAATTGTACCCTTCAGACGGTGGAACTTCAGAACAAACTTGGTGGTGCTTTGCGTAGATTAAACACTGAAGAATTTCGGAAAAATTTTATGTGTCAGTCACAAAATTGTGTGCACTACTGTTTGCTTTTGTATTTTTGTTTGATTTTTTGTACCGTCTCCTGCAATGTCCCAATTATGGGAAAGCAATAATTGTAAATAAATAAATAAATAAATAAATAAATGAATGAATGAATGAATGAATGAATGAATGAATGAATGAATGAATGAATGAATGAATGAATGAATGAATGAAGAGACAGGCTTACATAACGCAGCGTTTCTTTTTCCTTTGCAGGAGGACTCCGAAGGCTTCTTGAAGTTGTTCGCGAGCGATAAGCTCTGTAAAATGGCGACCTGGGATAGTTAAAATGTATTCATCGTAAGCAGTGCACAAAACCACGGGGCAAGAAGGCGAAATAACATTGTTTCACCTCCTCTTTGTCCCGACATTTTGCGCGCTGCTAAAGAATACGCGCTTTGTAAGGAAGTATACCCAGAATGATTAAATGTGTGCGGTCGGCAGAAAGAAAAGAGAAACCATTCGACGCATATTAGTCAAATTTGAAGTAGGAGAGGTGTTGACCACGACCCACACCTCGTCGACCAGACCATCTCGGTCGATCGAGAAGCCAGTTCCATGACCACCAACGGACTTCCGGACTGGGAAGCCACCCCACATTAATTTCTCAACTAAGTCTCATTTCTCTCAAATGTGATAGGACCTATTCAAATTCCTCTGAGGTCAATGTACGCTGTCTTAAAGCCCTGGTGATCAGACGTAATACACATATGCTAAATTATATGCAGAGATGGCTAAAGCGAAATAGGACAATGGGCAACGGAAAAGGGGAGGGGAGATACGACGTGCACTCTAATACAATTGCGTGGCGTACCTACACCACAATGCTCATTGACTAGCTCATGCCACCAGCAATAAAATTTTGGCGAATGATGATGTCGAGCATACTACTTGTCCCAAAAGTTTGGTCTGTGCTGTGACATCACGCGTTGCAAGCATGACGTAGTGCATTGTGCTGAGTCAGACCGCAGATTTTACTTTTTAGTCAAATTGTGTGTGCATTGTTGTCACTCGCCGTATTTGCTTCATTGACAGCATGAGTTAGTCGCTACAGTGCATTGTAATGAAGCTGACCCACAAGGATGCCTTAGAATGTACGGCAGCCACCATCCCATACGAACAAAATCTAATTTACTTGAGCCGTCGACAATTATACTCCCGTCGCTGTTATGGGGCCTCTTAAACATCGTATTTTTATTTATGCGTAGGGTTCACTGTGTAACACACAATCTTAGAAAGCCAGCATGCACAGACCAAGCTTACACAAATCTTCCTCAACTTGACTTCACTTCTAAACACAAATGCAGTGCTGGAAAGACAGCTTTTCAGGGACAATATAAGCATATTTTACACCAGAATATGAAGGGCCTAGGGCCTTATTTATCGGTGTAAGCTTGGTCTTTGCAAGCTAACCAAGCTTAGACCGTTTGCCTTAAAGTAGGCTTCACTCCTGAACACAAGTGCATTGCTGGGAAGAGATTTTCCCGAGGCAATATAAGCCTTCTTTTATCTTAGGCGCTCGTGTTGCCTACTTTTTGTGTTCCGTCTCTTTTGCGCTTTAAATATGAATCCATCGTATATCAATATATGAAGGCCCCAGATCATTATCACTGAAGTGAATTTGTCAAGCTTCTGTTCTTGCTTGCATCGCGTAGGCTAGCTCAAATAAACCTACTTTTCAGCGTTTATTCGGTCGATAAGGCGATATTTATTTTATACAGCCTGAAAGAAGAAAAACTACTATGCGCGGTCTGTGCGAACGCACCAACTAAAGCAGTGATGTCCCTAAGAGGTGCTACTGTGATTGGACGATGTCCAAGATAAGAATCCAAACCAGTTTCGGTTTCGCTTCTGTAAAACAACATGCTTGGGATCCGACGTTATCGTTGGATGGGCATTCTCGATATCTCGATATCTCGATAATCGGCATATCACGCTTCTGCCATGCTGTCGGCTGTAAAATGCATCAGATAAGCCTGCCAGTACGGCTTGAAATCGTAACAATCACTAGCCGAGGCGTACGCAGTGGATGAACGTCCTCCGCGACACCGGAGACGCTCAAATACGATGCGCTTTTCGTCCACCTTTGGAGCTTGCCTGGCTCGTGCCTGCATCGTAAGAGACGTGTTCGCGCCAGGTCAAGGGTCGGCTGATTCTGGACTGTGTCCGCAAGCAGTCAATGCTTATGACAATACCATGCCAACGAGAACTCGCCAGCGCGTCAGGGTCAGGCTGCAAGCGTTTTGCGAACTCGCTCATGGAGCAATGAACGTTACAGCGCAAAAATACTCGATTCAGTGTAGAAAACATTGCTCAGAAACAAATAAATCAACTTAAAAAATGCACTATCGTGGATTTGAACTTGCCAATTTCAAAATAGCAGAGTTAATGACCCAGACCACTCGGTCATAAGCGCAATTAAAAGTGCCTCCTGCACCTTGGTTTTACGCTGTAAATAAAATTTTTGGTTGGTTTCAATTTCTTCGTACCTATATTAACCTCGGTGACTCTTCTCCCGCCTTTAATTGGCCTAAGATTTTTCTACAAGCGCACCAGTCCGCGAAGCGTTGCTTGTGCGCTTGTGTGGAGCTACTTGGACTTAGAACTTGATACAATCTACAAACTAACAAACTAAAGGCACCGCCTTCCAGGCACACGTGTCGTGGCTTAGTTTCAACTGAGCGAACGAATTACGACGACCCGCCGGCGGACGGCCGACTGAATGCTGGGCTGACTGATTCTGTCGGAGGGTCGGCAGGCCGTGCAGTAGCTCAGTCAAGCCAAGCCATCTCGTTTTGGCGTCATACGAAGCGTAATAGGAAATTGGCGAGGAGAATGCAGTGAGGAGGACACTTTCGAATTGATTTTTCTACTGAATAAAGTCGCGTAAACACAGCTAGCGTAGTCGAAAGATGGCCTAGACACCCCAGGCTACAATCTGCACTAGTAATCACGCAATGTTAATAAATCACTACAGTGTCCCTTTACAGGAATCATAAAGAAAAAATGCAACTTTGCTCAATTTGAACTGGCTTTTAGAAACGATCACTCAGCTCCATTCCAGCCGCTAAATACGTCTTTTTTTACCAAGAAAACTCAAGAAACGAAGAAAAACTTTCAAAGTTCACGCTTCAGTGACGTGATATGGGCAGGAGTGACGTAAATACACACTAATCAGTGTGTAAACTGAGCGTTAGAATTCAAGTGATACAATGAAACTGAACTGGGGGCCCCAGTACAACCGCCCAGTAATGTTTCTTGGCGGTGGCTCAGGCAGCCAATCACACCAACAAGAGTCTGTGACGTCGTAGAGAAATCGCCTGAAGGGGGGTGGGGAGTCGCCACTGATTCATCTGTTTTCCTTAATATCTACATTATTTGCTCAAAGTTTACGATAATATTGGTATTGTTGTAATGGGGTGAAGCAGTCTTTTTTAATTAACCGAAGTAGTATTTGTCTTCATGGCCCCTTTAACCTGGTCTTTGTAAGTTGGCTTTTCCACGTACGTTTTTTTTCACGCGGACACCATAAAATATCGCATCCGACCTACAGACAACTTTGCTGTAAAACATTAACAAATACCGACTGGTAGCTGTTTGTTAAAGAGGCCTGGATGTATTTAATCGCATTGAAATTTATATTTATTTTTGTAAGTTTCCTTTCAGCCGGTAGGATGGTTAGTGCAGGTTGAATGCTTAGCTAGACATCGGGACTTGCGGATTTGAAATGACACGCGGTATTTGTGACTCTGACAACGGAGACAAACATTTTGTAGACAGGACAAAATGAAAAGAGGAACGTTATGGTACACTACATGAATACTGAAAAAAAAAAAAAATAATCCCGGGCCATCTCCACTGCGGCCGCTCGATTCTCCAGTAACGTGAAACATGTGGAGTGGCGAAGCATGCAGTGTATAAGTGTTTTTTTTTTTAGGGGGGGGGGGGGGGCACTTTGGCGTTTTTGCCCACGGGCATGAAACCGTTGGGAGGTAGAGGTATACAGCTTAAAAAAACAGTTCTCACATCAGTTTTAAGAAACCAAAGGTTGGAATAAATGTCTCACGTGTATTGGGTTGCACTCGATGCGAAGGCGGGCTTGGACTTGCGGGTTGTCGGTGGGTTGCGAGTTCCTCGTCGCGGAGAGTACCATGAAGGCACACTCGAGGCCGGCTATTCCATGCGTGGCCATTGAGAAGACACTGGACACGGGTGGCACTTCAGCGTGATGAGGTTTTCCGGGAGTTCCCACGAAGCAGGAGACCACGGCCACCGCAGAGCGGGCGTCTTGCAGGCAGCCTGCAGTAACACGTTCCCTTGCTTTCTCACTCATTCTCTCACACCCCGCGTTCGGAATGTCTGCGTCTTTATCGGCAGTAACTTCGATGACACGGGCTATCTTACCAGTCGTTAGTCCAGGCGACCTCTATCGATGTATCGATAGAGTATCGATGTATCGATAGTACTTATGGGGCGCCGTCTTCAGCTATCAGTTGACATGCTGCAGCGGAATGGCGAGTTGGGCTAGTTGGTAAATTTGCATGTCAAAACCTTCAAAAAGCGCAACACTGAAAACATGGCACAAACAGAACCAGAACCGAAGCGCTTTTTGAAGGTAGCAGTTGACATCTATGGATGATGATGCTTCTGGTGGTACCACCTCGAGTCATCTCATGGCACCGGTGCTGACGGACCTTGCTGGATGCGAAATCAATGAACATGGCGTCAGTTTATCATATAAATGCACATCTTCGTGAAAATCAGTAACTAGTTTAAACAATTTGGTGTCATATGAGCTCCCCTGCTGGAAACCATTCACGCTGCTTATAGCTAGCGAACTGTGCCCTGCGAGGTACTTTATTATAGAGAATAATATTTGTGTACTAGCAATTTTCGAACTACGCTAGTTATTGAAATGGGCCTTAGAGTAGATAGCTCTGATCAATTCCCTTCTTTATGAATTGTTTTGACACAGGCCACATTCCACTTATAGTTGGCACGCCCTGTATCAGACTGTCGAGAATCACAACCAAGATACGAGATACTGTTGTGCTGTCTGTATAATGTTTTGCAGTTTGAAACATATTCCATCTGGACCAGGTGTAGAGCTCATTGAGAGGTGCCTAAGGCTGCTTCAATGCCTAGTTTTGTGATTTTTATGTCCGGGATACTTACAACTAGAGGTTTTTAATTAAGGTTATATGTCACGAAGGAGTACAGCCAGACCCTGACAAAATTGCAGCTGTCGCCGATTTCCCGAAACCTACGGACAAAAAAGGCGTACGCCGCTTTTTGGGACTCTGCTCGTATTACCGCCGATTTATTCCAGCCTTTTCCCACATCGCAGCCCCCTTAACCCGCCTAACCCGAGATGATACCCCATTTGTGTGGAACAAGGAACAGCAAACAGCATTTAATGAGCTGAAGCAGCGCATGCAAACACCGCCGGTTTTGGCCCATTTTGACGAAGACGCAGCGACCAGCATCCACACGGACGCAAGCAATATCGGATTAGGAGCAGTTTTAGTACAAAAGCAGGATGGTGCCGAAAAGGTTCTTGCTTTCGCAAGCAGGACGCTCTCCCATGCGGAGTCGAACTACTCGGCAACTAAAAAGAATGCCTTGCGGTTGTATGGGCGGTGTTGAAATTTCGGCCTTACCTGTATGGACGGCCGTTTCAAGTCGTAAGCGACCATCATTCACTATGCTGGTTGACGAGCCTTAGAAACCCTTCGGGGCGCCTCGCGCGCTGGAGCCTGAGGCTCCAAGAATTCGACATAACCGTCGTTTATAAATCTGGGCGACAGCACTCCGATGCGGACTGTCTCTCCCGAGCTCCAGTAACGCCTGCAGACGATGAAGAATACGACTTGCGTTCTTAGGAGCTGTGAACACGACCACCATGTCCCAGAAGCAGCGCGAAGACCTAGAACTGCGGCCACTCATCGACTTTTTGGAGGGACAGACAAGTAGCGTTCCAAAAGCCTTCACAAGAGGGTTGTCATCCTTCTCGTTGCGGAACAATGTGCTCTTTAAGAGGAACTTCACCCCTAATGGCAATACTCACCTCCTAGTCGTCCCCGCAACGCTACGCAATGAAATATTACAAGCGTGTCATGACGAACCCACCGCGGGTCATCTGGGCTTCACTCGCACGTTGGCCAGAATCCAGGAGAAATATTATTGGCCAAGGCTTTCCCTCACCGTTAAACATTATGTCCGGACGTGCCGTGATTGTCAACGACGGAAACCGCCACCGGGACGACCAGCCGGTTTGCTTCAACCAGTTCAGATTCCTGAAAAACCTTTTGAACAAGTTGGAATGGACCTTTTGGGACCTTTCCCACTTTCATCTTCCGGGAAAAAATTCGTAGTCGTTGCAACCGACTATCTCACCCGCTACGCCGAGACAAGGCCCTTACAACGAGGAACAGGTGCAGAAGTGGCCCACTTCTTCCTCGAGAACATCGTGCTCAGACACGGCGCTCCATCGATCGTAATCACAGACCGCGGAACAGCCTTCACGGCGCAGCTCATGGAAGCTGTCATGACGCTCAGCGGGACTTCCCATAGGAAGACAACCGCATACCATCCGCAAACCAACGGTTTGACCGAGCGCATGAACAAGACAATCGCGGACATGCTCTGCATGTATGTAGATGTCGAGCATAAGACCTGGGATACCATTCTGCCGTACGTAACTTTCGGATACAACACGGCGCGACAGGAGACGACCCGAATGTCACCCTTCAGGTTACTCTACGGTCGCGAAGTGTCGACCATGTTGGACGCTATGCTACCACATGCCGACAGCGACGACCATGTCGACACGGAAGAGTTTACACGGCGAGCGGAAGAGGCACGGCAACTTGCTCGCGTGCGCACAAGCAATCAGCAACGCCATGACGCCAACCGCTACAATCTCCGCCACAGGCACGCGGACTTCCAACATGGCGACCATGTGTGGGTGTGGAGTCCTGTTCGTCGCCGCGGGCTCTCAGAAAAGCTGCTTAGACGATACTTTGGACCATACAAAGTTCTGCGTCGGCTGAGTGACGTTACGTATGAAGTTATCCCGGTCAGCACTGTACCCGCAGGACGTCGTAAACTTCAGCCTGAAACCGTTCATGTGGTGCGCATGAAACCCTACTATTCAAGATGAGCCGACGTTCACGCCGCCACACTCCGGGACTGTGCCCATTTTCTACCATTTTGTACGGGTAGCTACTACCCTGAGCATCTGGACGATGCCCTTTAGAGAGGGGGGCAAGTGCCACGAGTGCGTCTGCTATGAGACGGAGCCACGAAGACGACGACGACGAAAGGCTCCTCCACGTGGCGCGTGTAGAAGAGTTCGTGGAACGGCTGGTGCTTGGGAACGCTGATTTGGCTGATCGGCGCTTCGCGTGAGACCACGTCTTTTTGGTGGCTTTCTTTCTAGAGGCACAAGTTCGCCTAAATAAATCTCCGTTTGCCTTTGCCCCAACTTCGCCTGCTGCACTTCTTGCAACGGAACAATATGTTATTTGTGTTTCGTTGGAAAATGCGGAGCACACACAAAAAAGTTAAATTCTGATACTGCCACCGACGATGTGACCAGCGTTCCTTCTGTTGATATTGTAAGCTCCTTTTCAAAATTTTCTAGGGTTGGCTCGGATATGATAATTCGTCGCTAAGGAATTTGTCTTTTGCAGATTCGATTCAAGCCTTTCAAATCTTGGCCACTCCCCGTGCGCCCTTCTTTGCTGGCATGCAGCCCTGTCTCTAGTCTGCTGTCCACGGCTTAACGCTATGAGTCCGAATTTGTCAAAATTTTGTCGCATGCGTCTAGTATGTCTACTAACGTCTGTAGTAAGGGGGGATGGATTGAGCAGACAGAAACTGCGCTGGGCTACATAGCAGAAGTTAGTACGCCTTCCCAATTGGCGCTGTTGGTCGCAGCGCGCTACACCGTCTTCTGATTCTGCTCCAACAGCGAAGATATTCCGAAGAACAAGCGCTGCAGCCTCTGTTCTCCCCGCGGTGAATGGGCGCGACACGTGCGACACGGGGCAGCTCCATGAGAAATCATCCCGGCTGAGCGCGAACAACGTCGTGACGTCTGTGCATCGACGACGAGCCCACGCAGCAGCGGCTGACACTCACCCCCCCCCCCCCCCCCCCCCTCCTTTCTTACAGCAGGTTCGACAAACGTCCCAAATGGTTCCCGGCGCGGCGCAACAACATTCCCACACGAGCTGCGAACTGAGGCGAGCAGTTCGCGTCAAAAGAGCCGTGTCCGAAGTAATACGCCACCGTGGAAAAGTGAGGGGGGGGGGGAGGGGGGCGAGCAGCGGAAACGCGGCGATCACTCGAGTCACAGCAGACTCTCGCCATTCTGAGCCACCCCAAATCGAGGTTCCAGTTACGCACGGGGACAGGCGCGCGGGGCGCGCACACATGACCGGAAGTCGTAATGGGCATTGTGGCCCTGTTTACCCAGCGAATGGACTGTTGCGTGAACGCCGCTCCGACGGGGCCCTCGTAAACGGCCGCCTCCTACCTGCCGCCGCGCTTTTATAATGGGCCGCCTGTGCGAACGGCGCCCTTTTACTCCGCGGCAGTGTAGCGCGGGCCCGCCGCTGCCGCCTGCACCGCCGGTCAATCGACGGAGGCTCGAGTCTTTCTCCGGGCCTCGAATTGTCTCAATGAATCGCGACCCCGCGCCGCTGTTAACGGCTTCCTCGCCTTTCTGTGCGAGCTGTTAAAATCCATTCAGTGGCAAATACATTCACCCAAACCGGCCTACGTGGCCGTCGACGGACGACCGTTTTGGGCCATGATTTGCAGTAGCTTCCCTTTCGTAGACGTCACGCTACACGGGTCAATACGCCGTGAGGCCTGAGCGTGGAAACACTCATGCAGTCTCAACCATAAACGGGTGTCATACATTTTATTTAGGACATCAATGGGAAACTTAAATTACGACTGAAATAAATTCAATGCTATTATAACCAAAAAGGCGTGATTTTTATTCACCGGTGGTCATCGCCGTCATCAGTTGGTGAATGCCAACTGCCCACCGAAGGCTTCGGCAATGACATCTACTCGCGGTAGAATGCTTCGCAGTCTGCCGAATGTGGGTACTCGTAGCACTTCGACACCTGTTGTTCCGGAATCCGAATTAGGGCACGAGTCAGATAGTGGAGGCGGCAGAGGATCCAATGGGTTATTTTGGTTGTGTCAGTGCGACTTATATAGCTTTGACAAAAGAAGATGAGGAGTTTTACAGCGGAGCCGTTGAAGGCTAAATAACGCTTTTATTGTTGCGTGCGTAGACTCAGAAAAGCCGCTCCCTTCCTCCTCAGTTCGGCACACCCTCTCCCTTCAGCCACCCGTTCGCCTCCGGCACTTCATATTTTGATGCTTTCTAGCAGTGCAGTTCTGTTCAGGTGTGAAGCTGACTTTAAAAATATTGGTGTAAGCTCGGTTTTTGTAAGCTGGCTTTTCACGTTGGGAGTTTCACAGTGAAGTCTACGCATAAAGACAAGTAGGCGGCATAGGGCGTGGACTCGACGGAAGGAGGCCACCGACGACACACAACAGCTGAAAATTACTGGGGGTAGCTCGTGGGATCCGGACCCAACTCCACCGATGAGCAACGGGCGGTGGACGCCAAGCGCAAGCGCGATGCCCGTCAGCCCCAAATGCCGCGAGGCGGAAAACGCAAGACGTCGAGGTGGCTACAGTCCAGATGAACGTTTCCCTGTCGAGAAGCCGCGGTTTGAGCGGGAATTTGTGGCCAACCAATAACCCACAAACACCTCATCATAGTAATATCATCTTATCCGGCGTCGTCTAATCTTCCCTCTATTTATTCATTTGTGGCTTGTTTATATCACATATATTCACCCTCTGTGCAATAAAATTTAGTTAGAGGTAGCGCTTGTCCTGGTCTGCATGTGTTCATGTTTTTGTGTGCGTGTTCTTTTTTTTTTTTTTTTTTTCGTGCGCGTGAAGTACATGTTATGTACTTCTACTCGCCCCTATCCTGCTTACGCAAAATTTATTTTCTGTCCTGTATTTCCTTGTCTCACCACTCGAACTTGGGCTCAGTCTTCCGTCGCGCGGTACCCGCAATGTTACGAGTGTCGTCTATGCGCTGTACGCCCTATTACCTGCCTTGTCCAACTCCATTTCTTTTCCTAATTTTCCCTATAAAAAGTCCTCCTCATATATCTTAGCTCTTTATTTTTTGAATTGCGCTGTGTACCCCCTAACCGTGACAGATTCAATATTTCTTTCGCGGCACTTGGGCTGAGCTAAGTTTTCCTCACCTCGCGGGAATCTCAATTTAGGAGTGCTTCTCGAATGCACCCCCGTCTTATGCCGATTCCATGCCTCATTTCACAGGGACCGCTGCCATTGCAGACTATAGCTGGGTTTTGTTTCGTCAAGACATGAACGCCGAAACAATCATTTAACGCCCTTTTATATTTCTTCACTGTGAGGGTGCATATAACTAAGGAAAGCCATTACTAAATCATGTATACACGGCCTGTCCGATGACGATCTGTCAGCTTACTGCTTCTTTATATCTCCGAATTTTGCCCTGCGCGTTTTTTTCCTCATAACTACCATTACTGGTGCTCGCTGTCGCCACCTTCGCTTTTCACACCCCAGGCTGCATTCGACTGCAGCACAAACCATTTCTTGCTCACATAGAACCTTTATTTATGTCCCGCACACAGCACGCTTGAGAGCTAAAAAGATGCGTCTCAATACAGTGACCGCGAATTCAACCCAGTCTAAACCCGACTGCGCGGATCCGGTTCGTAACAGTACATCTATCAGTTAGTGGCGCAAATGTCGCCATTGACAGCCGCAAAAGCAGAGAATGCAGGCATTTTGGCATTTCAGCTCGTAAATTATTCTTGCCAAAGAGAATACGTGCGATTCAGAAGGGTTTCTATAATGCCTATTTTGGCTGACAACTACGACATTGCGCGAATCCCTTTCAGGGAGACTTGTAAGGTTGCCTCAAGTTAATCCAAAACGGCACGTCTCGGCCGCTCCGTACTTGCATTTCAGAAACGTTCTAAATGCGTTGAGGTCCATTTATTCATCTCAAACTCTGTTCTCTATATTGCTCTCATTTAATTTTTTGCTTGCGGGAGAAAAAAAAAAGTATACGGGAAATAAAGTTGGGGTGAAGAGAGCGGGGCCCACTTGGGTGACGCGTTCCATAACCTCTTTTTCGCCTCCTTCCCTTCCCTTCCGTCTGCGCGCGCACATTGAATGACGCGGGAACAGAGCCTGCCACTCGAAGTTGGACAGTGCCGAACGCGGAGGCGAGCAGCCGAGCCGGGAACCAAGGACGGGGCCTCCCCCTCCAAAGAGATTTCCCACTTGTCGGTGCCGGCACGCCACTCGCCACGTCCTGCGAAGCGGGTCACACAAGTGAGCCACCAATTCACACGCACGGTCACAACGAGGGACGCGCACAACTGCCCGGACGGTGAAACACCTGATGGAATTCTCCCCCTGGATTTCGTACGTCTCTTACCCCCCCCCCCCCCCTCTCTCTCTCTCTTTCCCGTGGAAAGAGGCGACACGTTTTCGGTCGATCCAAAGCCAAAGAAGGCGGCGTCTTTCTTCGTTCACTTTCCGCGTTTACGTAGTTCCAAACACTGCTCGCGAGCATTCTTTCGTCTCCTTTTCACGCCAGCACGTGTGCGAAGGCTGTGAGCTACGAAGACACCAGGCTACGGTGTCTTCATGTCAGCGCCTGGTTCGCCGTCTCGGTGCCTGCCGTCAAAGACCCGAGCGGAGGCAAAAGCATTGGGCGCCGGCGATCGGGGTAACGAGATTTCGGCGGCGCTCCCACTGCCTTAAGTGAGCTGATACTGGACACCAGCCTGAGTGCCTACGTCCGCGGCTCCAAGGTATCGGCAGACGACAATAACGAGGCGATCGAGCGAGAACAGCGAAACAAGACGTGCACCGGGACGGTTCCACGGACGGTTCCACGGAGGGGCAAGGCGCGCATCTTCCGCTTTCATTTGGTGTTCGAAGCAGCATTCGTGCATGTGCGTTGCCGCACAGGCGACAGAGAGAATAATGGCTAAAAGTGGAGCTGGAGAGCCGCGGTTCTCTCACTCTCGTCGGCGTTGTCATTTTCGGTTTCAGTAAAGTGTCGCGACAAGGACGAAAGCAACGAAATGGTGGGGGGAGGCACAGACAGATAGACATGGTGGCGGAGAAGGAGTGGGCGAGAGGATGTAAGGAGAAAGAGAGCTTCGACCCGCTGTAAGCGGAGACCAGAGAGCTGCAACGCGGACGGCCCACAAAGGCCGGTGCGCAGTTAAAAAGATTTGATGGACAGATGGGCGAGTTAGCGCGGGGCCCGCCGACGGCTTCCACAAAGGCCTTGGCGTGGAACGGCCCAACGTGATCAAACTGAGATAAAACAACTTATTAAAGCAGCTACGCCACTCGAGGCGACATCAGCGTGGGAACCGGTGTCCGCGCGAAAAGGGCGCGCCTGTCGTGCGCCGATAATTTCGCACCTGATGGAACGCGCCGGCGACAAGGGCTGGGCGCCAGGGGCATCAAGCCTTCCCTCAGCTCGCGCGTTTCCGCCCATGCGTGCGCGCTTTTTATACTTTGCGCCGGGGAAGAGAAACGATCGCGAAACGCACGAGTCATTAGGGACTTGATGATCTAATAAGAAAGACAATGAACAGAACAGGAAACCTCAAATATCCTTCTCTTTTTTTAAGGGGTGTAGAAAGCGCGTTTTGCAGTTCAACCCACAAGTTAACTCGTGTTTTTGTGTCATGGGAGATTTCTCAGTATTTTAAACTATCCTCGTTTCTTTTCCATGCGGTCTGGTACTAAGTTGTTAATAGTTGTGCTGACAAAAATCAAACGGCATCGTACAAATGCCGAAAATTTATTCGCGGAGAATTTTGAAGAATCTTACCCAGCCTTCATTTTATTTTGGGGTTAGAGCCCGGGCTCGGTGTTGCATCATAATAATATCTAATAATAATATTTTCTTAAGAATACGTCTAGCCACAGGTTTAAGTGAAGGTAATTATGTCCCGCCAAAAGAGCGCGTCCCGCCGTTATTTTTCGGAAAATTGATATTTGTGATCACAGATATCAAGAATTAAATTTCTGCCTTCGCACCAGGAAAAGCCTGTTTTTCTGATGTAGGAGAAAAACCAGAGCGCAAGTGTGTGTCACGATTTTGTTGCACGTCATGGAAATCAAGTGATCTAAAATAATCCGGAGCCCTCTATTACGGCGCGCCTCATAGCCCACAGCTCCGACGCTTAACTGTAATTTTTGAAACCGAAACTTTAAGAGAGTAAAGCACCGAGTGGCAATGCCACAAAATCTCGTGAATTTGACGAGCGCAAGTCACGCCTCGCTCTCTGAGGTTGTTCACCTACTTTTGTCTTGTAGGCCCTCTCCGTCAGCGCTACGTAGTAACTGTAGTCTAAGGCGTAGTGGGCGCAGTATAAAGAAATCTTTTTTTTTTTGCGTTGTCATGCCCGAAAAGCGCCGTGCGCAGAGTAAAATTCTTATTTTTGAGAGCAACCGGAAAGTCCCGTCCACATTTGAAAACAGCACCATTTCCTTCCTTGGAAACTAATCCACCAAAGTGACCATTTAAAACATTAATTAATCTTGGCTATTTAAATTTCTTCGTGGTTATCCTCCTTTCTGGCAGCTACAGAGACCTTAAAGTACACAAAGGAAAGGATACTCACGTAACTGGCGCGATTCCTTCCCCTCCCATCCTTACCGACGCGCGGTGACTAAGTGGCTACGGCATGGCGCTATGGAGTACAATGTTGCAGGTCCGATTCCCGGCAGCGGTGGTCGTTTTCCTGAGAGAGGCGAAAAAACAAAATTTCCACGCAGTGTAGCATTTTCGAGACACGGTAAAGGTCACCAGGTTGCCTAAGCTAGTCCGCATGCAGTGCGCAAGACTCCGCCTTGAACCTCCCATTTTCAAAATTACGGTGGTACATATATATATATATATATATATATATATATATATATATATATATATATATATATATATATATATATATATATATATATATATATATATATATATATATATATATATATATATATATATATATATATATATATATATATATATATATATATATATATATATATATATATATATATATATATATATATATACAGTCTAGTCCACTTATAACAATATCCAAGTGCCAAGAAAATTCCATCGTTATAACCGATAATCGTTATAAGCGGGTCGAGAAAAAAAAAGCCACAAGACAGATCAAAACATTTTATTAGCATGCAAGTGAGGTAGTGCAACTACTCGTTTGCAGAAAAGCCATAGTCAGTCATCTTTGACTGCTTCACGCGAAGCTGACGCACATCTTTTTCGAGAGCATCTAATTGCTCCACATAGCTGAGCGGGAGGTCCTTCGCGAAAATGAAGTCCCTTAGGGACTGTATCATTCGTTGGGCCTCGTGCGATGACGGTACCTGGGTAGGCTGCTCAGCCGCGTCGTCGTCGTCGTCGCTCTCACCGCTGTCCGCTGCACCACGCACACTCGCAACGATCGCCTCGTCACTGAGGCACTCGGACGTTTCTACACCATCGTCGGCATGGAGAAAATCGTCGAGACCCGACGCGTCTTCGTGAAGCGCCGACCATAACTGTGGCACCCCTTCATCGTCGGGTGCTTCCGTGGCCTCCGTGGTGCTTCCGCGGAGTGCCGGCGCCAGCGCCGGCGGCAGCTCGCATTTTCGGCGCGCGCGGTAAGCGGATTCAATCGCTATATCCGATATCACGGCTCGGGAGCATCGTAATAAGCGGGTTATTTTACCATAGAAAGCATACAAAATTGGACGGTGCAATCGTTGCCCATCGTTATATCCGATATATTGTTATAAGCGGTATCGTTATAAGATATATATTATATACGACAGAAATAAGAAGCCAAGAAGACCTCGGAAAGCGAAGGGGAGGATGTAGTTGCTCAAGATAAAGAATCTGGAAAATAAGAAAGTGGAGAAAAAATGCCCGCCAGGTGGGATCCGAACCCACGACCAGACCGCACCAGACCGGTATTCTGGAGGTCGTGGGTTCGGATCCCACCTGGCGGGCATTTTTTCTCCACTTTCTTATTTTCCAGATTCTTTATCTTGAGCAACTACATCCTCCCCTTCGCTTTCCGAGGTCTTCTTGACTGCCAACTCTTATTTCTGTCTTAATTTCAACGAGCCCCTCATTTCCTATTGTGATTCGCTACATATATATATATATATATATATATATATATATATATATATATATATATATATATCAGGGTGTCGAACCAAAAAAATACCGGTTCGATTACGGTTCTGGTTCAGGCGAAATTATTTCGTTCCGGTTCAGTTCCGGTTCGACAAAATCATGTACCGAACCGGTTCGCGAAGCTTGAACCGGTTCGCGAACGAGTTCGATGAGTTGAATTATCACTGCAATTAGAAAAAAAAAACATTCAGTAGTTTAAAACGGCAGTCAAATCAATATACAAACAAACATTCAAAATGCTTCTGTTCCCCAAAGGCAGTGGCGCAATTGCAAAGCAAACTTTAAACAATTACGAGACATTAGAAAAACAGATGAAGTGGCGACGATTTACCACCTACTTTCTCACCCAGACTTTATGTTGTCCTAGCGATTATTCATAAAGCCATCGCCAAGAGATATGACGGTGGGATACATTTTCTCCCCCTTCCTTTTTTGTTGAAATAGCAATGGTTTCTATGGAATCGCCAATCATGCTAACCTTGAAGCCTTAAATTTCGGCCTGCGTACTGGCGCGTTCAAATACCCGCGCTGAATACCAAGCGCACATTTTTTATATTTGTAACAAAACAGAAAAGTCCTACAACAGGCACATAAATGCTACCAATGAATTAGATTATTTGGTCACCCTTAATAATTTGTTAACTGTCACCTTAACGAATGTGTTAGCCACACTTTTGTTAAAAGTAAGCTTTAGTCAATGATCAGTCACTGCATTATTGCTCTGACCACTGCAATTCTCTTTGCGATAGCTATACAGGATGTGTGCATTACAATCAGTATGTCATCGTACCGCCTGACCTTCGGCCATCATTCCGTGTGCTACATTCCGGAATCTTATAAGAGATTATGCTGTTACCAAACGGAAATTTGACGCGCGGAGCATGAGATGGGACTTTTTTGAGTAGACGCTCTTTAATTCTTCCACAGCAGTACTCCCCTCCAGAACGAGTAGCAGTAGAAGTAAAGAAGCGAGTTGGGCAGTCACTACAAGTGCACCTTCGAAAAAAAGCAGATCTGAAAGAGACAAAACTGCAGAACAAGCAGAAAAGGTGATCGCTCGGTGAATGGGACAGTGTGAGGTACCGGCCTGCCTTTCTGCACGTGTCATCTGCTTTATTTCTGTTTCCGCTTCCAAAACAAGGTCGAGGGCTGCAGTTTCTTGCCAAGGGATTAAGTGCGTACCTTAACAGTTTTCCCTGACATATCTGTTGTTATTTGGATCTGTAAAAAACGGAACTTGTCCACTGTCCTCAAAAACTGACCACGGAACTCACTTCCTTCGCATTGATGACACATTTGGTTGTGAAATGCAGGGCAAAGAAAAGTATAGAGAAATATCCACGTTTTGGTGCTTTTTTTACTTATTAGGTTTTACTTACTTTTTGCGTAATATTTTAAAACAACGTGATTCACCTTCTCTTTTTTGTTGATTTCCGTGTAACAACATTTTTTTTAACTGCCGCATTTGATGCCCCGTGCTATATCTCTGCTCCGAGGTGCAGCTTATGTTGGAGGCCGGCAGACTTATTTCAACCAGCTGGTGATATTAAACGTGGATCAAAATCTCGATACACGGACGTTCTCGATTACCATCTACTTCAGAAAAACGGTCTTGGGGAAGGGAGATCGAGGCCACTTGTGGTCAGCAGCAAACGGCTTAGCCACTGAGCAGCTCCTGCGGTCACACTTGTCAAGTATTAACAATTTGCAGGTGTCGGACCTTTTAAACAAATTATGAAATGCAAAAAGTTTGCACACACCGGGTGTGGGCTTTCGCTGTTGCGCAGTGGAGCACTCCTGCAGCCTGATTGTTCCAATAAAGTCGCAGCTATGGAAGGGCAAAGTCGTTTTATATCCCCTGGAAGCTGCCGAGAATGACATTTCGTTTGGTCAGCTTGCACTACGCTCGCGCTTCCAGCAGCAGCAGACCACTGCTACATTGGTGCTCATTCATTTCCCCTGGTGGTACGTGATAGTGTTCAATTGTCTGGAGGGGAAAGTGCGCGAGCGGGTACGAAGTTGATGGTACGTGAAAGAAAAAAAAGGCCTGAATTGCATTGGCTGTGCAATATCAACAATGAAGTGTCGAACCATTTCGGCATGAACCGGTAGCCGTTACTTCTTTTTTAGGTTCAGTTCCGGTTCGGCTTCGGGTTCAGGTCCGGCAAAAAATGCGGTTTTCGGTTCGTCGGTTCGGTTCCGGTTCGACACCCTGATATATATATATATATATATATATATATATATATATATATATATATATATATATATATATATATATATATATATATATATATATATATATATATATATATATATATATATATATATATATATATATATATATCGCGCGGTGTATATATATATATACACCGCGCCGGCAGCTTGTGGCCTGACGCACGGCCAGAGAAACGGCCCCGCTGCCTACACACACGAGGCTGCGTCGCCTCCTGAAAGGAGAGCAAAACAGAGAGAGAAGTTAAATCGGGTGTAAGCATTCCAAGACCCACACAGCGGAAGTTTTGGAAGGAGTTCCTTTGCGGACTACGTAGATGTGGACACGAGTTCAGGGTGTGGGGCGTGCTGACAGATGGCATCATCTCTGAAGTCAGAAGCCTACAACCTGTCGCTGCCAGTGACCACGAGGACGTGGCGGACGAAGCACCCGTGTGGCCATCACTGGGAAGTAAAGACCGGATGTAATGCTACCCGTCTCTTCTACAGTTTTGGAGTGCACGAATAGGAGGTCTTCCTCTACATTCACTCGTTAGAGAAAAAAGTGCTACTTTTCGCCCTCAAGCTAAAAGGCAGGTTTCAATCGCAGCCTCTTTCAAGCATTAAATCGCTGACATGCTCTGCTGCTCCGAAATCGCATTGTACGGCTTTTGTGCTTCACTTTCGTTAGTTCAAACTTTCATTAATTCCAACTGAGGTGGCGCCCCCTTGCAGTTTGGATTAACGAGCTTTTACCGTATATGAAAGCGCGTTTCAGGAAGCACTATTTGTCGCATTGTTATAACCCTGTGGCAGTTGAAGACTACTCAGAGGAGCTCCACGTTGACTTGTACGCTCTTCCAAAAGGCAATGTCAGTAAACGTCCCACAACCCGTGGTAGGCACTTTGAAGTCGCGTGATACGCGCCGATCCGACAACCCAATCAAATATGAAAGTCTGTTGTCCCTTGCAGTTTTCTAGGAAGGGCGGGGGGGGGGGGGTATTTTATAGGGGTTGAAGCGCCGTAGCGAGATATAACTCTCGGCGAGGCGATAATATAGAGTTTTTACGAATATTTATCGAGGGAGGGTTAATTTCACAGCTTTCGCAGTAAAAAAACACCGCTTAACTCGTTCATTCTTCTCTACTGCTATTGGCTTTCAGTGACATGCCATCTGCGCCAGTTACTATGCCACCTTCTGCTTTACTTATAGTTTGTATAGTACTTAAACTTTGATCAAGTAATGGCCGATATATCATTAATCGAAAATCAAACCAGCGGGTCGATAACATATGAATGTGAACAAGAAAGTCGATTGAACGAAGAGATTTAGCTGGCAAACAAATTTTACTGAAGACATTTGAATTTTTCTCCGACAGTTTGTGTGATGGTATAAGCAGGTGGGTATATTCGGGTTGTTGACGCACACAGAGAGGCTACGTGTCTCTTGAGAAAGCAGATAAGAAACATTCATAGAAATATGTGAAAACCCCGAGACGATCAGGTCCAAAGAAAAATTCAATGCCCTCCTATGCGAAGGTGGATGACCGGCGGAGCTGTTGGTGGGTGACCGTGGTGACCGGACTGAGTTCCCCGGGAAATCACAAACGATCACACACCTATCGACGCCGAATTGGTTGGCCACAAACTCCCGCTCAAACCGCGCCATCGCGCACAGAAAGCGCGGCCCGATCGTCGTCGGTTGTCTCCTTCCACCGCATTCGCTTTTTCTTTCTTTGTGAGTAGGCTCCACTGTGCAGTCGACCGTGTGGAAAAGCCAGCTTACAAATGCATTGCTGAGAAGACAGCTTCCCGGGGAAAATGAACGCTATCTTATATCAGAATATAAAGCGCCGGAGGCGAACAGGTGGCCGAAGGGAGAGGGGTGGGAATACAGCGCGAGAGAACACGTGCGGTCAGCCTCAGCGCGTGCTCTCCAGAGTAGCTGGGACCTGGGAGCTGAGACAATGAGCTGCTTTCTCGCCCTACGGACGCAAAAACCGAAAAAAAAAGGGGGGGGGGGGGGTTGGTCTATAACAGCACCCTGAAAAAACAAAGGTAGACAAAGCGAAACACTTCCCACTAAAAAAGGAAAGCTGAAGGCAAAGGTTCCAGTTCCAATAGTTCTCAAACACGAGAAACGTTATGTTGCAGAACAAAATAAACGGGCTCACAGTTGTGGGTCTTGGTAGCGCGACGCTAGGCGCAGGCGTAGTGGCAGCCTAGTGAGTCAACCCAAGACGACCTCGCGTTCTCGCAGTGTTGATGCCCGACGGCGGTAGGGTACAGGCCCGTGACTTGGCTCAAGTGCGCGATGGCGCAGTTGCCCTTGAGGCGGGAATGAGGGTTTGCGGGAACTCCGTGTGATCCCCGCAAGATGACCAGCCTGGCCCTGCGCAAAAGAGCGCTTGTCTACACTTGCAGCCCAGTAGTAGAATATGCACGGCACGTCACAATGAGCCCCGTCATGCTGGAAGCAGGTATCCGGCACAATGGCACTGGCCACGGTGAAATGATATACGGGGAGTGGGCAACCCGGCGCACCAGCATCGACGCCGGCACGTTGTTTCAGGATCAGGATCTGAAAGGCACCAAAGGTGAGCGTCGCGGAGCTCGGCGCCAATGAGTCGTCGATGAAGCAGCTGGCCCAGGGCAGCAACACGGGCGCCTTGGTGTCGAGGGGTTCGGGCCACCCAGACGACTGCCGCAGAGCCCCGAGCTAGGATTCCTCAAGCGTCTGTCACTGTGCATTCCGCCCGGCGGTGGTGGTGGTGCCTATGAAATGGATAAGGAGGATTGGCCAGGAAGATGGCGCTCAACTGGAAATATTATACGCTGGATTTACAAAGGCTGTGCCGTCGGACGGCACTATCAGCAATCCACTAAATCGACGTCCATCGGCGTTTTGATGAAAAAACTCCCGCGTCCAGCACTACTTCGCCCTTCATTAACGTAACGTAACGTAAACTAACCTCAAAACCTAACCAACAGAAAAAAATAATTTAAGACACCGATAACCAACCTAAGCCACGAAAATTATAATTAAAACTTAAGATGTAAAAAAAAATTGCGCCCACCTCCCCGCGAGGGGAACCCTGTGTAGATGCGGCGCATAGTGGGGTTCACTTGGTGTTTCCGTTGGATTGATTCTGAAATCGGGTGAAACGTGTCGGGAACGCGTATGATTATTATGTTTTATTATTAATATTATGTTTTATTGGCCAGTCTTGGTCAATCTCTCTAAGTGGTATGCTTGGGGCTTCGCTGTCGCAACGACCTTTACTCCATCAGTTGCTGTAAGTGGGAGCTTCTTTTCTTTTATTGCAAGTGTTAATCATTGCCCCATCATGCGTTGTATCAGTAGCATCTTGACGTAGTTTGAATGAGTCAAGGATATAAGGCGCGTTCGTAGCATTTGATTGATTGATTGTTGGGGTTTAACGCGCCGACGCAACGCAGGCGATGAGGCGCGCCGTAGTGGAGGGCTCCGGATTAATTTTGACCACCTGGGGATCTTTAACGTGCGCCAAAATCTCGTACACACGGGCGTTTTTGCTTTTCGCCTCCATCAGAAAAGCGGCCGCCGCGGCCGGGAATCGAACCCGCGACCTCGTGCTCAGCAGCGCAACGCCTTAGCCACTGAGCCACCGCGGCGGGTCCGTAGCATTTGATTCTGTCTCGGTTTTGTGGCGCTGTGGGAAGAGCACCATGTACCTCGCGTTCCGCCCACAGGGTCGTGGGATCGAAACCGGGCGCCGCTAACTATTATTTTAAATGCGGAGCATTTCTTAGGCTCGCCTTGTCCTGCGTCCTTGATGGCGGCGCCGTCCACACGCTCACTGCGCATGCGCAACTCTCCTCCTTACACCCAGAGCTCCGTGATACTACACTATAAAAAAAAGAAATAGTTCGCGGCGCCCGGTTTCGATCCCACGACTCTCTGGCCGCAACGGGAGGTACGCGGTGCTCTTCCCACTACGCTACAAATCCGGGACAGGAGCAAGTGCTACGAACGCGCCTTATGTCCTTGACTCATTCAAACTACGTCAAGAAGCTACTGATACAACGAAAGGCACGCGAAGCTGAACGTCAACGGAAATGACGAACTGAAAACTTTAGAGGGGGATGCTGAATTTCCCGTGGGAAAGCTGTGGCGGGAAGCGCCACGCGCCTTGCAGCTCAACCAGCCCCGTCCGCAGCGCCTCTGATGCTGATTGTGGCAGGATGCCCCTAGGGATTGGCCGACCAAAGAATCCATCACGAGATAGGTTCGCGTTCAACCACCGTCGTCATCTTCCCGTAGGGGAACCGCCGAAGAAGAAGAAGAACGAGAAGACAAAGCTGCGAAGAGGAGGGCGTGTACATTGCTCTCAGCCGGTGCACCAATGTCAACAACCTTTACCTCACCAAAGCTAACGGAGACTACCGATTCTACCACAGAGACAACATCGACAAGAGCATGATGGACGAGTTTCGGCGCCTCGAGAACCACCGCCTACTCACCGTAACACAACAGCACTTGCGTGTTTTTGCCACCGGTGTGGACCCGGACGCGGAATTCCCTCTGGCGCTAGTAAAAACCAGATCACTCAACATAACGGCAACACAATGGAACCACACGGAACCGCCACGATGCTTCGCATCCTCATCAGGGTTCCCCACGGGAAGATGGTGTAATTTTTTTTTTTATAGTGTAGGGGGGGGGGGGGGGGTGCGGACAACGCCGTATGGAGGGACAAGGCGAGTAAATGAGATGCAGGCACATCTAAAATAAAGGAGGCAGGAGCTGGACTAGAACCACCGCCCTTACTAGAAAAGGAAGATAAAAGAGAACCTCTATATACCACAACGGCTTTTCTTTTATTGCCTGTCCAGACCGGGTGGTTGATGCCATTAAACACCGCTGCCCTGCTTTGAGCAAGCAGTTTAAATTTGTGGACTCTCGTCGTAATTAAATCACTACTTAAATGCCGTCGAACGGCACTCTAGCCATGGCTGCTGCGCGGAACTGCAGAGTTCCGTCGTACGGCACTCTACACACTGCGTTTAGAAAAAAGGAATGCATTAGAAGTAAGCACGTGGAATACACGAAACATGAAAGTGAATGAAAATTTAAATTAAACTACATTTTATCTCCTCTGCTTCTTCTCCCGAAAATCTTTCTTCTTCCACGCCGTGGGGTAAGTGCTTTGAGGCGTTCTTTTTTTTTTTTTTTTAATGAGCCAAATTTACCTAAAGCGAAATTGAGAAAAATGCGGAAGTTTGTTACCAGACCTAAATTCAACGCTGTCAAAGCTATTACACGATTTATTTTACATGTCAGCTAGGGGAAGTTTATGGCCACAAGTATTTAAAAATTATCCCATGAATTTGAGCAATATCGAGGTGATAAGTTTGAATTTAGCTCGTATTGAATTGAAACACTCAAGTTTACGAGACATTCTGATGAAAACGTTATTTAAATTGACTTTGAAGAATGGTGAGATGGCGTTTTGGCGGAAAAGGCATTACACATATGCAACAGGGCTTCAAGAACAGTAGAACTATACATGAAAAGAAGGCGAGTCTCCTTGGCGCCATTAGCATCTCTTTTCTTCGAGTTCTTACCTAGGATAATTTTCTTGGGCACGCCTGAAAGCACTCATGAAGTAAGCAAGCTCTTTATTGCCTTGCCATGACTTTCCAAAACGCTTCACAAGAATGCTGCTTATATCTCCTTCTCCACCTTAATGAAGTGCTTCGTACCCTCAGAGGGGAGGGGGGGGGGAAGAGAGAGAGAGAGAGATTTTCCAGAGCTTGTAAGCGGCGGCTAGTAATGAAAAGGTAAATATGGGAGTAAAATCAGAGTTACGCTGTAGGGACGGGGGAGACGACTCGGGAGAAATCATTGTTTCACTTCTCTACGTTTTATTTTGTTCATTCTTCTTCCGTTTACTTTGTCGTCGACGCCTGGCGACAGATCTTTTTCACCGATCTTTTTTTTTTTTTTTGCGAGAGTTTGCCTTACGACATAACAGTTATATTTACAACATCTCATTGGTTTCACGCAGAAACGTCAGCAGAGACCGGCATTGAGGGCCCCATATCCACCGCTCTAGATCAGGGGGTCTCCCAGGATGGAGCCCTGTGCGCCGGAGGTGTTGCAGGCGAGAGGTTTGAAGGGCAGCGCAGGTCCACAGAAGGTGGCTCGTGTCGACTTCGGACGCAGGGACCGTACAAAAGGGACAGGTGTCCGCAAACGGTGCATGATAACGGGCAGGCCAAGCGTGGGTTACTGCTGGGGATAAGGCCCCGCCAACTCCGATCTCGTAATTGCCGTCTGAATTCACGATAAGCCAGCTCCGAAAAGCGAATAAAAAACAGAAAAAAAACTTCCGTAAACACCCACGAGACAGTCCGAACAGTCAAACCAAACGCAAACTCCTATTGGGCGAATGGATTTGGCTCATTTTGATCCGCGAAACAGCAGGATCTCGCTCATTAGCGATACGAATTACGATCTGCGTACACGTTTGCAAGGCATTATCTCACCTATTTCCTTGCTACCTCTTTTTTGGGGAAATTTGCCGGGTTTTTCTTGTGACTGCAGTTTTAACTCAATTAGTTTCGGTTTGTGAATCTGGTTTATATCGAGAAAAAAAAAAGCCTCATTTTTCAAACTCACAGTAATCATCATCACTGCACCGTCCGTTCTGCCGCCCCGTTAATCATCATCTCACGACAGCGCGCGATTCGATTCTCTTTTTCTCTTGCACTTGGTCACAGCTTGATACCAGGTGCACAAAATGCGCGTATCCAGCAGTTGCAGTTGTTTATCTTGGCATAGGCGTATAGTAACCATTCAGCTTTCAAGAAGCCGGTCACAAAATTCGGTATTGTGTTGAATCGAGGCACAGTGGTCCAGGCCTGCTTTTTCCGAACGCAACAATGACTGCAAAGAATGTGTTCTTGAGTCCATAAAGTAGCAGATGTTGAACAAGAAGACGCCTCGCCTCCCTCGTGCACATCATCATATTTTTTTCCATTAAAGCACTCATCAGGATGGGTCTCGGTGGCTCGTCCCTTTCTCAACACTGTATTTCACAACGGCACGGAATTCTTCGAAAAATAAAGTCTAATAAACGCGAAGTGAATACTTTCCTGACGAAGCATAGAATGGATGGGGGGGAGTTCTGTGAAACAGTTTTCCTCAGTCGCACAACTCCATGCAATTGCCGTATTAAATCCAAAATCTCCAACGCGTGCAATGTGATGCGAGAAAGCGCGGAACTGCATCCTCGGTTGGGAGGAGGCAGCAGACGTCTCTGTTTCTCACGTTATACCAAAGAGCGTAACACCTTCTTCTTTGACTCCAATATTCTTAAACGGCTTTGCTTTGACCATGCACACACTTGCCAGTATACTCCAGCAGTATAAGGTACGTACCTCTACACGTGACACGTGCCACGTTTCCTGAGTGGCAAACACATGCACGCACGGTCGGGACAATGGAGCAGGCTGCGGCGCGGACACTGAGTTGCTTGTACAGCCCGACTGTTGAGAAGGAGGATTAGGAGGCATAACACGGGGCGAAGAGAGCCAGCGCTACTCGAACTCATCCGGGAGTCGGGGCCTGGCGCACGTATATATACGGCCCGCCGGGTACTTGAGCAGGACACGCATGCTACGACAACAGAGGGGCCAGAGTTTACATAGGACGCGCGGAGCACGCGCCCACCGCGCCCAGGTGTGCGCGCATATGCGGGATAAGTGACAACTGTTACATAGGCCGGGTAGGGGATACATACGGATGCACCGATTACGACCGAATAAGTTGCATAGCCCGCAACCGCTTAGCTAAGAAAAGCAAAAGGAAAGGTAAGCCAGAAATAATACATTACCTTATTCGTTTTATAAGCAGGTGCAGATTTACATTTCTATACTTTTTCGTTATGATCGCTATAAAAACGCTGTGCATAAAAGAAGCACCCGCACACGAAAGGTGACTTTTTCTTTACGGATGTCACTGCAAAGGCTCCTGTTCATATAAGTTTCTTTGATTCACTGGTGTTTTGTCGGTTTTTTTTTTTCTTTTGCTTTCACGAAAAGCTCAGAGGTATTATATTTTTTGTATGAGAGCCGATTTAACGCTCGTGTTTCCTTTCTTGATCCTAAATGTAAAACAATGCAAGTTTAAATTGTTTCCGAAAATGTATTGTCTACTGTACCTAAACTGCCGATAAATTCCAAAACAAATAAAGTATACCTGCAAATAACGGGTGTAGTCCACTCTAATCGGGGAAATGCGAGTACAAGGGCATTTGTGATCTTTGACTGCTTTTTTTTTCGTCAATGTCGCCCCTTGTTTAAACATAGCACACACAAGCTGAAGCATATTTTTAATTATTCTGTTTCCAGTGTGCCATGTATTTGCTTGGTTGCTTGAAAAAGCTCTCTTGAAGAGGAGCTTCGGGTACTGATGTTAGGGGCCGGGTCTTCGTTAGAGCGGAAAACCCTCGCTGGCTGCGTTTGCTCTGGGGCGGTATTCTGGTAACTGTCCCTTTTGAAAACGTCCCTTTTGAGTCCCTTTTATCGTGACGCACTTCCGGTTAAGCAGTGGGCGTTGGCAGTAGGTTTGTTGCGCTTGCGTTACGTCACTTCCGGTTGTTTGCTTTTAGTCAATCAGGGCTCGCCAAAAGGGACACTTTTGAAAGGGACGCAAAAGGGACAAAACTCGAGAATACCGCCCCTGGAGTGGTACCACGTGGCGCTGGCCGAACAGAAGGTCTAGGTGGTCAGTACCCGTATACGGTTTGAGGATGAAGTTTTGTGAGCACTCCTCATACCATGTGGTATATTGTGCTGGGTGGGGGGCGGATTTTGAAGGTGGGATGCGTGGCGTGGAGCACTGTGGAGGGGTACGGGTTAATTTCGACTCCCTTGAGATCCTTAGCGTGCGTCGAAATTTCGGCACACAGGCGTTTGTGTTTTCCGCTACATCAGACCGCCGGGATCAAACCCGCGTTCTTGGGCTCAGCGGCAGAACGCCTGAACCACCGCGGCGGGTCATCCGTCAAATATAAACGGCTTCGAATTCCGGTAGAGTTTCAGAGTCCAGCGTTTGCATGAAAACGCGAAGCGGTACGTCTGTCAACAGCGGCGAAGATGTAAAGTGCCCGCGAAGTTTGCTTCAGCGAAAGACACGGGGGCGGTGTCGGTCGATCGGCGTCGGGCCCGTCCCTAAGGTCCGTGCGTGCAGGTGATGTGGCCAGCTTTCTAATGACCAGTCGCAGGTGCTTGGCGCAAATTGCGATCCGGCAGCTGATTAATGGACATATCTGGTTGGCCAGGGAGCGGGGCTGCGGGAGGTGTGAGTCACAGCGGACCGGCTTCAGAATGCGCCACGGGGAGCCGCACACGGGCCATGCATATGCGTGCGCGCGCGCTTACCGAGGACGCGCGCGCTGCCCGTCCACGCCTTCCGGCGGCCACCAGCTACCGGTCGGCCAGCCATCGCTATGCCGCGCGTCCCGATGTAGCAGATTTATCGACGCCCAGTGCGTCCGTATGCGTCTTGGTCAGCGGCTCCCTATCGGCCGGCACCGCCTCGACACGACTCCGCCCGCAGCTGCGCCGGCCTTGCGCAATCATTAGGCGGCGTGCCCGGAGCCTCCGCAGCCCCAGGAGCGGCCATGCCGTCTATACCACCGCGATGGATGACTCCGCGTGCGCAAATGTATACAGCATCCGTCGATAATCCAACGCCAAGGCGCATCGAAATGAAGCAGCTCGGCGAAGATGGCAGACCAAACACTACTGCATGCAGCCTTCCGCTAGCTTGTGCGCCAAATTTTGCTGGGACGTTTTCCCACGACCTGTGGCAAGAATGTTTTTCTTCTGCCTAGAGCACAACGATCTTGTATGCGAGGTATATGCACACGCCGTAAAGATTACTCGTGGAAGAACGAGGCCTCTTTGCCCGTGCGATGTGCTGTTAAGAAGATAAAGCAAAATCTTGGCTTCAAAAAAGCGGTTAATTCCTTGCAGTGTGTACTTTTAAGTGCGTCAAGTGTACGTTTCTAACTGTAGCAAGGTGGCGAGTTGGGCGAGTTGGTGTACTGGCATCTCGGAGAACAGCGCGAACTAACAGGGACACAAATAAGAAAGAAGTGAACAGGACAAGCGCTGACTTACAACTCGATTTATTGGAAAAGACGTGACTACTTATACATACACAGAATCCTCCTCCCCCACGTCACGTGCCCACAGCAGCCAATGACATACTAACACGACCACAACAGTCCACTGTTGACAACGCACCCTTCTTAACACTGGAACACCTTATCGCGACGACCGCTCCAAATAAACAAATTATTTTTCGTGCAGGACAACTGATGATTCACTGATACATTCACTCCCCCATTTCCTGATGTAGTATGATTCCAGCAACTCTCTAGTCCGCCTGTCTTTGTGCTTGTACAGGATATCTGTCTCACGGAAAAGCGGATAGCAACGGTGCTTACACGTGCGACAATGCTCGGCCAGACATGCATACTCATCTTTTTTAAGCGTGTTGCGATGATCCATTAATCCAACATTTACGCAGGGACCTGTCTGACCAACATACACTTTTCCGCAAGATAAAGGAATCTTGTAAACAACAGCCACACAGCACGGTACAAAGGGTGATACATGATTTACTATACACGCACTTTTATTCTTTCCGAGCTCATCTTCAGCACGCCGCTGGACGGCCGGACAAACGCCGTTTAATTTAACCGGGGAAGAAAACACTACGTCCACCCCAAACCGTACTGCCACCGTGCTGCCACCAAAAGTGTATGTTGGTCAGACAGGTCGCTGCGTAAATGTTCGATTAAGGGAGCATCGCAACACGCTTAAAAAAGATGAGTATGCATGTCTGGCCGAGCATTGTCGCACGTGTAAGCACCGTTGCTATCCGCTTTTCCGTGAGACAGATATCCTGTACAAGCACAAAGACAGGCGGACTAGAGAGTTGCTGGAATCATACTACATCAGGAAATGGGGGAGTGAATGTATCAGTGAATCATCAGTTGTCCTGCACGAAAAATAATTTGTTTATTTGGAGCGGTCATCGCGATAAGGTGTTCCAGTGTTAAGAAGGGTGCGTTGTCAACAGTGGAGTGTTGTGGTCGTGTTAGTATGTCATTGGCTGCTGTGGGCACGTGGCGTGGGGGAGGAGGATTCTGTGTATGTATAAGTAGTTACGTCTTTTCCAATAAATCGAGTTGTAAGTCAGCGCTTGTCCTGTTCACTTCTTTCTTATTTGTGTCCCTGTTAGTTCGCGCTGTTCTCCAAGAAGATGTACGTTTCTAAGTGTTTTTAAATGTGCAATTTTAAGTGCACAGAAGTGATAGCACACAAATCGAACTCTCTCACGAGAAAAGAATCTGAAAACCCTGGTGCAGCCACCCTCTGAACCAAAAACTGAACTCACAGGCTCCCCGACAGCAGCTCTAGAGCACCTCACCAAGACAGTAGTCGGGTCAGCAAAGAATCTCTGGGTATGGAAGTCGAGCCTGGCAACAATTAATAGAAGGTGCAAGTTCTAGGTAGTGCAAGACTATACACAGACATCTAGCGATGTAGATGAAGCTGTTGACAGTTTCTACGAGGTTGCACCATCGACAATAAATAAGGTAAATAAGACTATACGCTGGTGTTGGGCGAATCACTACGAGTGAAGCAGATAGACGAACACGCAGCAGAGAACTTCGGAACAGGTAGTGGCAATAGCTAAGTCATGTGCTCGCCGGGATTGCGGAGGAAAATCACCAGGGGATAATGAACGCACCTTTCTGAAAACGCGTGACCAGGAACTGACATGGAAAAACCGAAACTGTAAAACTGAATATAAAAACGGCCTCATTTTAATTGCCAATCAAGGTATTGCAAGGAATACTGAGGTGACAGCCAAGGTTAAGAGCAGTGATCGCGGGTTAATGGGAAGCACAGTTAGGCTATAGATGTAAGGGAAAGGACAAAACTGGTGAAAAGAATGAAACGAAGGAACACAGCGTGGTGGTTTCGAACGCTACAAAATAAATTCGCGACCTTAACCGAAAAAGAAGAAAGCGTGGCATGCTCAATAGTTAATCTAATTGAAATAATCACGAATTCAGCAGAATATGTAGGAGGGCGAGGACCAAGACAACAAGCTGGTAAAGAATCTCATAAAACGACGGAAGTAATTGAGAAACACATGATTATGAAAGAGTTAGGAACGAAGGAACACAGGGAATGGGCGGAATTGTCACAATTCATTAACAGAAACACAAAAACAGTGACATTTGTGCCTACAACAAGGATTGTATAAGCATTAACCAAGGGCGGTAGCTGGACAGCAACGAAGATGAAGATTGTTATGGGCAGAGATCCGCACTGAAAACCGAAGGGGATAACATGACGAGCCACTTGATAAGAGAACCAAAATCACGGAGAAGATCCATGGAAATTTATATTCTGGCAAAATTAGGCGAGGTAACAGTACTTACCAGACTAGCACAGCGCAGATGCTTGATCAGGCGCTATTCAAAGCGTCTCAATGTAAGCGAAGGCTTGGCAGTTAACCCGTTGTGTCTCTCGAGTGGGCAGTGCTGTTCTGGTGATGCCAAGAGCCGATTTGACCTGAGTTCTGCTTGGAGGCATCGTCACTTGTCCCTCATTAGGCGTTTCGTCAGGAGTGGTACTTTGTGAGGCACTCTCGCACGGGATGGCATCGCATATTTCACTGTCAAGACATCGAAGGTTTACGCCTCACTGTCACGAACTAAGCTGCAACAGTCCTATATGTTTAGCCTGTTGCACAACGACGGCAGTTCTTGAGCATCCCTTTCACTTGCATCACCTTTATGGGCGCCGTTCACGGGAACGAATACTGAAGATGGCAGGGGATTGGCGCTAGCAGGGAAGCGCTCCTCAGTTCGGAAAGGGAAAATGCCTGCTGCTGGTTGCCAGAAGGAACTCCGTATATACGGAGTTGGAGGGTATACCCTCCAATACCCGCCGCTCGTTTAACGGGACACCACTTCTGAATTTCTTTCCACAGTATAGTGAATTGCGGGCAGTGACTTATGGGACAGGAACCTAGGGATCCACTAATCATACCTAAAAAAATTAGGTTGGTCCAACGAAGCAACCTGTCTCCATAGCGAAAACAAGGAATACGATTCCTTACGATACGACGAAAAGTATCTAGTAATTTTGGGTTAACTATAAAAAGATTTTTTCTAAGCAAACTTTAAAAAGTGATTGCTATCCCTGTATGCGTATCTGCGAAATATCATGGGAAGTATTTCCCCTCATTGCAGTGCACCGCTTGCAACTCAGTGCTGTGCTTTTGGGTATATGTATCCAGTATGCGATGTGTATACTCATACAGATACAATGGGTGTGTGTATACTAGCATATTCACGTGCAATTCCATGTGTACATGGGTAAATTTAAGTATATGTGCGATTATAAAAATGTGTGTATTTTGTATGTATGTGTGCGTAAAAAGAAAGTTTGTGTATGAGTGTATGTCTGTTTATGCTGATGTGTATTTACTCGATTTAAATGTACTCGTGTAAAGCTTGTGTTTGTATTTGTTCTGCCGCCAACGCACTTGTATATAGGCCTCCACTAGCTTCGGCTATTGGTCCAACCCTTTCTTGCCTATTTTTATGTACCATTTCGACAAAATAAATAAACTCAAACTACGCAAACAATGATCGCTTGAGGATGTGAAACGAGCGTTTGGACTGGGGAGCAAACTTGGTTGGGGACATTCTAGCTCAATTTGAGAGAAACGGGAGAAGTTGAACTGGTGGTGGTGAGGGTGGTAAAACATTTGTTCAAGAGATTTGCACTTTAAAGCGGGAGAAGCCCTCAGTCCAGGGCCCCTGCGGCGGCTGCGGTCCTGCGTGCCCGGTCCACCAACTGTCGCCGGTCCTCAGGGTCCGAACTGCACAGCACCGCCTCCCACTGCTCGAGGGTGGAAGTGTGAATAATGGGGGCTGCTGGTGTGTTCTGGCAAGCCCACGTGGTGTGGTACAGTGTTGGATGTTCGCTGCAGTGTGGGCATGTTGGTGGATATATTGTGGGGTGAATGATGTGCAGGAAGCTAAGGTGGGGGTATGTGTTGTCTGTAGTTGCCGCCAGGCTACATCCTCTTCTCGGGTAAGCTTCTGGTGCGGTGGTGGGTAGACCTGTTACGCAACGAACTGAAAACCTACAGTGGACCGCCACGTTCCCGCCATCCCGTTTCTCATGGGTTGCCGAGAGACGGGACTGTAGAAGCAGCAGACCCAAAACTCGATAGAGGATTGATGTAAGAAACGTTGGTGGCAGAGAATGGATTCGAATAGCGCAGGATCGGTTTGCAGTCTATGGGAGACGTCACAGGATGGCAGCCAGCGCCGCCGAAGCAGATCGGGGTGACGGGGACCTTTAGTTACACGATGGTCGTAAGTCGGGAGTGTATACACGACGTGTCAAGAGCAGTCGACAGGTGCGGAACCCTCCAATGCTACTTGTGACACACAATAAAAGACTTTTAGTTGAGATACACTCGCTGTGCATGTGTCTTATTATGATTGGGAATGAGGGACTCGCGGAAAGAATGCCAGCAGTCCGACAAGCCAAGACGGGCACAGGGGAAGCAGTTTGACTGTTTTTTTTTTTGTTTTTTTTTTTTTCAAAAGGGGCTTAGAAATTTGTGGCGAAGAAAGAAAGTGGAATTTTCCCACCAGGGGGGATCCGAACCAACAACCTTCGGTTTACACGTCCGATGCTTCACCAATTCAGCTAGCGGTGCAGCTGTATTCTCCTCTCCTTTGTGTGATTTATGTACATGTAAGTGCAGGAACGTGGCAGGAATGGGGAGGGGGGATTGTTGCCCCCCCCCCCCCCCCCCCCCCACCCCCGCTTACTTATGCGCCGCCTGGAAAAACTTGGGGGAGGGGGGTGTTTGTTGCCCCCTACTTCCCCAAATTTTTCCAGGCACCGCATAAGTGAGTGTTAGTGTTCCTTTTGGCAAAACTCCTCCCTTCCCATTACCCATAACCCTCCCTCCGAAAAATAGTTGGGGATACGGCCCTGTCTAAGTGAATTCTACGCTTAGGGATGGTAGCCAGCGTCGATCAAGCAACTCGGAATAAAGGGGAGCTTCAACCCCCGTATCTGAATTGCCTGGTCATCAAAATTTTAGAAAAAAAAAATCAACTCGAGGTGCTGAGCCATAATGATGAAAATGCTGGCCATAGTAATCAACGTCCCCAATCTCACAGCATTAGCTGTAATCAGGGAATCAGACAATTAGCTAGAAATTGTTGGCGGTGGTAAAATTTATATGTATCGGACACCAAGAAAATGATTAATTTTAATTATAAGTGAACTTCCCAGTTTAGCTGAAGATGAGATGGCGTGAACCCCGTCCCAGTATCAGCATTGGTCATGGGATCGTACGTGGCCTCACAAGGGATTAGCCAAGAAGCTAGAAACGGCCATGAGAACTTCTGACTCTCCCGTCTATAACATCTTGAGAAGTGCCAAGTCCAGAAGGCTAAGTATAAGAAGCTCATCCCTCTTGAGACCAGCACACTCTTTTCTTTCTAGCCCCTCGAAACATGGTAGAGATTATTTAAAATTCTGTTAATGTCAATAAACTAAACCGAGCTTAACTAAAGTGAAACTGCCTCAGAGAACCGCGCCTCCCGAGACGGCCGAGCAAGAGCTTGGTGGGACTAGGAAAGCTTTACTTGCGCTATTGCACAGCGTCGTGCCCGGTGGGCAAATTGGACGACGAAGAAATTGACAGGCGGGAGCGCGCTGCACCCGCGGTAGAACGCAGCAGTGGGGCCAGCTGCTGACGCGCTCGGAGTCCGGCAGTGGTCGAGGCGGAGGTTCCTCGGGTAAAGGCCCGAACTCGGCCGAGAGTTCCGTGCCGCGGGGCTGTATCCAGGAAGCACCGGAACCATCATGGCGATGGGTGGCCTCGGCGGCGGCTTCGGCGGCGGCCTCGACGGCGCTGGCAGTGGCGCCGTGCCCCCACCAGGCTCGTTCTCGGCGCTCTCATGGGCCGGTTCGGACGAGCGCGTAACGATCATCGTAGACGACACACGGTTCGTCGTTGACCCAGCGCTCTTTGCGCGCCAGCCGGACACCATGCTGGCACGTATGTTCGGCTCTTCAATGAGGAACCTTACAAGGCCTAACGAGAGAGGAGAGTACGAAATAGCTGAAGGCCTTTCGGCAACCGTCTTTAGAGCCATCCTGGATTTTTACGAGACGGGCGTGATCAGCTGCCCCCCGAGCGTCACGGTACCTGAGCTTCGCGAAGCATGCGACTGTCTTCTGATCCCCTTTAACACAGAGACTGTCAAGTGCCACAATCTCAGGGGCCTTCTTCACGAGCTCGCTAATTTGGGAGCGCGCATGGAGTTTGAGAAATTCCTTGAAGCAGACATCGTCTGCCGCGTGGCCACGGCCGCTAAGAGGGGGGCCCGCGAGTGTCAGATCGTGGTGCTTCTTGATGACGACACCATTGACTGGGATGAGGAGCACCCGCCGCAGGCTGGCGAAGAGCAGTGCGAGATCATCCGCAGCACCGCCATGTACCGCTTCCTCAAGTATTTCGAGAACCGCGAAGTGGCCAAGCAGGTGCTCAAGGAGCGTGGCATGAAGAAAATCTGGCTGGGCATTGAAGGCTACCCAACGAGCAAGGATAAGGTGAAGCCCCGACCGGGAGGCCGGGTCGACGTGATCTACAACTACGTTCAGCGTCCCTTCCTGAGGATGTCCTGGGAGAAGGAAGAGGCCAAGAGCCGGCACGTTGACTTCGTGTGTCTGAAGAACCGAACGGGGGTTAACTTCGCGGCCGCCATTGATGGGCTGCCACCCACGGATCATCCCTTGGAAACAGAGCAGCCCGCCATTCCTGCGGCTTCCGAGGAAACAGAGGGCATCATCGCTGGTGGTGCCGCTGGTGGTCCTTCGGACGCTCGTCCGCAAGATCTGGGAGGCGCCGCGGGGTCCGAGCTTGAAGCCGGTATCCAGCCGCAGGAAGAAGCGGTTGTCTATCCCAAGGAGTCTTACCCAACGGTGTTCCCACCCGACGACCTGCTCTAGTGCGCAGCTCTTCGTTTTGGCGGGCAGCGATGGCGTACGCGTCAGATCTTCCCTCTGATTCTTGAAGTTTGAAATAGCAAGGATAAAACCGAAAAAAAAAATGAAGTGACGTGGCAGTTTACTGTAGCACTTGCGCTAGCTAGCCTGGATGGATTTTCCCTGCTGTGGGATCATTGGGGAGAGCTTTAGTGCGGAACAAGAAATCATTGGGGAGAGCTTTAGTGCGGAACAAGAAACTGTTCGGCGCAGACTATCCTAAATTACTGCTTCCTTGTGTGTCTGTGGCTTGTTTCGCAGCACACTGCTTTGCGGTAATACCTGGCTGCGGGAACGCCAAGTAAAACAGAGGATGCTTACATCTGGGGTTAGCAAAGCCCTCACTTAATCGTTTAAAATCTTGCTGGAAGGACTTCGCTTTTAGACATATTGAATGTACTTCAGTGGCTGCAGTGCTGGCACCATTTCGCTAGGCCGTTAATTAGGTATTAACTTTTTTTCCAAAATCTGGCCGGAAAAGACTATTTGTATCTATGCTGGACATACTTTATTTCGCTACAGCAAAAGTGGTGGTGAAACAGCACAAATAAAGTTGCTTCGGTAATTTTTGTTCTGGCATCTTGATAGTAGCGTTCAATTTTTCGGCTACAGTCTGCAGGTTTCGTTTTCGTTTTGAACTAATTTTGTACCGGCCTGCGCTGTTTTTACAGTTAATACTGAAGAATAGACAAAAGTCCAAAAAGCGTGAACTAAGCAGCCATATATCTGAACTGTTTCAAAAAGTGTAAAATCTTTAGAACAAAACCCTCAGTAAAACTGCAAAACTGCAATACACCGCCTTGGTTATGTTGTCTTTTACCATGCTATCTGCATAGAGCTCAAACCCTTAGAATTCGTTTAGTGATGCAAGTCCCAAAATTCCTACAATTTCAATTTCAATTTATTTCAGTTATCTGCATCGACTCGCACAGTAGCCCACACACACAGAAGCGTTTCGGAAAACACGTCCCCCGGGATTTTTTGTCTCACCCCCCCCCCCCCCCCCCCAAGTTGTTTTTTTTTTTCCGGTCAAGCCGATTTACTCGATACCGCTTCTCTGATCCTCCTCGCCACCACCGACCCCTTTTCACAATTGTTTTACCCCTCGCCACCATCGATGCCTCTTCCATAAGTTGCGCATACGGCTGATAACGGTGGTAGCGCCGTTACAACTTACCAGATGATTGCGGACAATCAACAGAAGCGAGTGTACGGGCGTCATAACGACGTAGCCGCTGCCGCCGAACGTTTAGCCGCCACCGTTGCCGCCTGAAAGTCCACCTCATGTAGCAGTTGCGAATACCGCCAGGACCTAGAGCAACTTGCCCGCTTGTAACGCCAACGTGAGCCCGTCATTGTTCTTCAGATTGAAAGGCTTTCTGAGCGACATTTTCGCCGGTGTACTTCGCGCCTGAGCACACGCTAATCACGGTTGCCGGTTTACGCGTGCACGATTTGGGGGGGGGGGGGGAGAAGGTGCAGTGTACACGCAATTAGGCTTCATGCGCATGTGGATGACACGCCCTCCGTGCTGGTGGGAGATTTAAACGTGAAAGCTTCATGGCTCAATGCGACCTGTCAGCTGTCCTCTGTGGTCGATCGTTTTGGGTTTGGGTCGGTGTGTTACAGTGTCAGTAAGATGCCTATGACGCGGGAAGGAAACGAACATGCTTGACCGATATAATAAAGCTCGAGCTCCTCCAGGCTTTAACTCGTTATGGGACGGACGCATGTAATTTGCTCGAAGGAACAAAAGCGGGAATTGAAGCAGCGCCGGACCGCACAGAAGCGCGAATGGGCGCGACAACAACGAAAAGCCACTGCCGCCGCCGTTGCCGCCACAAGTTCCAGCTCGCCGAGTAGCTACAAACCCCTCCAGGATGAACAGGAACTTGTCCGCTTGGATCGCCGACGTGAGCCAATATTTGTTGTTTAGCTTAAAGGGCTTTGAGTGCGATACTTTCGCCAGTATCTTTCAAAGTTTATTTCAAAAACGCAATGATGGGCGATTGCATAGTGTAGGTATACAAGAGGAGGTCCCATGGTAAGAAACCGCAGGCAGGACCTGTGTGTGCAATTTTCGTTATGAGTCCCTTTAAGCATGCGCACATCACCGGTTGTCAGTTGATGCGTGCACGGGTGGGAAGTGGAAAGGGGGGAGGGGGGGGGGGCGTGCACGAGAAGCTATAGTCTTTACGTCTTCACTGATGACATGACCGTTGTGCGGGAGGGAGGTTTAAACTTGGACGTCAAACGACCAATTGCGGCCTATCAGGCGTCATTATTGGTCGAGCGCAGTGGTTCAGAGTTCAGAGTTTCTTTATTTGACCACAAAGCAGCGCGTGCTTATACAAAGGAAATTACAAACAGAAATGTCAACAGCGCAATGTGGTGTGGAAAATGAGGAGAAAGCTGCGCACATGCAGCTTGACAAAGCCCCACCTTCCAGAAAAAACAACAACAACAACAAAAAACAAGAAAACACAAAAAAAAACAAGAAGGAAGACAGCAGGCAAACTATGCAATAATTTCTTAGCAAATAAGGCTTCCGCGATTTGTATCAAATGCATGTATTTTTGCATATAACAACACATTCAAAGCACTACTTTCTAATGACCGCAGACTAAATTTGTAGAACAATTTTTCTAACGTAATACACTTATTTTACAAAAACAAATGTCAGACAGACAAAATGATAATATTATATGTGTGTGACAGACACAGGTATCCTATGGTCCGTGGTTGTGTACGACTACGACTGAAGGAGGAATAGGTTGCTGCCCACAACTGAGTAGAGTAAAGACAGCGCTTGCAGAAAGTGAGTGCAATTGTTCCAGAGTAAGCCTATATTTATTTAGCACATGCGGAATGGCAAATTTCAGCATTTGAAAGCCGTAATTTGTTCTCGGTGTAGGGATGTGCCAGAGTTCGCTGTGCCGATTACAGCGAGCTGAAACGTTTAACTGTCTGCAGGTGAGCTAGGCTTTTCAGGGTATTACTATTAGTGCGAATTTCGGATTTTAAAGACATTAAAAGCCGATATTCATAAACCGAGTTAAACCTTAGGACATTGAATTTAGCGAATAAATTAGATGTATTGGCATTGTAACAGAGATTCCCAATAGCACGCATAGCATTTTTTTGGCGTGTGTATATCTTGTTTTTGGAGGACTCAGTTCCGGATGCCCATATCAATTGGCAATAATGTAAATGTGAAGCGAAAAGTGTATGAAAAAGGAGAAGTTTAAGGCGAGTTGGTAGAAGCGACTGGCACCTTCTAAGCATACCCAGAGACTTACTTAATTTGCAGCACACAGCTTCGGTTTGAGAGTCCCATAGCATATATTCATGAAAAACAACTCCTAAAGTCTTAGCAGTTTGGGACAGCTGAATTTCAACATTGTTTAGGTGAAGTTTACTCGAGATTTCACATTTTTTGTTTTTCGCACGAAAAAGGACCGCCTTGGTTTTTGTGCTGTTTATAAGTAGAGAATTTTGGTGGGACCATTTGTGTAGTTCGCCTAATGTTTGGTTCGCTTTCTGTATCAGTCCATTGCTATCAACGCCCGTAAAAAATATACTAGTGTCGTCAGCATACATAATATATTTTGCCGATTGATCTATATTTATGATATCATTTATGTAGGCATTAAATAGCAGAGGACCTAGGATGCTGCCCTGAGGTACTCCGCATTTAATTTTGTAGGGTGAAGAAAGTTCCCTTTGTATACACACACACTGATGTCGATCCGTTAAATAGCTTTTAATTAAATCGTAAGCAATTCATTAAATCGTAAGCAAATCGTAATTCATTAAATCGTAAGCAATTAATTAAATCGTAAGCAATGTGTTACCCAGACAGTAAGATGCCTACGACGCGTGACAGAAACAAACAGCCTTATGTTTGTGCGCCAGAGGAAACTCGGGTCCTTCCAAGATTCATTCAACCAATTGGCTAGGAAGTATGCTCAATCACAAATTACAAAGAAACGTGTTTTGTCTCGGACACTCCATGGAATGCGTCCAGCTTCGCAGGTCTTCCTTCTTCCCAGAGTGGAAGGACATTAAATTTTTCGGTACCTGTTGCGCCGCAAAAGGAATTGAGAGCTGGTAGAATGGCTTTGACGTCGTTTGGCGTGACGCTGGACGTAAGGGCTATTTAACACGAAGCCTAACATGGGCCAAGAAAACGTGCTTGCGCAGTGGATGAAGAGGGGGGAACGTGGACCGGCGCACGCAGCATGACGTACAATGGATTTGACGGTGTTTGGCACGTCGTTAGCTTCGGCGTTAGCGCTATTTAACGTTAAGTCTAACGAGGGCGATGGTACGTACTCGCGTTCCTGTATTGACTAACGCTTTTGCGCGCAAGCATAAGTGCCCTGTCTGGAAATCGGAGAGGCAGGGTCTGACGCCACTCTCGAGCCCAGCGGGTGAGGGTAAGACTTGCGGTCAGTCGCAGTACGTGCAGAGAACACCGAAGCCGGAGCCAGAGAGGGGAATGCTGCTGCTCTCAGATTTCTGTGCTTTCCAGTTTATAAGTCGCTTACACAAAGGTTGATGGGTATTATAGGGTATGAATGAATGAAACTTTACCTGCCATTAAATGCGGCGATGGCTTTAGTCTAGGTCCTCTGGATAGCCACATCTTCCGCGTGGGTCGTAAGGGCCATCCTTCCTTTAAAACTTAGGAGGCATAACCAGTCGTTCAACGAGGGAGTGTGACGGGTAAGGAAGGTAGGGTGAGAGCGAGACCACGGCAGTCCGATATCACGTGCAGGATGTCCAGTATCCGCCGCAATGTATACGCATTTTTATACGGAAGGGAAAACGAGAATATCGCAGAGGAAATACAGGCGTGTCGCTCCCTTAATTGAGTCCGCGCAAAATACAACTGTCCGTTTTATTATGTCACGGGTGCGGCAAACCCTAAACATCAGAAAGTAACGTTTGTGGAGGCCGTAGGGGTGTCACATAAGCGTCGTTGCATGACCAGCCTACTATGGCACGATGAAACTTCGGCCCCTGCTAAACGGTCGAGGGATTCCAGCCACCGATGCGCAGAAGCAAACACATTTTTGCGTGTTGTGGTGTTCAAGCGGTGATATTCCACGAAGAACCAATAGTGCCAACTTTTTTTCCTTACAAGAAGCATCCCCAAAGGGCCCATCGAGGGAGGAAGAATACCACGCTGGAGCATGTATAGGTCCCGTGGTCTTCAATGGTGCTACGTTCTGCCTGTGATACGCAGTACATAGTACAGTTATACAGAGTGATACGGAAGTGGGGCGGGTGAGCAAAGTAAATGGAGGGCACAACATTAAATACGCTGTCGAGCAAGCTTTACACGCACCCAAAGGAACAACGTAACTGACAAAGCAGAGTAGAAAGCGGTGCTGCAGTAGGGCTCCATTTAGGTCGTCAAATAAGCGGCTGGTGAAAGCCCCTGAGGCCAACTTCTCAGTGTGCGCAGTACTTGTTCATAAATGGGAAGATGGACAAGTCATCAGGTACGCTGAAGACGAGAATGGAATCGACAAGCTTGAAGAACGTATACTGGGAATGTACAGTCTTTGTCAAACTTTTCTAGGCCAAGCCGAAAGTGCACCGACCGCGAAAAGCGCAATGTACAGTACAAGCTTAAACGTCCCGAGCGAGGGTGAAATGTTTTAATCCGGAAAGCTTAAGAAAACACCTTTCTTTCTTACTGTCATGAAATTTTTTTGTCACATTTAAAGGTAAAGCCTATTCTTCAAATTCTTTGTGGTCGCGAAGGCTTAAGATGAGCCTAAAAATTTTTGGCAAAGGGTGTACACTTTAGGGGTGGCAAGGGTAGGGAGCTGCGATAGCGTACTCAATTATAATAAATATACCTTGTAGTGGCCTATGTGAAATTGTAAATGCATAAATATAGATTTGGTTTTTGGTGTAACCCAGACTACTGACGCCAAGTAAATGCCGTACGGTTGCCGTAAAATCGACCCCAAGGCACCGAGTGATTTATATAGAACCCGCCTTCAAAGATTGCTGCTGCTCTATGTTCGGCTGGTATGTTGATTCTTCGCAAAATCTGCTTATTTTCAATCGATGTTTCTACGCGGCCACAATTTGGCCTGTGTGCCAACTTGGTAGGACGAGCGGTCGCTCAAGGTTAGGTGCCAGAAAAACGTGCTAGAGAGTAGCGCAGGCCGAAAAGCAGGCGAGCGCCCCGGCTACCGCTGGACGCACGGCGCCCACATCGCACACGGGCGCGATCGGAGCACGTGCGGCCCTCTCAGACGGGCAGGTGGGTGATCGACGGGAGAGTGCTCCCGCACGCATGCCTGGCCGACGGCGTTGCTGAGTTCCACGGGGAGTGCCGTAGCCGCCGTCGCGCACTCGAGCCCAGCCGTTCTGGCGCAATCGCGCTCTGGAGGACCCTCGACGTCCCCAGCCGGCGGCTCTGCCGACACGCAGCCGTAATCCCGCTGCTTTCCCGTGCCATTTTGGGTTTGTGGGCACTCGACTAAATCGCGCTGGCACGCACGGATCCCCAAGCGCCCTTTATAGGACATCGCGGATTCTGCGACAAAGAACCCGAGCAGGACCGTTCGGCTGTCTTGCCTGAGCCGACCTCTGCGGGGCGCTCGAACGTTCGCAGCGACGCTAAATGCCGCTTTGACGTGCCCCACCACCCTTGGACACATTTGAGCACTATATGGCATATTGTTGCAGCCATACCTTTCGCAATAAAATATATTTGGAGATATCAGAGCGCTGACGAGAACGAAATGTGAGCACCACGGCGGAGATTGCGCCCATAAGTTCATCTTAAACGTGCTATATATTGGCTATTGCTCCGCTTCAACGTAACCCATCTCAATGCTGGCAACACTCCATATAATCAATCAATCAATCAATCAATCAATCAATCAATCATTTAACGTGCCCGGGAACAACCGAGAGGTCTTGATGCTGGCGCACAAAAAAAAAACAAAAAAAAACTAAGAATAACACAATAGAATAAGATTGCAGTGTTCAGAAGAAAACTATAAGAGACACAATGAGTACAGAAATACTACGACGACAGGACAAAAGTAGATTAACACAGAATGAGAAATAGCTAATGACAATGAAAAAGAGTCAGATAATATATATATATATATATATATATATATATATATATATATATATATATATATATATATATATATATATATATATATACATACATACATACATACATACATACATACATACATACAACAATGCACCAGACAAACTAAAAAAAAAGGATGGAACAAATTGTGATGATGATGGTTGGGTTTTTTTGGCGCAAGGCCGACAATGGGATGGAACAAATTGCACATGTGATGTTGTCGTAACGGTACAAACTTTGGAGCAAAACGATAACTGTGACCCATCAAAAACATCGAGGTCAAGAAAATAAAAATTATAAAGACTTTGCATCCTGTTGAGGGTTGAGTGCTGAGAGAGGCGGGTAGTTACAAGAAACGGCCTGCTCTCTCTTGTTAGCTTCCGCGGAATCCGAAAATTATACTATTGATCAGTATAGGACAGGATATAGTACCGTGAACGAGCTTGAAAAGAAAGAAGAGATCAGCGCGATTTCGCCGGCAGCGAAGTGAAGGCAGTGACAATAGTTCAACGATGTTAGAACACGAGCCAGACTCATTTTTAGCGAAGCGATGGTTGTATACGCTTAGAAATTTTTTTCTGGACACGCTCAATGACGTTACTTAAGGAATTAGAGATGCCATTCCTGATCACTGATGCATACTCAAGTTGAGGAAGACATATTGCGGTGTACAATTTGCGGAGGGGCATAGGAGAATTGAATTCTCTCGATATACTACAAAAACAGCCGAGAGAACGAAGACCCCTTCAAAGCAACGCGCTTAGTACGAGCTGAAAAATGCAAGGTGCTATCAAAGAGAACGCCGAGATCATTGATCTCACAAACCCTACATAAAGACACAGAATTGACAGAGTATAAAAAAAAGACACGCTAGGTGATTTGCGAGTGAAACTGATGACTTTGGTCTTTGAAATATTGAGAGAAAGGTTATTGTTGTTGCACCATTCTGAAAAAGAACACAAATCAGACTGTAACAAGCGACAGTCGTTAAATGAATGAATTTCCCTAAATATCTTTATATCATCCGCATACAAAAGGAAAAAAGAACTGCGAATGGCAGAAGAAACGTCATTAACATACATTAAAAGAGGAGTGGGCCTACTACCGAACCCTGAGGTACACCACTGGTCGCTTTGTAAAAGGAGGACGTTTGGCCATTGTCGGCAACATAACATGGTCTGTCCCGAAGATAGCTACGCAAAAGATTCCCAACAGCGGTGTCAACATCAAAGTGGGCAAGTTTAACCACAAGCATTGAGTGACTGACTACATCAAATGCTTTGCTGAGGTCACAGCAAATGGTGTCTACCTGTCCTCTCTGGAATCCAGGTGTAGATATTTGCGTCATGAAACTGGCAAGATTAGTGACGGTTGAGCGGCCAGGGACAAACCCATGTTGATTATTAATCAATGAGTTTTTCACATTCAAAGAGAGTATGTGGGGAAGGGCCAGCTCAAAAATCTTTCACAGGGCACAGAGAAGAGAAATCGAGAAATAATAATAATAATAATAATAATAATAATAATAATAATAATAATCTGTTTATTGCCATTCACATGAGAAAATACATAGTGTTCGGGCCCGTCAAAGCCAATGGGAGGCTTGAGGGACTGGGCCCGGCAATCGGCGAGTCAAACAATGGCCGAAGAAAAAAAAACAACAGAGACACAGACTAAGGAACATCAACGAACACTGTGAATGCTGCTTTTTAGCACTCTTTAAAAAAAAAAAAAACTTTAACGAAGGGATTGTAACAGTTTCTGCAGTTGTCGTCTTGAGGTCGCAGTAAAAAAATCTTCAGATAATTGATTAAAACAAACAGGCACATATACATTTCTTGTTGCTTTACCGTATCTGGTAGAGCACCGGGGTACTGAGAAACGAAACTCGTTTCTTAACACTCTTGAAACATTGGGTTGAACCTTGAAATCACAGCTCCAGAAATGCTTGAGAATGACAGTCTCAAGAAACAAAGAATGAAACGACGGCAGTTTAACAGCTGTGAACAAATTATCAGAAACAGATACGGAAGAATTGTAAACGATACTTTTTAACATGTTCTTCAGTAGGCTATCAATTCGATCCTTCCAGTTGGAAGAACAATGTGCATAAACTGTGATACCATATCTAAGGACACTGTACGCCAGGGCATGCATAACCATTTTTTTCACCGGTAGTGGCACCAAAGATTTCATGTTAAACAGTGCGCACGCAGCCCCGCGCAGTCTACCGCAAACAAAAGCTAAGTGACTGTTCCACGATAAGTCACTGTCAAAATAGACACCCAAGTATTTTATCGAATTTACGTATTCCAACGGAACACATTGACACTGGAAGCAGTTCTGCTCATGCAAAAAAATTGGCACGTTTAGGTTTACCCTTTTCAACGGATTACGGAAGCATAACAGTTCAGTTTTTTTCATGTTAACTAACAAACCATTTTCCGCGAACCACTTCATTGACCTGCAAACATTGCTTTGCAATAAACATGCTGCTGTCGTGAATGACAAATGTGAAGTCAGTAAAACTGTATCGTCTGCATATTGGAAAACGGAACATTTTGAGGTAACAGCAGGAAGTTCGTTCATATAAATATTAAATAATAACGGAGACAGTGTCGATCCTTGCGGAACACCAGCTTTTATGGGAAGTTTGCCGCTGAATATACCTGGACCATCGACAGAGACAACTTGAAAACGCTCACATAAAAAAATTATGAAGTATAGCATGGAACGGTCCACGAAAACCCACAAGATACAACTTTTGGAGCAGAATATTATGGTCTAGCGTGTCAAATGCCTTTTAAAGGTCGAAAAACAGTGCACAGCTAACTAGGTTTTTTTCAAATGCAGAATTGATCTCATCAGCAAACTCTTCCAGTAATGCCACAGTCCCTCTGCCAGCCATAAACCCGAACTGTCTATCAGAAATCACCTTAAATTTAAGCAAAAATGACATCATGCACTGGAGTAAAAACTTCTCCAAAATTTGCGAAAGAATGGGTAGTATAGATATAGGTCGGTAGTTTTCGAACATGTCTTTCTTTCCTTTTTTATACAGAGGCTTTACTACCGCCGTCTTTAGGGTCTGAGGTATTATGGCTGTTTCGAGGAAGCCATTCAACAGGTAAAGTAAGATACCGGAAAGGGCCTGGAAGTTACGTTGAAGTAACGCTATTGATAGTCCATCTATTCCCGGGGGCTTGTTTTTCCGAAAGCTAAAAATGAGCCCCGTAAGGTCATCCAAAGATATAGATGGGAGAAAAGCCGACGCAGGCGTTGCATTGGTTAGTGTACAATTAACAAGGTTTCTATTAGAAGTGGTTGCTGATGCACGCGTAAAATACTCATTGAATAAGTTTGCTGTTTCTACCGGATCATCAGAAAAATTCTGGGAGAGGGGAGGGCGTTCATTATTTTTACATCGAAGGGTGTTAATGAGGGACCAGGTTTTCCTCGGGTTTTTTGCCGATTGCTTGAATTGCTGTTCGAAGTATCTCCTTTTGGCTGCACGAATAAGAGCTACAGTTCTATTTCTAGCTGATCTGTACTCCAGTCTGAGGGAAACATTTTTTGGAGCATGCTTTGAACGATGCCATAACCAGTCCCTGTGTGAAATAGCCTGCATAACTTCAGAAGTGAGCCAATTATGCTCTTTTCTTCGCTTCGAGACGACGAGGCGCTGACATTGTGTACGGAAGATGTCTAATTGTTTTACAAAATCTTCGTAAACTACTTGTGGCGGATTAGAGTTGATTAGAAGCGACCAATTATGATCCCTGATCATCTTGTCTAATTTTATTTCGTTAGTTACCTTAACCACAAGTTTCATGTGATCAGCCTGGACACGAGAATTGGAAAGGAGCGAAACAGAACTGCCAGTGATTCGACAGGCAGTGAAATAGTGATCCGCTATCTGTTGTGAAATAATGCAAGAAACTACTTTGTGGTTGGGAGCTCGAACATTTATGTGATCCAGGCAAGAGCTGACTAATTTACCGTTAAGGTAGCTTTCACGCGTAGGGGCGTTTATGGTGCAATCTATGCCATAACAAGAAAGAGCAGATAAATAGTCTGACGCCGTTTTGTTTGTAGTCGATAAAGTATCAATGTTTAAGTCACCTGCCAAGATAAATTGTTCTTTCGAGCTATGTCGCCGTAAAACATCTTCTAATTCAATCACGAAACGACTTTTGCTGTTGCACGGAGGGCGGTACACACCCAGCAGGGTTAAGGAACTATGCGTGCAGCTTAGATTTAGTGATAGGCTTTCGGCGTGGGAAAAACTGTTTTCCAAACGCGTCACTTCATATTTATCTAACACAAAAACTGCAATGCCGCCTCCACTCCGCCTAGGACGCGTAATGGAATGGCAGTGGTAACCTCGTAGTGCAACAGAAGACAGCCAATGTTGAGGCACATTTATCTCAGTTAAAATAAATGCATCAACAAACTTTCCCGCCGATTCAGCCAACAACTTAAACTCGTCCCAGTATTTCCGGAGGCTTCGAATATTCAGGTTTACAATTGTGAAGCTGTTATTTTGGCTTGGTCCAAAATTAACCTTGAAACTTTCAAAGTTAGGGAATGAGGTTTCTGAAGGCGTTTTCATTCTTGGATTTTTAGACATTAGCCTCGCTTTCAGATACAGAAGGAGGGCTTGCGTCCCTAGTTATCCTGCAGATGTCTGCCTCGCTGATCACTCGGATAAGTGGAGCGTCTTCGAACTTCTTAACGAAGATTCTGCCGCCTCTCACCCAAGCAAACTTGTAGCCATTTGCCTTAGCAGTTACCCTAGCCAGCCAAAATAGCCGTCGATTTGCTCGCGTCAAGTTTTCATTGAAGAATAACTTTGGAATGACGTCAGAGTCGTGCAGCTCGCGAAGCTTTCCGCGCAAACCAAACCATGTTTCCTTGAGAGCCACTGAAGCAAAGCGAACCAGAATCGTTGGAATCGTACCCTGTTTTGCCGGAAGGCGATGTATTGCTACTATGTCGTCCGTTGAAAAGTTCGGCACCTCAAGCGTCTCGGCAAGCTTCGCTATCCATTCTGACAAGTTTTCCTTAACAGCCATCGTCAAACCATGAATTTCCATATTGGCCTTCCTACTGTACTGCTCAGCTTCGTTCTGCTCACGCAAAATCTGGTCCAGTTGATGCGCTTGCGTCTGAACCACCTCTTTCAGAGACTGCAGTTCAGCTTCCCGCGAGGCCGCCTTTTCTTGAGTTGACTTGAGTTCCACGAGTACAGTGTCGTACCGTTTGGACAGGAAAGATACAGACTCCTCCATCTCGCGAACTGTTGTTGCCAATTTCGAGAGTTCTGTCTTTAGCAAAAGTAGCGCATCGAGCTTAGTGTGAATGCTCTTTACTTCTGCCATTAACCCGGATAACACTTCACCACTATCGGACGCAGGACCTGTGTCTTGTGCGCCGGCGCCACCCCTTTTTTTTGCCGTGCGACATGTTTTGCAGACCCAGTTATCGCGCTTCGTTTGACCCATAGTTGTGAAAGTGTTAGCCGCTATGCCTGAACAGTTCTGCCCGACATGATAGGAGAGTCTGCATTCAGCACACGTCATAATGCGGCCATCTGCAGGCAAATCATTCATACATGCAATGCACTTGTTGTCGTCACCCGCCATAATGAACAAACGATGACCAACAAATGGCACTCAGATAAATTGGCAGTCAGCGGCAATTGGCAGTTCGCATTCAAACAGAGAATTATCGACTATACCTGTCAAAACAGTGCGTGAGTGTGCGGCCGCTGCTTTCGCCGCCGACTGCAGAGCGTTCCGGAGAAGTGGGCGGTTTATCTGGACGCGCCGACGAGCCGAAGGTACGAGGTTGCCAGATACTCCGCCGAACTCAGGCCAAATTCAGCCGCACAAGGCAGCTGAGAAGCAATGGCCTGGTCTTGGTGAACACCGGGTCCGCAGCACTTGGCAGCAGGTAGACAGCAACCGAAGGGACCCACTTGAGTCACCGAAGTCCTTGCAACCACGCCATGACCCCCGAAGAAACCTGTCAAAACAGTGCGTGAGTGTGCGGCCGCTGCTTTCGCCGCCGACTGCAGAGCGTTCCGGAGAAGTGGGCGGTTTATCTGGACGCGCCGACGAGCCGAAGGTACGAGGTTGCCAGATACTCCGCCGAATTCAGGCCAAATTCAGCCGCACAAGGCAGCTGAGAAGCAATGGCCTGGTCTTGGTGAACACCGGGTCCGCAGCACTTGGCAGCAGGTAGACAGCAACCGAAGGGACCCACTTGAGTCACCGAAGTCCTTGCAACCACGCCATGACCCCCGAAGAAACCTGTCAAAACAGTGCGTGAGTGTGCGGCCGCTGCTTTCGCCGCCGACTGCGAAATTTCTGAAATTATTATTAAGCCTTTCGAAATTATTATTATTATTATTATTAATAATAATAATAATAATAATAATAATAATAATAATACTTTATTGCCCTTGGTTGTGACAATACAGAGTAGCGGGCCCGTCAAAGCCGATTTGGCTTGAGGGACTGGGCCCGGCAAGTCGACGAAGCGAAACAATTGAAAGGCAAAGTGGTACATGTAGTCGCCGAAAACTCAGAAGGAACGCATCAGATAAACATAAGCATGTATACACGAAAAACACTTGATAGGTTCAATAATGACATCAAAAGTTTTAAGTAGATTATACAGCATACCCATTCAACGCTTTCTTAAGTTTCATTTTAGAGGATGCATCAAAAATATAATCTGGCAATTCATTAAACATTTTTGGGACATATACACATCTTTGTGCCATACCGTATCGAGTACGAGAACGAGGGACAACAAAACGAGGGTGATTTCGTACAACTCGAACAGACTTATGTTCAACCTTAAAATCAGAAACCCAAAAATGATTAGTAACGACCGTCCGAATAAAGAGAGCATCAAATGAGGGCAAACACAAATGTTTGAAAATGTCGGTAGAGTTATACATGGGAGAACCGTAGGCTATAGATTTTAGTATGTTTTTTAGTATAGCATCAACTCGCGTTTTCCACCGTGAGGAACAGCTAGCGAAAACAGTGATCCCATACCTTAACACACTGTATGCGAGTGCATGAGCTACACTTTTTTTTATATGCATGGGTACAAAAGTTTTCATATTAAACAGCACACAAGCCACTTTACGAAGTTTGTCACAAACAAACGCTAAATGATGTTGCCATGATAATGCACAGTCAAAAAGAATTCCCAGGTATTTTACATATTCAACGTATTCAACAGGGTTACAATTGCAAGGGTCAGTATGACAATGCAAGTACACAGGAATATTAATCAAAGTAGTTTTTAAAGGGTTCCGGAAGCAGATCAATTTAGTTTTATTGGCATTTATAGTAATTCTGTTTTGTGAAAACCAACCTACAGCATTACTTATGTCACTTTGTAAAAATCTTATCGCTGTTCCATAATTAAGATGTTTAGCAAGTAGTACGGTGTCATCGGCGTACTGGAACACCTTGCATTTATAAATTACGGACGGAAAATCATTCATGTAGATATTGAAAAGCAGAGGAGATAAAATTGATCCCTGTGGCACACCAGTTAGTAAAGGAAGAGGACTGCTAAATTCTAGGTTGTTATCTGTAGTTACGACCTGATACCGACCACTAAGATATTGATTCAAAAGATCATAAAATGGACCCCGGAAACCTAATAGTTGTAGTTTTTGTAACAATATTTTGTGGCAAACAGAGTCGAACGCTTTAGCTACATCTAAAAATAAAACACATGCAAAAAGATTAGAGTCAAAGGCGGAGTATAATTCGTCTGCAAATTCTTCCAGCAGTGTCATGGTTCCTCGACCAGCTACAAAACCAAACTGCCTAGGCGAAATGACCGAAAATTTTTCAAGGAAGGAAGACATCGTCATCAATAAGAATTTTTCTAATATTTGGGAAAGGATTGGCAGTATGGATATGGGCCTATATGAATTAACATTATTTTTGGGCCCGGCTTTGTAAAGAGGCCGGACAATGGCGGTTTTTAAAGGTGAAGGAATGTCTGAACCATCGATAAAACCGTTTAGTATGAAAAGGACAACCCCCGATAGAGCCTCAAAATTCCTACGAAGCGTATCAATCGACATTCCGTCGCAACCGGCAGGTTTATTCGAACGAAAGCTGAAGACGATAGATTTCAGGTCAGACTTTGATAACCGCGGCAAAAATGCTGACGAAGGCAAAGATTCCTTAAGCGTGCATGGCCCGTCAACAAGAGCGGAACATTGAGGAACGTTTCTAAAAGCACGATTGAACGCATCTGCGACCTCTACGGGATCTTCACGGAAGGATTGAAAAACTGAATAGTTACTACGTTCCTTGCCGCGTAAACTGTTCACAAGAGACCACGTCTTTCTGGGATTCTTTGAGTGTTGATTGAATTGATTGAAAAAATATCGGCGCTTGGCTGCCCGTAAAAGGGCGACGACTCTGTTTCGCGCAGTTTTATGGTGTAAACGTAAGGCATGGTCTTCGGGTGAACGTTTCACACGCTTCCACAACCAATCTCTGTACGAGATAGCCTTAATTATCTCGGAATTTATCCAACAGCAATCCTTACGGCGTTTTTTCGACACAAAAACCGTGCTGGAGTGCTCAAATTCCTTCAACTTCTGACATAAATGTTCGTATGCGGTACCAGGGGAGCCGTTCAACATTAAGGTTGACCAATCGAAACCAGACACCAGACCATCAAACTGTTTTTTGTTGACAAAAGAAAAACGAATTTTAGAATCATCAATACCTTCCTGTTTACGCCCCATAGTTAAACTCTGGTTCGCTGAAATGCGGCACGCCACAAAATAATGGTCAGCCAACTTCTTAGTGATGACGTAGGAGGCAAGAGAAAAACTTTCGGCCCTGATAAAGATATGGTCCAAGCATGATGCTACTAGCTTATTGCAAACCACTTCTTCACGTGTGGGAACATTAATAGTGCTCTCAAGACCGTGGGAAGACAGCAACGATAGATAATCAGCAACAATATGCTGGTCAGGACGCAGTATATTTATGTTTAGGTCACCGACCAAACATAACTGATCCGCTGTGCCGAAACTCTTAAAATTTTCTTCTAATTCAAGCAAAAACCTTGCGACGCTGAATGAAGGAGGACGGTAAATTGCGAAAAGTACCAAAGAAACAACACCATATGCCACTTTAATAGTAACGGATTCCGCGTGCGTGAAAGTAGCATCAATGTACGATACCTCAAAATGGTCGCGGACAAAAATAGCAATACCCCCGCCACGGCGGTTTGGTCGTGTTACAACGCAAGATTGGTAATTCGGCAAGGTGAACAAATGAATTGAAGACTCCGGAATGTTTATTTCTGTGATAACGAACACATCGACGTATCCAGTGGCAGCTTCAGCGATACATTTGAATTCATCCCAATATTTGCGCAGACTACGGATATTAATGTTCACGATGGTAAGATCCCGTCCGAAATTGCTGTTACCCAAGTCATCTCTAAAAGAGCTGAAATTCGCAAACTCTTGCGAAACAGGAGCCATGCAATTTATTGTATCTTAGTAATGTCGGACAGTTTGCTTACTCGGATGAGGGGAGAGTCTTCATTTTTTTTCGCGTAGATTTTGCCTGCTTTCGTCCAAGAAAAAAGATAGCCTTTGTCTTTTGCTGCCATTCTAGTGCGCCAGTAGAGATCGCGGTTGAACTTAGTCAAATTTTCGTTAAAGAACAGTTTTGGCAACGCCCCCGACTGGTGCAACGGTCGCAGTTTACCACGTGAGGCAAACCAAGTCTCCTTGATCGAAACTGACGCGAACTGCACCAGAACTACTGGAGTCGTTTCACGCTTAGCAGAAAGTCTGTGAACTGCCACCACGTCAGTGGTGGAGAAGCTTTGTAGCTTTAGTGCGACTGCTAGTTCTGAAATTTTTTCTCGCAAATCTTCATCTGGTTCAAGCGGCAGTCCATGAATCTCAAGGTTTGCTCTACGGTTATACTGTTCGCTGTCATTGACCTCTTCTTGCAGTCGCTGAATGTGAATGGCTTGCTCGAACACAGTCTTTTTCAAACCATTCAGTTCTTCTTCGCCTTTCGAAATTTTCAGCTGGTTAGCTTTTGCTTGACCTAGTACAGTATCATACTGCTTCGACGTGAAATCCACCGACTCCTGCAATTCCTGAACGTGCCCAGACAACCCTGCGAGTTCCGCTTTGAGAGAGAGCAGAGAATCTACTTTGTCATGCAGCGCTGGTAGGGACTGCAGACTCTTTCTAATCTCACGAAGTTCGGTAAGCAAGTCAGCCTCAGGGACAGGACACTCGTCAACCTGAGAAATGTCAGACTGAGAGGCCGCCCCCTGACGCTTCTTACTGGTGCGGCAAGTCTTGCACACCCACGCATCCCTTTTTGCTTGTCCCATGGTTGTAAAAGTGTTAGCAGCAATGCCGGAGCAGGTTTGACCGATATGATAACAGTGGCCACATTCGGAACACTTCATAAATCTGCCATCACCCGGCACCGGCACTTGACACACAATACAACTGGCAGGTTCTGTCATTGTGAAAGACAACTTCACAGTTATGCAATACCAGTGCAGTCAGCGGCAAACATCAAGCAGAAAGATGCCAAGTTAACAAAGAACAGTGAGTACCTGTTGGAGTAGAAGGCGTCAGTATCTGGCAAAACTTTCGCCGCCGACTGCGAGGCACCGAAGAAATCCGCCCCCTTTTAACGCCGGTCACATGGTCCAGGTTTCCAACCGCTGCGCCGAAGTGCCGCCAAACGGAGCAGAAAGGTATGGTCCGCCGAAGAGCAGTCACGAAAAATCGCCAGCGAAGAAGCCCCGAAGTGTTGCAGGCGTCAGCAGGTCACCCGGTCAGCGTGATAAGCAGGAGCTCGATCGGACAGCGAAGCCAGCGGGAATAATCTGTTGGAGTAGAAGGCGTCAGTATCTGGCAAAACTTTCGCCGCCGACTGCGAGGCACCGAAGAAATCCGCCCCCTTTTAACGCCGGTCACATGGTCCAGGTTTCCAACCGCTGCGCCGAAGTGCCGCCAAACGGAGCAGAAAGGTATGGTCCGCCGAAGAGCAGTCACGAAAAATCGCCAGCGAAGAAGCCCCGAAGTGTTGCAGGCGTCAGCAGGTCACCCGGTCAGCGTGATAAGCAGGAGCTCGATCGGACAGCGAAGCCAGCGGGAATAATCTGTTGGAGTAGAAGGCGTCAGTATCTGGCAAAACTTTCGCCGCCGACTGCCATAACTTATAGAATTTTAATAAATACCAAACAAATCTTCCCCGCCACCTCAACACCCTTCAAAAAGGGTGTTCATTATTTCAACACCCTTTTTCCCAGAAGGGTGTAATAATAATAATAATAATAATAATAATAATAATAATAATAATAACAATAATAATAATACAGCGTTTATTTACATGCCCAGGAACAGCCCGGGGCCTTTGTGCTGGCGCACGAAGAAAAAAAAAACACAAGCAACATACGAGCCCACACCTCACAAGTAATTCAATTCAGGAGAGCGTTGCTTACGCAGAAAATAGTACACGCTGTCGTACACCCAAGCATATATTCAACCACACACACACACACACACACACACACACACACACACACACACACACACACACACACACACACACAAACGCACACACCACACACCACACACGCGCGCGCACGCGCACGCACACGCACACGCACACGCACACACGCACGCACGCACGCACGCGCACACACGCACACACACACACACACACACACACACACACACACACACACACACACACACACACACACACACACACACACACACACACAATTACTGAACCTTGCAGTAAGGCATGAGACACCACTCGTACATAGATCCTATTACAAAAATATATACATAAATTATAACAATGTTAAGTTGTCCGAAAACGGAGTCACTCAAGATAGCTTTTATGTGAGAGGCACGGTATATAATAAATATAAATGTGGAGAAGACAAGTGAATTGAAAAAGATAGAAAGGATTGCTTTGTTACAATTAAATATCCAAGTGACAGCGCATGACAAAGGATAAAAAAGGTCACTTAGATGACAAGATCACAGATGTGTTTGCGGAACAGAGTTGGCAAATAATTAAATATATCTAAATATTCAGCATACTGATTGTATGTGCACTGCAATCGAAACACAAGGCACAAGCCACGCAGACATTTGGGATTAAAAAAATGTATCGTGTCGTCTGGAATGCTTTTTCGGCACATGTAGTGGAACATGTTGCAGCAACTCACCACAAGACACTGTGCCGTGAAGGATTTTTAATAGGAAAAGAATATCCGCCTCAGTGCGCCTGGAAGTTAAGCATGCATCGGCACTAGAGGTGATCAAGAATTATAATTGTTATAAGTAGCAAAGCGATGGTTAAAGATAGATATAAACTTTATCTGGACACTGTCAATAAACACAGAGTTTGTTTTGCGTGTGCTATTCCACACCGCAGAGGTATACTCTAGCTGCGGATGACAAGTAGTCGCGTACGGCTTGAGAAGAGAAGCCGGCTCCTTGAACTCCTTCGACAGGCGACATACAACGGCCAAGGGATCGAAGGGCCCGCCGAGTGATCCCCCGGGTGTGCGGGGACAAGCTCAACTCAAGTTTTTCTTGTGTATGTCATAAGCTTAGTTTTGGAAGTATTTAGGAGACGTTTGTTGAAAAAGTTGCAAAAAGTGTTGCAGGGTTCCTTTGAAGTATAATTAAAAGTGAATCATTCTAATGGAATTCCGCCTAATTGGAAGACCCGAGAAATGCACTGACACTGCCGCTATTTGGCTTGCAGTTGTCGATGCTGGAACCTTGGTTGTAGAAGGACTTTGGTTGAAGTAAACAGCTTTTCTCCTCCACGTCTGACTTCATTTTTGATTAAATTGCGCACGAAACTGCCCTTTCTCCATCCACCCACCTCTTCGATTGCTTGTGCATTCATGCACATCCGTAGTTGTACCTCGAGCAATCTGCGATACTTGTCTGCATGATTTCACTTGCCATTTATACAAGGTCATAAAGTCTGAGACGGATTACGAGGACGATGATGCGGATCAAGATGAGCTGCAGATGTGACCAGAGAAAGCTTGAGCTGTCTTCAAAGAGCGAGAAATCCAAGTTCCGGTCTGTGAAGGTGCAAACTCGAGCAATACACGCCGCGATGGAGGAGTGGATAGGTATTGCGCCGCAAAGAGCGAAGTCACGGGTTCGCTTCCGTGCCGTGGCGGCTCTTCTTATGATGGAGGCGAAATGCGAAAGGTGGCCGTGTGCCAGATTCCGGCGCAAATCAGAGGTCTCAAGTTGGCATAGATTCCGCAGCCCTCCGCTATACCGCGGGCCTCAGCTCCCGTGAAATGGCGCCTAAAGCTCAGTTTTCATTTAAAATTTGAAAACTCGAATGGTGTTTTACAAGTGCGACAAGGCACAGAAAATTGCCAGAAGTGTTTTAAGACCTTGAGATCATTGAAACTAAATGTAGAAATTTAGTAGTCTCATGGAAACAATGAAAAATTTTCCATCCGCCACTGGTTATATCATGCACGCAGGAAACTAGAGAATCGCCAAACAGTTTAAGTGAGCGCTTAATGCTAACAAATAAGGAAAGGCAAGCAGCTGAAATTGCTGCGGCAATGATGCGAATAAACTTGAGGGATCGCATTGATGTTCATTGCGGTTTGCTTGTAGCCTTTATAAGCCGATTCTTATTTTAAAGGACGCAGTATTGCAAGTAGCAAAATATAATTACCGTCACAACCCATATGCAAGACAGTGTCAGAAAGTGTCCCCAACTTCCTTTTCATGTCCTTTTCATCGCTGACTCATCCGACTTAAAAATAAAAATAACAGTTAAAGACGCTAAGTTTCAAAGCCTGTTCGCATTCTGATTAGTCGAACGAAGCACCATTTCCAATATATGCCGAGGAAGGTCAGGGGCATCGTGCTCACAGTGCCCCCTGCATGCGTAGACCCAGGCTTGAGGAACAGGACTTCCTCACCGGGGTCAGACGCGTCAAGTAATTATTGCCGCAGTTGCTCAAATACGAGTATGTGTGAGATGCGCATGAGAGAAATGGGCGAGAATTTGTGAACTTCAATTTCTAATCATCCACTACACATTCCTTGGTACTTTTATTTAAAAAAAAAAGAAACAGCAAGTGGTATTTCTAGCGAATAGATTGACCAGAGCACCCACATTCAGTCAAGCAAACAGACATACAAATACTGACCCAGAAACCCAAGCAATCAGGCACACCAATTAACCAACTTAGGTGCTTCATCTCCAGAAATTTTGCCCAAAGCAAAGACCATTCTGGAACCTAGTAAAGTAATTCAAAAGGGGGCATTTTGCGAATAAAAAAGCGTCACCTTGAATACAAACACTACAAAAATACACACTAAACGTTTTTGCACCCTTTTTTGCCGAAAAGGGTGTAAAAATCTTGTCCCATGGCTAACACCCTTAAAAGGTGATTTGGCAAAAAAAAAGGTGTACGGATGAAAAAAGGGTGTCGAGCATCCTCACTTTTTTTTAAGGTGATGGCATGCGCAGTGGCGATGTGAATCGGGGGAGCGCGCAGCATTCAACACAAACAGTCAACACGCACAAGTTACAGTTGGAACACAAATGAATTGAGCAAGAAAACCCATGGGATTCAAGCGGCACAAGGAGTGCATACTTACTTAGTAATGCATGTGCTGTTCTTGCTTTTATATCAAGCAGAGGAAAGCCCCCCCCCCCCCCCCCCCGATCGAGTCGGTGGGCATGTCGCAAAAAAACAGATATTTTAGCGCTAACTTTGGAAGTATGGATTTTACTATGAGAATATACAAATCAACACGCGGATTTGCAAAAACTTTTTAATCACGAGGTAGTTTTCGCGTTCCATAACTTATAGAATTTTAATAAATACCAAACAAATCTTCCCCGCCACCTCAACACCCTTCAAAAAGGGTGTTCATTATTTCAACACCCTTTTTCCCAGAAGGGTGTAAAGCTACAAATTAGGGTGTTCGAAACTAAGAAAAAGGGAGTAAAGAAAAAGGGTGTAAGAAAAGACCGCCAACTAAGAAAAAAGGTGAAGAGACCTCCAATTTCGGAGGCATTTTGTACTCCTTTACACGGGTGGACTGAACATTTTCTACAAGAGGGGGGTGTTCTGTACCTCACGATGTTTAAAGCAATATGAATTGGCATAATTTATTACCAGTGAAGCTCTTGAGGCTTGAGCTATTTTCGGTGGCGTTAGCAAAAAAAATACAAAGAAAAAGAACTGCGGCTTCTGTAAAGGGTGCACCACCGCAGATAGGGTATTAAAACAGTGAAGTCAGCTTTCGAGCTTGTGTAGAGTGTGAGCAGGGGCGTATGCGTATGCGCACCTCTTACTATACCATTTCAAAGGTAGTAGTCTTTTTTGGATTCTAAAAGGCAAAAAAATTGGCGCACCTTCCAATAGTGGTGCAAGGCTGGAGAAACAGCATAGCTGGAGGCCGACCTAGCTTGTTTTTTCCTTGGATCCCCTGGCAGTGGGGGGGAACACACTAGAACAGCCTTGTAAAATCCGGTTAAACTTGGCCTTACCCCTCAGCGGTCATCCTATTTTAGCAAGAACATTGCAAAGCCTAGCAAACATAACAAAATTTAGCAACACCGGAAGAAACTAGGTCGGCCCCCAGTTCCGCTGTTCTTTTTTTGCAACTGAGCACCTATTTCACCCGTTTCAACAACCTACAGAAAGCCAAGCGTGTTGTAGTCGGAAAACACCCTTTTCGCCACACGACTGTAGTATTTTTAATTTTGAAGGTTAAAATTGGTGTTTCACGGGCCAAAGCTAAACTTGGGGCATGAGGTGCACCGAATATGGAAACGAGAGATCATTGCATACGAGCAATTGTTTTTTTTGCATTTGAAAATTTCTTGCTAGTAGACTAGCATATGAGGAGATGTCTTCTTCTTTACAGTGCCATTATGCATCCAAGCATGGCCTTATTCAATGAACAGCTGAACACCTTTTCCACACCCTTTCAACATCCTAAAAACCAAGGGTGTTGAAGTTGATCAACACCCTGTTTTCGCAGAAAAGGGTGTAGAGCTGGGAAAAGGGTGTTGAGATTCAAGAAAAAGGGTGTAAAGGCCTCCCAACACCTTTTTTCCACTTACGCTAAACCTTTTTCCCCAGGCCGACCTCTTCTCCTTTTCAATAAACATTTTCTCTCTCTCTCTCTCTCTCTCTCTCTCTCTCTCTCTCTCTCTCTCTCTCTCTCTCTCTCTCTCTCTTGTCGTCAAAAGTTACTGCTCGTAGCGTTGCATCCGATAGCTTCCATGTCTTTGGAAACTGGCAGAACTATCTCTCATGGTTGCTCGCACAAACTTCGCACAAAGCATGCTGTCAACTCGAATAATAGGCGTGCGAAACTAAAAGTACTTTGCATAACACTAAAGAAGGATTAGCTTTCAAACATTCAACGAAAACTACAAAGGGAAGCTGGCGTTTTAAACCTTTCATGTACGCCAACGAGTGAATCAGTGACGATATCTAAGCACAAATCCAGTTACAGCTTCTCCTCTTCACCCCTGCTTTTTGTTTGTTTCGGAGCATCGCCGCACCGATTATAGTTTTCATTTTGGTCAAAATGAGCGATGGGCACGTAGGTGAGTGTAAAACAGAAGAAACTAGAAACCAAAATGTTGTCAGTACGGCGTTGCGGAGTAAACAAATCCCTGAGTATATATGCAATGCTCGTAAGATAACCCCCGCAAAACTTCCCGGCCGATTCAACAATACCTGGCATGGGCTTGAAAATGTCCGAGATGATAACCTGAATTAGCTTGTATTTTGGGGTTTGTTCTTGGTTGATAACACAGGGCTCCTCGGAGCAAAAGTTCGTAAAATTATTCGTTGCGCAATACGAAACAGTTCAGCTCTCAACAGCAGGAATGTCGTCATAGCAACAGAAGATTAAAAAAAAAAAAAAAAGAAGCCGTAAAATGTTTTCGAGAGATGTGAAGCATGTGTCTTGCCGATCATTATCTCCGAGCAAGCAGCCAGGACTCAAACACGGCGAAGGGCGGTCTGCACGGGCGCGTAGTGTTGCGTTTGCTGTATTGGAAGGAGGGAAGGGGGGGAGGGGTAGCGGCCCTGGCGGGCGCACGCGTGCCCGTCGTCGTCGGGCTGACGGCGCGCAGCAAACAGCACGCCGTAGGGCGGCCGAAACAATCCGAGCGAGCGCTTCATAACGAGCCTCACGACGGGCGCGGGCGGGAGGCCTTTGTTATTACTATGAACCCGACGGCCAGTGCCACCCCGCATATGGAAAAATCGTGTCGCGTTCCCATAATTAAAAGGGTCTTAGCTCAGTCCCGCCGGTGACAGAGTGTACGCCATGGACTCGGCAAACAAAAAACGAAAAATCTCCCGATCGACGCGGCAAGACAGCGGCGCCGTTGAAAGGTCGCCATGACGTCCTCATCAGCAACCCCCCGTTTACGGAAGGACGGAAAGCAAGGAAGCCGCACGTGCCCACCGTCCGCATAACAAGATAGCAACAAATTGCGCGGCTTTAACAAGCATTAAAAGCCGAAGGGATCCGAGGCACAGCTCTGATACGCGCACGGGGAGTGGACGTGCGCTGGGTGACATGTGAGCCGTTCGTAAACGCACACTGAATCCACAGCCACCGAAAGAAACATCAGATTTATACATGGGCCCTCCCAGGACAAGATGATTAGTATTCTGGAACATCAATGACCCCGCGGTGCACCAACGTACGGGGACAAACGCCAGGAATGTGTTACCGGTCGCACAGCACCCGGGGCCATTAGATACCCTTAGACAGAAAACCTTGGCGACAATGGCGGAGCGACAACACATATCGCAATACGCATGTTTTCGCAATACATTTTACGGGATGCGATTCGAACGCCAGCTCGTCCACGCCCATTTCCCACACAACTAGATGTTTTTGCTTCATTGGCTGCAGCTGTATACCTATACAACACTACATAATACGTCTGCGTTCGCCAGTTTAGATGTACATTTACATATTTATTTATGTCGCACAACGGACCCACCACGGTGGCTCAGTGGCTAAGGCGTTGTGCTGCTGAGCCCAAGGACGCGGGTTCGATTCCCGGCCGCTGCGGCCGCTTTTCTGATGGAGGCGAAAAGCGAAAACGCCCGTCTGTACGAAATTTCGGCGCACGATAAAGATCCCCAGGTGGTCGACATTAATCCGGAGCCCTCCACCACGGCGCGCCTCATCGCCTGTGTAGCGTAGGCCCGTTAAACCTCATTATCGATTAATGTCGTACAACGGGAGAAGGCGAGCTCGTCAATGACGCATTTCGAGCCTAAATGTTCAGCAACAAAAAGCCAGTGAACTTATTGGAAAACATGGAAGAAATAACAGAAAAAGTTGGTGGAGGATTTGTATGAGAGTTTTGCATTGATTCCTTAAAAAAAATACAAGGAAACTTTTTACAGAGCCTGCGTTACCGCCCGAACGCTTCAACGTGTGTACTGTGAACTATAGAATCTGCTGCTCAGAATTAAGAGGGACTCACCTGATCACAGTCCTATGGGACTTACTGCTTCATGCCCCACAGGCTTAAAAATCATCGCGTACTAATACGAAGGTTTTTACGAATCCATGACAATGTTCCTAACGGCCTTGTTTGCTTCTTTCAGAAATATAGCAGATCTTTAGGGAAATATAAAATGAATAAGAAATAAATTTTATCTAGTTCTTATTAGATGGCGCTAACGGTCTAACATGAGGGAGCTTCATTTTTTTTATTCAACTACAGAAGAAACATATTTAAAACAAGCAAACTAGGGCATTGTGCACGTTTCTATGTATTTGTAAAACTTTTCGTATTGGTGCGCGATGATTTTCAAGCTCGTTGGTCATGAAGTAGAAATGCTAAAAGGAATTTTAACAGGTGAGTCTCGAGCTGTGGCTCGAGGTGACGAATAATTCAGAGAGTACGTGCTATGCATATAGCAAATGATAAAACAAAAATTTCCGCTGGAGAATTAGAGCCCTGTTAAGAAAGAAAATATCATAAGAAAATGACAATAGACATTTTCCTGAGGAGTGCGTAAAATGTGAACATTTGCCATATGACTGGGCAAGCCGGCGAGGAAGCTGGTCTTTCTGTAGCAGTATGGTTGGTATATAGGGCCTGTATTCATCCCTAGCCAATCGCGCTGGTAGGTATGTAGAATGCGTTGGTGCTGAGCAGGGTTATTTTGTCCACACCAGACGACCAGTCTTCTTGACACCAGATGACCCTTCCAATCTAGAACACATTGGTCTTGGCCGAATTCATTGGCGCAATTCCGGCGTAGGTAAAGGTACGGGCCTGGATCAGCTTTTTTTTTTTTTGTTTTTTTTTTGCGTAGCGAATATTAACATAAATTGAGAAGTGGCCTGCGTTTTTGACGCTTCTGGTTGCAATAGAGGTAAATTATACGAACTATGACGAGTAATTCCTTCGGCTCCTGGATTTCATAACGACATGAGATTTGTGTACATAACCCGGAAATGTAATCCGTATCAGCGGGTAGACATGATTTCCCTTCTAAAGTAACGTAGCATGTTTTCGATCCTGAGCAATGACTAGTGCGTTTTATTGTTCAAATCTGGGCTAGGAGAAACCAGGCACGCGTGCGTGGGTATCGCTAAAGGCATTTGATATTTAATAAACACTGGGTGAATACGAGATACAGACTCAGGGAAATCACCAGCGTCAACGCGCCCGGCTTACCGCGGTCCGCACAAAGCCCTGACCGAGCCCGGTGGCGATTTCGCGCCCCCGTACGGCTGAACGCCGCGACGAGGCAACGAACGCGGCACGCGAGGAGCGTTGGGCCTCGCCGCCAGACTTGAATGCCGCGCGGAGCAGCTGCCTGGCAGATCATCGCCCGACAGGAGTCATTCAAATGAGGCGCTAATTCCATTCCGATTGCACCGAATGGAAGCCGGCCAACAAACAGGGATAAAGAAAAGGAGGCTGGCCGCGGGAGGGCCGGGGCGACCCCCCGGGTCGAGCAAACAAACGCAGTTCGCCGCGTCGCGTCCGTGACGAATTTGCATCTCGAGCCGGGCGCCATCTTCCTTGCACGTCCGTCTCGGTGCACTGTTCCGGCGCACGAACCACGCGCAATTAAGGAAAACTGTCCGAGGGGCCGCGACGGAACGTGGCGCCGCATTTTAATCATCGGCGCGCGCCTTGGGCTCTCGGAGGCATGCGCGCCCAATTAGAATGGGATTGGGCCCACTGACTCGCCATCGGATATTAAAAACGGACGCTCGCTAGGACCCTTTGTGGAGGAGCCCAGCGGGCCAAATTTCCGGCGGGCTCGCGCCGCGGAAGCCATTGTTGGCGCACCGGGTGCCGATGTGCCAGGGATCCGCCTCGTGACGTGCTCCTCGGCCGGGATGGAAATGCCGCGTTGCGCACAAAGGCACACACACGGACTCCTGCGTGCACGCATTCGCGCACCCGACCCTGTTCTCTTTCTTTTCCAATTCAGCCCAGGGGCACGGCCGAGTTGGTGGCAGTTTTTGTCCACCGGCCCATATGTGTCTCGCACTTTCCGCACCAAGAACGGTACTTACTCGCGGAGCTGTGTTCAAGTAAAAAAAAAAAGAAAAAAAAAAGACTCGCCTCTACATACCCCAACGCTTCGTTCGAGCCTGAATCATATACTGGAGTACACATGTACTTTTCGGGGGTGTCTCTTCACCATGCCGGCGTGGCACGTGCCCTATGCTTTTTACTCTTGCTTATGACTCAAACGCAACCGATTCATGTAGTGTATGCCATGTATTACTATACTTGTTTGGGAGAACGGTGAAATATTTTGGCTGACGAAAAGAAAGCATAAACCAGAGGGAAAATTCCCAGCTTCTTATTACGTTCAACCTTTCCCATTTCACGCGCTTGCATTACAGCGGCTCGTCGTTTGGCCGTAGCAACTTGACAATGACCACAATTTTATTAGCACGTCTGGCGGCAGTTCTTGTTCTCAATCAATAGCTAAAATAAAACGGTGCTTTGTAAGTTGTAACACTGCAGCTGAGTTGCACGATTTCATGCTTTCAGGGTGTTCGAGTCCTGGTAGGTCCTTACGGGAAAAATATGAATCCGACACAATACAACGGCGTCAAAGGCGAAATCATATCTATACAATCGCTTCCCCACATAATCGGCACCTGACACAGACAGCGCTGGAGCTCAGTGGCCATGGTCAACGTCATTGTGCTGCTGAGGCCAAGGACGCGGATTTGATTCTGGCCGCGGTGGCAATTTGTTTTTCGTAGAGGCGAAAAACGAAATGGCCCGTGTGTTGAAGAGTCGGTGCACGTTAAAGGACCCCAGGTGGTCAAAAATAATCCGTAACCCGCCACTACGGGGCTCCCCATAGCCTAGGTGCAGCTTCGGCGCGTAAAACGCCCCAATTTTTTAAATCGGTACCTTACAAACAAGGCATTGCCTAAGTGACAGCCATATACGAACCATTTCGACACTGCAGTAGAACGTGCTATTACTTTTTGGATATATTTCTGTCGATGTTCGTTGCGTTTAAAGTGCACTCTCCTTCTTTGCTCATCACGTGATTCGGTGCTAGAGCAACTCTATTACAGCTGCCTTTCGTCACAATCTGCGTTTTTAGTCAGTTTGTAGCGCTGCGGCCACGACATTCACTTTCGAAAGCAGCCTGCTAACATGGCTTCTCTGTCCTCGTAGCGAAGGCGGGAGCAATACAGTCGGCCAGGGGCATCAGTAAAACTGAAAGAGGTTGTTAAATCTCCCGCTGGGTATGCGCCGTTCATCATAATTGATTGATTGATTGTGGGGTTTAACGCGCCGACGCAACGCAGGCGATGAGGCGCGCCGTAGTGGAGGGCTCCGGATTAATTTTGACCACCTGGGGATCTTTAACGTGCGCCGAAATCTCGTACACACGGGCGTTTTTGCTTTTCGCCTCCATCAGAAAAGCGGCCGCCGCGGCCGGGAATCGAACCCGCGACCTCGTGCTCCGTTCATCATAATTATCATGAAAGCACCCCTGTCATTAAAGTTATCATCCCCGCTAAGGGAAGCCATGAACCAGGTCTGCCTTGCGTCGTTCTTCCGCTACAGAGGTTGTGCTCGCAGTCTGAGGCCACCGTTCACCACATGGATGCGACGTAGTCTTCCTGACACCGTTGCGTACCACCTGCAATGTGGGCCATGGCGGAATTGCATAAAACTGGACGGCGAGGTTTTTCTCTTCAATTTAACCAATGGAGATGACATTGTAAAAGCTTCATAAGCGCTGGAAGCAAATCGGTGCAGCAAATTCTGCGTCCAATTGTGACACGCAGAAAACCTATTTCAACCACCTCAAGGTGGTGTTGCACAAGCTGTTTTATACCAGGACATGGCTGGGGTCAGTTACGGCTAGCTTGCTCACCATTTAGCTTTCTACACTGTATTTGCCTTTCCAAGCCCCGCACAGAACTGCCGTACAACACCTCTCGCGTTGAGCGCTGATCTCCTGTCGTGGGGCCCTTGTCCGTACCGAGGACGAGGGCGAACTTTTCGTGACATCAGAAGCTTTGACAAGCACTGGCAGCACGTCTTCGTCACCACACGACCACGTTCACGTCGGTACTAAGCGCGTTCGGCAGGTTATTTAACTGAACGCAACGCAGCCTCACACACCGCGAATCGAAGCCCCACTTCAATGCTTTTCATGGGTGCCCCTTGACAAGTTACTTGTTTCTTTTAAATGGTCAGAGCCCGTCAAACGCATGCAGTGTACTGTGTTTTAAAAGTGTAGTGCGGACTGGTGTTTAAAGGTAGGAAGGTGGCGTGTGGTCCCACAATTATCTGACGGTCATGCAAGTACAACTCCCGCGGCGACAGATGTTCTTCCTCATGTGCGAAGAAAGGCAAACTTGTTTCCTCAGTGTGCCAGCGAAAGTGCGCGCTGTTTCACATTATTTGTGGATTTGCTTCATAGCAAAAAATGACCGTGTTAATTGCAGTGTAAACCCACAGTTAGTTTTGCTTACCTTACTTCCTTCCCCCTTTTCCCAAGAATTAGAAGCGTCTTTCGGCTTTCAGTGCATTTTTTTTTTTTTTTGCGTCCCTCGAAGCTAAGATGTCTCATAGGAGTGTCAGATTCCGGCTCTTGCGAGCATGTTAGCGACACAGCGGTGAATGGTTGTCACTCAGCGATCATCTTGCGAAACTCGCCGCCTGTGGCTGGTCAGCTCGGGGCGAGAAACACAAGTCGCGTCATCCATCAAGCTCCGCGAGGAGTCAGGGTATACGGTCGCGCCGCGGGGCTCACGCCTCGGCTGTGCGCGCAACAACGGTTTGTCTGCAGGTCGAGGCGTTGGCGTGCGCGTGATGGATCGCGTAAACAACCGCCCACGCTTTACGGTGCCTCCGTCTACAGTCCAGTGACAAACACTTGGCACACAGCGCGCGGCCAATGCTCGCCAACAATACCTACCGACTTTCCGCCTATTTAGAAACGCGTCCCCGGCGCTCAGCGCACCCCAACTTAACACGCTGTAAGCCGCCGGTATCGCTTACAACGAGACGAACGCCAGACAGACGGTCCCCTGGAGCAGTGCGTGCATGTGTATGGGAGCGGTGTTTTGTTGACGCACCCTGGCTGTTGGTGTACTGTTGTGAAGTATTTATTCGGAAAGAGTTCGTTCAATGGAAAAAAAACGAGCATTTACTGCCTGTCGGCCAGACCGAGGAGGGTATCCTTTCTCTAACCGTAGCGTGCTCATTTAACGTTCTCAGAATCACTGAGCAAGCGATTGAGGCTACTCAGGCTAGTATGTATCATTGCCGAGATCGGCGATGTGCCCTTGGGCAGACGAAGAGTGATGCGCAGCATGAAGGGACGGGACCCACAGGCTAAACTATAGCACGTGAACAGGCGTAAGCCAGGGTGGGAATTACCTGGGGTTAGCGGGGGCCGTTCGTGTGTCGCTCTTTCGCGTATCAGCGGCTGTCCCATTTACTCATGCCCTGCAGCGCAACCTCGCGTGCCCGCGTCTCTTCCTCGAACCCACCCAAATCATATAAATGACTACCAGCTGTTTGCTCTTGTGGGCGCCTTTCCTTCACAGCTTAGTCAATAGTACATCTGGCTGGGAACCGCATGCTCCCTGGTTCTAATCCTGAAAGCGGCCGTTCTTGCACTTCTGGTTTTAAGCATGTGTCGCGTCTGTCCCTCAAACGAGACGATCTGGTACACCGGTTTTCACGCAGAAGAGCGTGTACACGCAATATCCCGTTGCAGTGCTGCAAGAATATGTGGCAGCCCTCTTATCGGCGCCGCACACGAGTCGAGACGCTCTCGTTGACTCGAGCAGTTACCTCAGCTTTCCACTTTGCCGCATGGCTGTCGCGGCAGTCCAAGTGAGGGCATGATGCGGCGGTCAGCATGTAAATGCAATACAACGCATAACCATCGTCTGCAATCCTTCGTGTTCACGAGACCGTTAAAAAATTAGCCCAGCGTCACTGCCGTAACGTCACCAACGCCCATGTTAACAGTGAAGCTGCCTGGCGTTCCCTAATCGCAAGGCAGCGATTAGGGAAAACGAGCGAAGGAGGCGAAGACACAAAAGCACATACAAACACTAACAGACGCCGACAAGCACGCAGAAAGTGACAGACGCAGGAACGCACCCGCAGCACCCGCACAGGAGTAAAGTTAAGGAAAGCGTTCACAGAGTTTTGTTGAGCCCGGAGTCCCGGAGAAGTGACACCAAGGCCCTTGTAGTCCGTGTCACCACGGCAGTTGAGTGACATGGACCTATGACACCGCAAAGTTTCAGTGGTGCATTAGCACGCAGTCCCAAAGTTGTCATGGTTAGCCGTGGAGAATCAAAACGGGGACACGCACAAAAAAAATTGAAGCCGTTCCACTCAATGTGAAAGCTGTCGTAAGTGTTGAGCAGTGATTCGCCGCAATGGGCTGTAGCGCCGTTATCCGCTCACTGCTACCGCCCAACGCATTCACATTTCCTGCCTACGCAGTGCTCCCGCGCACCCTGCCTGAAACTGCGCCAGCGAGAGTTCTGTTCTCTTTGTGTTTTTCCACCCGCACGTGCCGCCGTCGCACTGCCACTTTTTTTTCACTTACTATCGTAAACCAACCCAACGGGAGTTCTTAACTATAAAGGAACGCGGGCGCTGCCGGTTAATTATATATTTTGCCTCAAATGTACCTATAGTTTTCTTTGCGCTAAACAGCGGGGATACGTAGGACAAGCACCAGCGGTTCACAAGTTTCGAACGCTTATGACTATAAACCGCTTGGCTTTCGAAGCCTCTGGGTGCGCCGCGAACGACAGCGTTACCGCGGGACGCCCTGTTGCTCTACTTGGGTCCAGCGAGCGAGCTACGACGGCACGGCGCGGCACTAAAGTGCTCTGCACTTAATACATGTTCAATGTCTTCACGAACACTGCAAGCGTGACAGTAAGGGGAGGCTACTCAGCGCGTCTTGTGCAAGTAGTATTAGTTGAAAGCTAACGCTACTAGAGTGGTGAAAGTGATGTTGAGGCGAATGCGGCAAACAACTGCTTCGCCACGCTTTCCTTGGCCACATGGCAATCGGAGAGTGCAGGGGGGATCAATTTTATACAGTGGCTAGTGATTTATTGTCCTGTCCG